>NC_091470.1:268776209-269079239 GCF_036971445.1 Narcine bancroftii
GCTATCATTCCCATCCTCTGGTTTCCCGCATCTGATTCCCTGCCTCTGATTCCCCCCCTCTGATTCCCCATCTCTGATTCACCACCTCTGATTCCCCGCCTCTGTTTCCCCGCCTCTGATTGGCACCTCTGATACCCCGCCTCTGATTCCCCATCTCTAATTCATCACATTTGATTCCCCACCTCTGCTTCCCAATCTCTGATTCTCTACCTCTGATTCGCCACCTCTGATTCCCAATATCTGATTCACCGCCTCTGTTTCCCCGCCTCTGATTCCCCGCCTCTGATTCCCCATATCTGATTCCCCGCCTCTGATTCCCCATCTCTGATTCCCGGTCTCTGATTCCCCACCTCTGTTTCCCGGCCTCTGATTCCCCATCCCTGATTCACCGCCTCTGATTCCCAGTGTCTGATTCCCTGCCTCTGATTCCCCGCCTCTGAATCCCCTCCTCTGATTCCCTGCCACTGATTCCCCGCCCCTGATTCCCCACCTCTGATACCCCATATCTGATTCCCCTCCTCTTTTTCCCCGCCTCTGATTCCCCACCTCTGTTTCCCCATATCTGATTCCCTGCCTCTGATTCCCCAACTCTGATTCCCCGCCTCTGATTCCCCAGCTATGATTCCCCACCTCTGATTCCCCACCTCTGATCCAACATATCTGATTCCCCGCCTCTGTTTCCCCGCCTCTGAATCCCCACCTCTGATTCCCCATATCTGATTCCATGCCTCTGATACCCACCTCTGATTCCCCGCCTCTGATTTGCCAGCTATGATTCCCATCCTCTGGTTCCCCGCATCTGATTCCCCGCCTCTGATTCCCCATCTCTGATTCCCCATCTCTGATTCACCACCTCTGATTCCCCGCGTCTGATTCCCCGCCTCTGATTCCCCATCTCTGATTCCCCAATTCTGATTCCCCGCCTCTGATTCCCCAGCTCTGATTCCCCACCTCTGATTCCCCACCTCTGATCCAACATATCTGATTCCCCGCCTCTGTTTCCCCGCCTCTGAATCCCAACCTCTGATTCCCCATATCTGATTCCCCGCCTCTGATTCCCCACCTCTGATTCCCCGCCTCTGATTTGCCAGCTATGATTCCCATCCTCTGGTTCCCCGCATCTGATTCCCTGCCTCTGTTTCCCCGCCTCTGATTCCCCACCTCTGATTCACCATATCTGATTCCCCGCCTCTGATTCCCCACCACTGATTCCCCTCCTCTGATTCGCCAGTTATGATTGCCCGCCTCTGATTCCCCGTTTCTGATTCCCTGCCTCTGATTCCCCGCCTCTGATTCCCCATCTCTGACTCACCACCTCTGATTCCCCGCCTCTGATTCGCCAGCTATGATTCCCCTCCTCTGGTTCCCCGCATCTGATTCCCCGCCTCTGATTCCCCGTGTCTGACCCTGCCTCTGATTCCACGCCTTTGATTCCCCATCTCTGATTCACCACCTCTGATTCCCCACCTCTGATTCCCCATCTCTGATTCTGCACATCCGATTCCCTGCCTCTGATTCCCCGCCTCTGATTCCCCGCCTCTGATTCCCTGCCTCTGATTCGCAACCTGTTATTCCCCACCTCTGATTCCCCATATCTGATTCCCCGCCTCTGTTTCCCTGCCTCTGATTCCCCGCCTCTGTTTCCCCATATCTGATTCGCCGCCTCTGTTTCACCGCCTCTGATTGGCACCTCTGATACCCCGCCTCTGATTCCCCATCTCTAATTCATCACATCTGATTCCCCACCTCTGCTTCCCCATCTCTGATTCTCTACCTCTGATTCGCAACCTCTGATTCCGAATATCTGATTCACCGCCTCTGTTTCCCCGCTTCTGATTCCCCGCCTCTGATTCCCCATATCTGATTCCCCGCCTCTGATTCCCCATCTCTGATTCCCGGTCTCTGATTCCCCACCTCTGTTTCCCGGCCTCTCATTCCCCATCCCTGATTCACCGCCTCTGATTCCCAGTGTCTGATTCCCTGCCTCTGATTCCCCGCCTCTGAATCCCCTCCTCTGATTCCCTGCCACTGATTCCCCGCCCCTGATTCCCCACCTCTGATACCCCATATCTGATTCCCCGCCTCTGTTTCCCCGCCTCTGATTCCCCACCTCTGATTTCCCATATCTGATTCCACGCCTCTGATTCCCCGCATCTGATTGGCCGCCTCTGATACCCCGCCTCTGATTCCCCATCTCTAATTCATCACATCTGAGTCACCACCTCTGCTTCCCCATCTCTGATTCTCAACCTCTGATTCGCCACCTCTGATTCCCCATATCTGATTCACCGCCTCTGTTTCCCCGCCTCTGATTCCCCGCCTCTGATTCCCCATATTTGATTCCCCGCCTCTGATTCCTCATCTCTGATTCCCGGACTCTGATTCCCCAACTCTGATTCCCCGCCTCTGATTCCCCAGCTCTGATTTCCCGCCTCTGATTCCCCACCTCTGCTTCCCCATCTCTGATTATCTACCTCTGATTCGCCACCTCTGATTGCCCATATCTGATTCATCGCCTCTGTTTCCCCGCCTCTGAGTCCCCGCCTCTGATTCCCCATATTTGATTCCCCGCCTCTGATTCCCCATCTCTGATTCCCGGACTCTGATTCCAAAAACTCTGATTCCCCGCCTCTGATTCCCCATATTTGATTCCCCTCCTCTGATTTCCCATCTCTGATTCCCGGACTCTGATTCCCCAACTCTGATTTCCCCGCCTCTGATTCCCCAGCTCTGATTTCCCGCCTCTGATTCCCCACCTCTGATACAACATATCTGATTCCCGGCCTCTGTTTCCCCGCCTCTGATTCCCCACCTCTGATTCACCATATCTGATTCCCCGCCTCTGATTCCCCACCACTGATTCCACTCCTCTGATTCGCCAGTTATGATTGCCCGCCTCTGATTCCCCGTTTCTGATACCCTGCCTCTGATTCCCCGCCTCTGATTCCCCATCTCTGACTCACCACCTCTGATTCACCACCTCTGATACCCCATCTCTGATTCCGCACATCCGATTCCCTGCCTCTGATTCCCCGCCTCTGATTCCCCGCCTCTGATTCCCTGCCTCTGATTCCCCGCCTCTGTTTCCCCGCCTCTGATTGGCACCTCTGATACCCCGCCTCTGATTCCCCATCTCTAATTCATCACATCTGATTCCCCACCTCTGCTTCCCCATCTCCGATTCTCTACCTCTGATTCGCCACCTCTGATTCCCAATATCTGATTCACCGCCTCTGTTTCCCTGCCTCTGATTCCCCGCCTCTGATTCCCCATATCTTATTCCCCGCCTCTGATTCCCCATCTCTGATTCCCGGTCTCTGATTCCCCACCTCTGTTTCCCGGCCTCTGATTCCCAATCCCTGATTCACCGCCTCTGACTCCCAGTGTCTGATTCCCTGCCTCTGATTCCCCGCCTCTGAATCCCCTCCTCTGATTCCCTGCCACTGATTCCCTGCCCCTGATTCCCCAGCTCTGATACCCCATATCTGATTCCCCGCCTCTGTTTCCCCACCTCTGATTCCCCACCTCTGATTCCCCATATTTGATTCCCTGCCTCTGATTCCCCAACTCTGATTCCACGCCTCTGATTCCCCAGCTCTGATTCCACGCCTCTGATTCCCCACCTCTGATCCAACATATCTGATTCCCCGCCTCTGTTTCCCCGCCTCTGATTCCCCACCTCTGATTCCCCATAACTGATTCCCCGCCTATGATTCCCCACCTCTGATTCCCCGCCTCTGATTCACCAGCTATGATTCCCCTCCTCTGGTTCCCCGCATCTGATTCCCCGCCTCTGATTCCCCGTGTCTGACCCTGCCTCTGATTCCACGCCTTTGATTCCCCATCTCTGATTCACCACCTCTGATTCCCCACCTCTGATTCCCCATCTCTGATTCTGCACATCCGATTCCCTGCCTCTGATTCCCCGCCTCTGATTCCCCGCCTCTGATTCCCTGCCTCTGATTCGCAACCTGTTATTCCCCACCTCTGATTCCCCATATCTGATTCCCCGCCTCTGTTTCCCTGCCTCTGATTCCCCGCCTCTGTTTCCCCATATCTGATTCGCCGCCTCTGTTTCACCGCCTCTGATTGGCACCTCTGATACCCCGCCTCTGATTCCCCATCTCTAATTCATCACATCTGATTCCCCACCTCTGCTTCCCCATCTCTGATTCTCTACCTCTGATTCGCAACCTCTGATTCCGAATATCTGATTCACCGCCTCTGTTTCCCCGCTTCTGATTCCCCGCCTCTGATTCCCCATATCTGATTCCCCGCCTCTGATTCCCCATCTCTGATTCCCGGTCTCTGATTCCCCACCTCTGTTTCCCGGCCTCTCATTCCCCATCCCTGATTCACCGCCTCTGATTCCCAGTGTCTGATTCCCTGCCTCTGATTCCCCGCCTCTGAATCCCCTCCTCTGATTCCCTGCCACTGATTCCCCGCCCCTGATTCCCCACCTCTGATACAACATATCTGATTCCCCGCCTCTGTTTCCCCGCCTCTGATTCCCCACCTCTGATTTCCCATATCTGATTCCACGCCTCTGATTCCCCGCCTCTGATTGGCCGCCTCTGATACCCCGCCTCTGATTCCCCATCTCTAATTCATCACATCTGAGTCACCACCTCTGCTTCCCCATCTCTGATTCTCAACCTCTGATTCGCCACCTCTGATTCCCCATATCTGATTCACCGCCTCTGTTTTCCCGCCTCTGATTCCCCGCCTCTGATTCTCCATATTTGATTCCCCGCCTCTGATTCCCCATCTCTGATTCCCGGACTCTGATTCCCCTACTCTGATTCCCCGCCTCTGATTCCCCAGCTCTGATTTCCCGCATCTGATTCCCCACCTCTGATACAACATATCTGATTCCCGGCCTCTGTTTCTCCGCCTCTGATTCCCCACCTCTGATTCCCCATATCTGATTCCCCGCCTCTGATTCCCCACCTCTGATTCCCCTCCACTGATTCGCCAGCTAAGATTCCCCGCCTCTGATTCCCCGTGTCTGATTCCCTGCCTCTGATTCCCCGCCTCTGATTCCCCATCTCTGATTCACCACATCTGATTCCCCACCTCTGATTCCCCATCTCTGATTCCGCACATCCGATTCCCTGCCTATGATTCCCCGCCTCTGATTCCCCGCCTCTGATTCCCTGCCTCTGATTCGCAACCTCTAATTCCCCACCTCTGATTCGCCATATCTGATTCCCCGCCTCTGATTCGCCAGCTATCATTCCCATCCTCTGGTTTCCCGCATCTGATTCCCTGCCTCTGATTCCCCCCCTCTGATTCCCCATCTCTGATTCACCACCTCTGATTCCCCGCCTCTGTTTCCCCGCCTCTGATTGGCACCTCTGATACCCCGCCTCTGATTCCCCATCTCTAATTCATCACATTTGATTCCCCACCTCTGCTTCCCCATCTCTGATTCTCTACCTCTGATTCGCCACCTCTGATTCCCAATATCTGATTCACCGCCTCTGTTTCCCCGCCTCTGATTCCCCGCCTCTGATTCCCCATATCTGATTCCCCGCCTCTGATTCCCCATCTCTGATTCCCGGTCTCTGATTCCCCACCTCTGTTTCCCGGCCTCTGATTCCCCATCCCTGATTCACCGCCTCTGATTCCCAGTGTCTGATTCCCTGCCTCTGATTCCCCGCCTCTGAATCCCCTCCTCTGATTCCCTGCCACTGATTCCCCGCCCCTGATTCCCCACCTCTGATACCCCATATCTGATTCCCCTCCTCTTTTTCCCCGCCTCTGATTCCCCACCTCTGTTTCCCCATATCTGATTCCCTGCCTCTGATTCCCCAACTCTGATTCCCCGCCTCTGATTCCCCAGCTATGATTCCCCACCTCTGATTCCCCACCTCTGATCCAACATATCTGATTCCCCGCCTCTGTTTCCCCGCCTCTGAATCCCCACCTCTGATTCCCCATATCTGATTCCATGCCTCTGATACCCACCTCTGATTCCCCGCCTCTGATTTGCCAGCTATGATTCCCATCCTCTGGTTCCCCGCATCTGATTCCCCGCCTCTGATTCCCCCCCTCTGATTCCCCATCTCTGATTCACCACCTCTGATTCCCCGCGTCTGATTCCCCGCCTCTGATTCCCCATCTCTGATTCCCCATCTCTGATTCCCCAATTCTGATTCCCCGCCTCTGATTCCCCAGCTCTGATTCCCCACCTCTGATTCCCCACCTCTGATCCAACATATCTGATTCCCCGCCTCTGTTTCCCCGCCTCTGAATCCCAACCTCTGATTCCCCATATCTGATTCCCCGCCTCTGATTCCCCACCTCTGATTCCCCGCCTCTGATTTGCCAGCTATGATTCCCATCCTCTGGTTCCCCGCATCTGATTCCCTGCCTCTGTTTCCCCGCCTCTGATTCCCCACCTCTGATTCACCATATCTGATTCCCCGCCTCTGATTCCCCACCACTGATTCCCCTCCTCTGATTCGCCAGTTATGATTGCCCGCCTCTGATTCCCCGTTTCTGATTCCCTGCCTCTGATTCCCCGCCTCTGATTCCCCATCTCTGACTCACCACCTCTGATTCCCCGCCTCTGATTCGCCAGCTATGATTCCCCTCCTCTGGTTCCCCGCATCTGATTCCCCGCCTCTGATTCCCCGTGTCTGACCCTGCCTCTGATTCCACGCCTTTGATTCCCCATCTCTGATTCACCACCTCTGATTCCCCACCTCTGATTCCCCATCTCTGATTCTGCACATCCGATTCCCTGCCTCTGATTCCCCGCCTCTGATTCCCCGCCTCTGATTCCCTGCCTCTGATTCGCAACCTGTTATTCCCCACCTCTGATTCCCCATATCTGACTCCCCGCCTCTGTTTCCCTGCCTCTGATTCCCCGCCTCTGTTTCCCCATATCTGATTCGCCGCCTCTGTTTCACCGCCTCTGATTGGCACCTCTGATACCCCGCCTCTGATTCCCCATCTCTAATTCATCACATCTGATTCCCCACCTCTGCTTCCCCATCTCTGATTCTCTACCTCTGATTCGCAACCTCTGATTCCGAATATCTGATTCACCGCCTCTGTTTCCCCGCTTCTGATTCCCCGCCTCTGATTCCCCATATATGATTCCCCGCCTCTGATTCCCCATCTCTGATTCCCGGTCTCTGATTCCCCACCTCTGTTTCCCGGCCTCTCATTCCCCATCCCTGATTCACCGCCTCTGATTCCCAGTGTCTGATTCCCTGCCTCTGATTCCCCGCCTCTGAATCCCCTCCTCTGATTCCCTGCCACTGATTCCCCGCCCCTGATTCCCCACCTCTGATACCCCATATCTGATTCCCCGCCTCTGTTTCCCCGCCTCTGATTCCCCACCTCTGATTTCCCATATCTGATTCCACGCCTCTGATTCCCCGCATCTGATTGGCCGCCTCTGATACCCCGCCTCTGATTCCCCATCTCTAATTCATCACATCTGAGTCACCACCTCTGCTTCCCCATCTCTGATTCTCAACCTCTGATTCGCCACCTCTGATTCCCCATATCTGATTCACCGCCTCTGTTTTCCCGCCTCTGATTCCCCGCCTCTGATTCTCCATATTTGATTCCCCGCCTCTGATTCCCCATCTCTGATTCCCGGACTCTGATTCCCCTACTCTGATTCCCCGCCTCTGATTCCCCAGCTCTGATTTCCCGCATCTGATTCCCCACCTCTGATACAACATATCTGATTCCCGGCCTCTGTTTCTCCGCCTCTGATTCCCCGCCTCTGATTCCCCATATCTGATTCCCCGCCTCTGATTCCCCGCATCTGATTCCCTGCCTCTGATTCCCCGCCTCTGATTCCCTGCCTCTGATTCCCAACCTCTGATTCCCCACCTCTGAATCCCCATATCTGATTCCCCGCCTCTGTTTCCCCGCCTCTGATTCCCCACATTTGTTTCCCCATATCTGATTCCCCGCCTCTGTTTCCCCGCCTCTGATTCCCCACCTCTGATTTCCCATATCTGATTCCACGCCTCTGATTCCCCGCCTCTGATTGGGCGCCTCTGATACCCTGCCTCTGATTCCCCATCTCTAATTCATCACATCTGATTCCCCACCTCTGCTTCCCCATCTCTGATTCTCAACCTCTGATTCGCCACCTCTGATTCCCCATATCTGATTCACCGCCTCTGTTTCCCCGCCTCTGATTCCCCGCCTCTGATTCCCCATATTTGATTCCCCGCCTCTGATTCCTCATCTCTGATTCCCGGACTCTGATTCCCCAACTCTGATTCCCCGCCTCTGATTCCCCAGCTCTGATTTCCCGCCTCTGATTCCCCACCTCTGCTTCCCCATCTCTGATTATCTACCTCTGATTCGCCACCTCTGATTGCCCATATCTGATTCATCGCCTCTGTTTCCCCGCCTCTGAGTCCCCGCCTCTGATTCCCCATATTTGATACCCCGCCTCTGATTCCCCATCTCTGATTCCTCGCCTCTGTTTCCCCGCCTCTGAGTCCCCGCCTCTGATTCCCCATATTTGATTCCCCGCCTCTGATTCCCCATCTCTGATTCCCGGACTCTGATTCCAAAAACTCTGATTCCCCGCCTCTGATTCCCCATATTTGATTCCCCTCCTCTGATTTCCCATCTCTGATTCCCGGACTCTGATTCCCCAACTCTGATTTCCCCGCCTCTGATTCCCCAGCTCTGATTTCCCGCCTCTGATTCCCCACCTCTGATACAACATATCTGATTCCCGGCCTCTGTTTCCCCGCCTCTGATTCCCCACCTCTGATTCACCATATCTGATTCCCCGCCTCTGATTCCCCACCACTGATTCCACTCCTCTGATTCGCCAGTTATGATTGCCCGCCTCTGATTCCCCGTTTCTGATACCCTGCCTCTGATTCCCCGCCTCTGATTCCCCATCTCTGACTCACCACCTCTGATTCACCACCTCTGATACCCCATCTCTGATTCCGCACATCCGATTCCCTGCCTCTGATTCCCCGCCTCTGATTCCCCGCCTCTGATTCCCTGCCTCTGATTCCCCGCCTCTGTTTCCCCGCCTCTGATTGGCACCTCTGATACCCCGCCTCTGATTCCCCATCTCTAATTCATCACATCTGATTCCCCACCTCTGCTTCCCCATCTCCGATTCTCTACCTCTGATTCGCCACCTCTGATTCCCAATATCTGATTCACCGCCTCTGTTTCCCTGCCTCTGATTCCCCGCCTCTGATTCCCCATATCTTATTCCCCGCCTCTGATTCCCCATCTCTGATTCCCGGTCTCTGATTCCCCACCTCTGTTTCCCGGCCTCTGATTCCCAATCCCTGATTCACCGCCTCTGACTCCCAGTGTCTGATTCCCTGCCTCTGATTCCCCGCCTCTGAATCCCCTCCTCTGATTCCCTGCCACTGATTCCCTGCCCCTGATTCCCCAGCTCTGATACCCCATATCTGATTCCCCGCCTCTGTTTCCCCACCTCTGATTCCCCACCTCTGATTCCCCATATTTGATTCCCTGCCTCTGATTCCCCAACTCTGATTCCACGCCTCTGATTCCCCAGCTCTGATTCCACGCCTCTGATTCCCCACCTCTGATCCAACATATCTGATTCCCCGCCTCTGTTTCCCCGCCTCTGATTCCCCACCTCTGATTCCCCATAACTGATTCCCCGCCTATGATTCCCCACCTCTGATTCCCCGCCTCTGATTCACCAGCTATGATTCCCCTCCTCTGGTTCCCCGCATCTGATTCCCCGCCTCTGATTCCCCGTGTCTGACCCTGCCTCTGATTCCACGCCTTTGATTCCCCATCTCTGATTCACCACCTCTGATTCCCCACCTCTGATTCCCCATCTCTGATTCTGCACATCCGATTCCCTGCCTCTGATTCCCCGCCTCTGATTCCCCGCCTCTGATTCCCTGCCTCTGATTCGCAACCTGTTATTCCCCACCTCTGATTCCCCATATCTGATTCCCCGCCTCTGTTTCCCTGCCTCTGATTCCCCGCCTCTGTTTCCCCATATCTGATTCGCCGCCTCTGTTTCACCGCCTCTGATTGGCACCTCTGATACCCCGCCTCTGATTCCCCATCTCTAATTCATCACATCTGATTCCCCACCTCTGCTTCCCCATCTCTGATTCTCTACCTCTGATTCGCAACCTCTGATTCCGAATATCTGATTCACCGCCTCTGTTTCCCCGCTTCTGATTCCCCGCCTCTGATTCCCCATATCTGATTCCCCGCCTCTGATTCCCCATCTCTGATTCCCGGTCTCTGATTCCCCACCTCTGTTTCCCGGCCTCTCATTCCCCATCCCTGATTCACCGCCTCTGATTCCCAGTGTCTGATTCCCTGCCTCTGATTCCCCGCCTCTGAATCCCCTCCTCTGATTCACTGCCACTGATTCCCCGCCCCTGATTCCCCACCTCTGATACAACATATCTGATTCCCCGCCTCTGTTTCCCCGCCTCTGATTCCCCACCTCTGATTTCCCATATCTGATTCCACGCCTCTGATTCCCCGCCTCTGATTGGCCGCCTCTGATACCCCGCCTCTGATTCCCCATCTCTAATTCATCACATCTGAGTCACCACCTCTGCTTCCCCATCTCTGATTCTCAACCTCTGATTCGCCACCTCTGATTCCCCATATCTGATTCACCGCCTCTGTTTTCCCGCCTCTGATTCCCCGCCTCTGATTCTCCATATTTGATTCCCCGCCTCTGATTCCCCATCTCTGATTCCCGGACTCTGATTCCCCTACTCTGATTCCCCGCCTCTGATTCCCCAGCTCTGATTTCCCGCATCTGATTCCCCACCTCTGATACAACATATCTGATTCCCGGCCTCTGTTTCTCCGCCTCTGATTCCCCACCTCTGATTCCCCATATCTGATTCCCCGCCTCTGATTCCCCACCTCTGATTCCCCTCCACTGATTCGCCAGCTAAGATTCCCCGCCTCTGATTCCCCGTGTCTGATTCCCTGCCTCTGATTCCCCGCCTCTGATTCCCCATCTCTGATTCACCACATCTGATTCCCCACCTCTGATTCCCCATCTCTGATTCCGCACATCCGATTCCCTGCCTATGATTCCCCGCCTCTGATTCCCCGCCTCTGATTCCCTGCCTCTGATTCGCAACCTCTAATTCCCCACCTCTGATTCGCCATATCTGATTCCCCGCCTCTGATTCGCCAGCTATCATTCCCATCCTCTGGTTTCCCGCATCTGATTCCCTGCCTCTGATTCCCCCCCTCTGATTCCCCATCTCTGATTCACCACCTCTGATTCCCCGCCTCTGTTTCCCCGCCTCTGATTGGCACCTCTGATACCCCGCCTCTGATTCCCCATCTCTAATTCATCACATTTGATTCCCCACCTCTGCTTCCCCATCTCTGATTCTCTACCTCTGATTCGCCACCTCTGATTCCCAATATCTGATTCACCGCCTCTGTTTCCCCGCCTCTGATTCCCCGCCTCTGATTCCCCATATCTGATTCCCCGCCTCTGATTCCCCATCTCTGATTCCCGGTCTCTGATTCCCCACCTCTGTTTCCCGGCCTCTGATTCCCCATCCCTGATTCACCGCCTCTGATTCCCAGTGTCTGATTCCCTGCCTCTGATTCCCCGCCTCTGAATCCCCTCCTCTGATTCCCTGCCACTGATTCCCCGCCCCTGATTCCCCACCTCTGATACCCCATATCTGATTCCCCTCCTCTTTTTCCCCGCCTCTGATTCCCCACCTCTGTTTCCCCATATCTGATTCCCTGCCTCTGATTCCCCAACTCTGATTCCCCGCCTCTGATTCCCCAGCTATGATTCCCCACCTCTGATTCCCCACCTCTGATCCAACATATCTGATTCCCCGCCTCTGTTTCCCCGCCTCTGAATCCCCACCTCTGATTCCCCATATCTGATTCCATGCCTCTGATACCCACCTCTGATTCCCCGCCTCTGATTTGCCAGCTATGATTCCCATCCTCTGGTTCCCCGCATCTGATTCCCCGCCTCTGATTCCCCCCCTCTGATTCCCCATCTCTGATTCACCACCTCTGATTCCCCGCGTCTGATTCCCCGCCTCTGATTCCCCATCTCTGATTCCCCATCTCTGATTCCCCAATTCTGATTCCCCGCCTCTGATTCCCCAGCTCTGATTCCCCACCTCTGATTCCCCACCTCTGATCCAACATATCTGATTCCCCGCCTCTGTTTCCCCGCCTCTGAATCCCAACCTCTGATTCCCCATATCTGATTCCCCGCCTCTGATTCCCCACCTCTGATTCCCCGCCTCTGATTTGCCAGCTATGATTCCCATCCTCTGGTTCCCCGCATCTGATTCCCTGCCTCTGTTTCCCCGCCTCTGATTCCCCACCTCTGATTCACCATATCTGATTCCCCGCCTCTGATTCCCCACCACTGATTCCCCTCCTCTGATTCGCCAGTTATGATTGCCCGCCTCTGATTCCCCGTTTCTGATTCCCTGCCTCTGATTCCCCGCCTCTGATTCCCCATCTCTGACTCACCACCTCTGATTCCCCGCCTCTGATTCGCCAGCTATGATTCCCCTCCTCTGGTTCCCCGCATCTGATTCCCCGCCTCTGATTCCCCGTGTCTGACCCTGCCTCTGATTCCACGCCTTTGATTCCCCATCTCTGATTCACCACCTCTGATTCCCCACCTCTGATTCCCCATCTCTGATTCTGCACATCCGATTCCCTGCCTCTGATTCCCCGCCTCTGATTCCCCGCCTCTGATTCCCTGCCTCTGATTCGCAACCTGTTATTCCCCACCTCTGATTCCCCATATCTGATTCCCCGCCTCTGTTTCCCTGCCTCTGATTCCCCGCCTCTGTTTCCCCATATCTGATTCGCCGCCTCTGTTTCACCGCCTCTGATTGGCACCTCTGATACCCCGCCTCTGATTCCCCATCTCTAATTCATCACATCTGATTCCCCACCTCTGCTTCCCCATCTCTGATTCTCTACCTCTGATTCGCAACCTCTGATTCCGAATATCTGATTCACCGCCTCTGTTTCCCCGCTTCTGATTCCCCGCCTCTGATTCCCCATATATGATTCCCCGCCTCTGATTCCCCATCTCTGATTCCCGGTCTCTGATTCCCCACCTCTGTTTCCCGGCCTCTCATTCCCCATCCCTGATTCACCGCCTCTGATTCCCAGTGTCTGATTCCCTGCCTCTGATTCCCCGCCTCTGAATCCCCTCCTCTGATTCCCTGCCACTGATTCCCCGCCCCTGATTCCCCACCTCTGATACCCCATATCTGATTCCCCGCCTCTGTTTCCCCGCCTCTGATTCCCCACCTCTGATTTCCCATATCTGATTCCACGCCTCTGATTCCCCGCATCTGATTGGCCGCCTCTGATACCCCGCCTCTGATTCCCCATCTCTAATTCATCACATCTGAGTCACCACCTCTGCTTCCCCATCTCTGATTCTCAACCTCTGATTCGCCACCTCTGATTCCCCATATCTGATTCACCGCCTCTGTTTTCCCGCCTCTGATTCCCCGCCTCTGATTCTCCATATTTGATTCCCCGCCTCTGATTCCCCATCTCTGATTCCCGGACTCTGATTCCCCTACTCTGATTCCCCGCCTCTGATTCCCCAGCTCTGATTTCCCGCATCTGATTCCCCACCTCTGATACAACATATCTGATTCCCGGCCTCTGTTTCTCCGCCTCTGATTCCCCGCCTCTGATTCCCCATATCTGATTCCCCGCCTCTGATTCCCCGCATCTGATTCCCTGCCTCTGATTCCCCGCCTCTGATTCCCTGCCTCTGATTCCCAACCTCTGATTCCCCACCTCTGAATCCCCATATCTGATTCCCCGCCTCTGTTTCCCCGCCTCTGATTCCCCACATTTGTTTCCCCATATCTGATTCCCCGCCTCTGTTTCCCCGCCTCTGATTCCCCACCTCTGATTTCCCATATCTGATTCCACGCCTCTGATTCCCCGCCTCTGATTGGGCGCCTCTGATACCCTGCCTCTGATTCCCCATCTCTAATTCATCACATCTGATTCCCCACCTCTGCTTCCCCATCTCTGATTCTCAACCTCTGATTCGCCACCTCTGATTCCCCATATCTGATTCACCGCCTCTGTTTCCCCGCCTCTGATTCCCCGCCTCTGATTCCCCATATTTGATTCCCCGCCTCTGATTCCTCATCTCTGATTCCCGGACTCTGATTCCCCAACTCTGATTCCCCGCCTCTGATTCCCCAGCTCTGATTTCCCGCCTCTGATTCCCCACCTCTGCTTCCCCATCTCTGATTATCTACCTCTGATTCGCCACCTCTGATTGCCCATATCTGATTCATCGCCTCTGTTTCCCCGCCTCTGAGTCCCCGCCTCTGATTCCCCATATTTGATACCCCGCCTCTGATTCCCCATCTCTGATTCCCGGACTCTGATTCCAAAAACTCTGATTCCCCGCCTCTGATTCCCCATATTTGATTCCCCTCCTCTGATTTCCCATCTCTGATTCCCGGACTCTGATTCCCCTACTCTGATTTCCCCGCCTCTGATTCCCCAGCTCTGATTTCCCGCCTCTGATTCCCCACCTCTGATACAACATATCTGATTCCCGGCCTCTGTTTCCCCGCCTCTGATTCCCCACCTCTGATTCACCATATCTGATTCCCCGCCTCTGATTCCCCACCACTGATTCCCCTCCTCTGATTCGCCAGTTATGATTGCCCGCCTCTGATTCACCGTTTCTGATACCCTGCCTCTGATTCCCCGCCTCTGATTCCCCATCTCTGACTCACCACCTCTGATTCACCACCTCTGATACCCCATCTCTGATTCCGCACATCCGATTCCCTGCCTCTGATTCCCCGCCTCTGATTCCCCGCCTCTGATTCCCTGCCTCTGATTCCCCGCCTCTGTTTCCCCGCCTCTGATTGGCACCTCTGATACCCCGCCTCTGATTCCCCATCTCTAATTCATCACATCTGATTCCCCACCTCTGCTTCCCCATCTCCGATTCTCTACCTCTGATTCGCCACCTCTGATTCCCAATATCTGATTCACCGCCTCTGTTTCCCTGCCTCTGATTCCCCGCCTCTGATTCCCCATATCTTATTCCCCGCCTCTGATTCCCCATCTCTGATTCCCGGTCTCTGATTCCCCACCTCTGTTTCCCGGCCTCTGATTCCCAATCCCTGATTCACCGCCTCTGACTCCCAGTGTCTGATTCCCTGCCTCTGATTCCCCGCCTCTGAATCCCCTCCTCTGATTCCCTGCCACTGATTCCCTGCCCCTGATTCCCCAGCTCTGATACCCCATATCTGATTCCCCGCCTCTGTTTCCCCGCCTCTGATTCCCCACCTCTGATTCCCCATATCTGATTCCCTGCCTCTGATTCCCCAACTCTGATTCCCCGCCTCTGATTCCCCAGCTCTGATTCCCCGCCTCTGATTCCCCACCTCTGATCCAACATATCTGATTCTCCGCCTCTGTTTCCCCGCCTCTGATTCCCCACCTCTGATTCCCCATATCTGATTCCCCGCCTATGATTCCCCACCTCTGATTCCCCGCCTCTGATTCACCAGCTATGATTCCCCTCCTCTGGTTCCCCGCATCTGATTCCCCGCCTCTGATTCCCCGTGTCTGACCCTGCCTCTGATTCCACGCCTTTGATTCCCCATCTCTGATTCACCACCTCTGATTCCCCACCTCTGATTCCCCATCTCTGATTCTGCACATCCGATTCCCTGCCTCTGATTCCCCGCCTCTGATTCCCAGCCTCTGATTCCCTGCCTCTGATTCGCAACCTGTTATTCCCCACCTCTGATTCCCCATATCTGATTCCCCGCCTCTGTTTCCCTGCCTCTGATTCCCCGCCTCTGTTTCCCCATATCTGATTCGCCGCCTCTGTTTCACCGCCTCTGATTGGCACCTCTGATACCCCGCCTCTGATTCCCCATCTCTAATTCATCACATCTGATTCCCCACCTCTGCTTCCCCATCTCTGATTCTCTACCTCTGATTCGCAACCTCTGATTCCGAATATCTGATTCACCGCCTCTGTTTCCCCGCTTCTGATTCCCCGCCTCTGATTCCCCATATCTGATTCCCCGCCTCTGATTCCCCATCTCTGATTCCCGGTCTCTGATTCCCCACCTCTGTTTCCCGGCCTCTCATTCCCCATCCCTGATTCACCGCCTCTGATTCCCAGTGTCTGATTCCCTGCCTCTGATTCCCCGCCTCTGAATCCCCTCCTCTGATTCCCTGCCACTGATTCCCCGCCCCTGATTCCCCACCTCTGATACCCCATATCTGATTCCCCGCCTCTGTTTCCCCGCCTCTGATTCCCCACCTCTGATTTCCCATATCTGATTCCACGCCTCTGATTCCCCGCCTCTGATTGGCCGCCTCTGATACCCCGCCTCTGATTCCCCATCTCTAATTCATCACATCTGAGTCACCACCTCTGCTTCCCCATCTCTGATTCTCAACCTCTGATTCGCCACCTCTGATTCCCCATATCTGATTCACCGCCTCTGTTTTCCCGCCTCTGATTCCCCGCCTCTGATTCTCCATATTTGATTCCCCGCCTCTGATTCCCCATCTCTGATTCCCGGACTCTGATTCCCCTACTCTGATTCCCCGCCTCTGATTCCCCAGCTCTGATTTCCCGCATCTGATTCCCCACCTCTGATACAACATATCTGATTCCCGGCCTCTGTTTCTCCGCCTCTGATTCCCCACCTCTGATTCCCCATATCTGATTCCCCGCCTCTGATTCCCCACCTCTGATTCCCCTCCACTGATTCGCCAGCTAAGATTCCCCGCCTCTGATTCCCCGTGTCTGATTCCCTGCCTCTGATTCCCCGCCTCTGATTCCCCATCTCTGATTCACCACATCTGATTCCCCACCTCTGATTCCCCATCTCTGATTCCGCACATCCGATTCCCTGCCTATGATTCCCCGCCTCTGATTCCCCGCCTCTGATTCCCTGCCTCTGATTCGCAACCTCTAATTCCCCACCTCTGATTCGCCATATCTGATTCCCCGCCTCTGATTCGCCAGCTATCATTCCCATCCTCTGGTTTCCCGCATCTGATTCCCTGCCTCTGATTCCCCCCCTCTGATTCCCCATCTCTGATTCACCACCTCTGATTCCCCGCCTCTGTTTCCCCGCCTCTGATTGGCACCTCTGATACCCTGCCTCTGATTCCCCATCTCTAATTCATCACATTTGATTCCCCACCTCTGCTTCCCCATCTCTGATTCTCTACCTCTGATTCGCCACCTCTGATTCCCAATATCTGATTCACCGCCTCTGTTTCCCCGCCTCTGATTCCCCGCCTCTGATTCCCCATATCTGATTCCCCGCCTCTGATTCCCCATCTCTGATTCCCGGTCTCTGATTCCCCACCTCTGTTTCCCGGCCTCTGATTCCCCATCCCTGATTCACCGCCTCTGATTCCCAGTGTCTGATTCCCTGCCTCTGATTCCCCGCCTCTGAATCCCCTCCTCTGATTCCCTGCCACTGATTCCCCGCCCCTGATTCCCCACCTCTGATACCCCATATCTGATTCCCCTCCTCTTTTTCCCCGCCTCTGATTCCCCACCTCTGTTTCCCCATATCTGATTCCCTGCCTCTGATTCCCCAACTCTGATTCCCCGCCTCTGATTCCCCAGCTATGATTCCCCACCTCTGATTCCCCACCTCTGATCCAACATATCTGATTCCCCGCCTCTGTTTCCCCGCCTCTGAATCCCCACCTCTGATTCCCCATATCTGATTCCATGCCTCTGATACCCACCTCTGATTCCCCGCCTCTGATTTGCCAGCTATGATTCCCATCCTCTGGTTCCCCGCATCTGATTCCCCGCCTCTGATTCCCCCCCTCTGATTCCCCATCTCTGATTCACCACCTCTGATTTCCCGCGTCTGATTCCCCGCCTCTGATTCCCCATCTCTGATTCCCCATCTCTGATTCCCCAATTCTGATTCCCCGCCTCCGATTCCCCAGCTCTGATTCCCCACCTCTGATTCCCCACCTCTGATCCAACATATCTGATTCCCCGCCTCTGTTTCCCCGCCTCTGAATCCCCACCTCTGATTCCCCATATCTGATTCCCCGCCTCTGATTCCCCACCTCTGATTCCCCGCCTCTGATTTGCCAGCTATGATTCCCATCCTCTGGTTCCCCGCATCTGATTCCCTGCCTCTGTTTCCCCGCCTCTGATTCCCCACCTCTGATTCACCATATCTGATTCCCCGCCTCTGATTCCCCACCACTGATTCCCCTCCTCTGATTCGCCAGTTATGATTGCCCGCCTCTGATTCCCCGTTTCTGATTCCCTGCCTCTGATTCCCCGCCTCTGATTCCCCATCTCTGACTCACCACCTCTGATTCACCACCTCTGATACCCCATCTCTGATTCCGCACATCCGATTCCCTGCCTCTGATTCCCCGCCTCTGATTCCCCGCCTCTGATTCCCTGCCTCTGATTCGCAACCTCTTATTCCCCACCTCTGATTCCCCATATCTGATTCCCCGCCTCTGTTTCCCCGCCTCTGATTGGCACCTCTGATACCCCGCCTCTGATTCCCCATCTCTAATTCATCACATCTGATTCCCCACCTCTGCTTCCCAATATCTGATTTACCGCCTCTGTTTCCCTGCCTCTGATTCCCCACCTCTCATTCCCCATATCTGATTCCCCGCCTCTGATTCCCCATCTCTGATTCCCGGTCTCTGATTCCCCACCTCTGTTTCCCGGCCTCTGATTCCCAATCCCTGATTCACCGCCTCTAACTCCCAGTGTCTGATTCCCTGCCTCTGATTCCCCGCCTCTGAATCCCCTCCTCTGATTCCCTGCCACTGATTCCCCGCCCCTGATTCCCCACCTCTGATACCCCATATCTGATTCCCCGCCTCTGTTTCCCCGCCTCTGATTCCCCACCTCTGATTCCCCATATCTGATTCCCTGCCTCTGATTCCCCAACTCTGATTCCCCGCCTCTGATTCCCCAGCTCTGATTCCCCGCCTCTGATTCCCCACCTCTGATCCAACATATCTGATTCCCCGCCTCTGTTTCCCCGCCTCTGATTCCCCACCTCTGATTCCCCATATCTGATTCCCCGCCTATGATTCTCCACCTCTGATTCCCCGCCTCTGATTCGCCAGCTATGATTCCCCTCCTCTCGTTCCCCGCATCTGATTCCCCGCCTCTGATTCCCCGTGTCTGACCCTGCCTCTGATTCCACGCCTTTGATTCCCCATCTCTGATTCACCACCTCTGATTCCCCACCTCTGATTCCCCATCTCTGATTCTGCACATCCGATTCCCTGCCTCTGATTCCCCGCCTCTGATTCCCCGCCTCTGATTCCCTGCCTCTGATTCGCAACCTGTTATTCCCCACCTCTGATTCCCCATATCTGATTCCCCGCCTCTGTTTCCCTGCCTCTGATTCCCCGCCTCTGTTTCCCCATATCTGATTCCCCGCCTCTGTTTCACCGCCTCTGATTGGCACCTCTGATACCCCGCCTCTGATTCCCCATCTCTAATTCATCACCTCTGATTCCCCATATTTGATTCCCCGCCTCTGATTCCCCATCTCTGATTCCCGGACTCTGATTCCCCAACTCTGATTCCCCGCCTCTGATTCCCCAGCTCTGATTTCCCGCCTCTGATTCCCCACCTCTGATACAACATATCTGATTCCCGGCCTCTGTTTCTCCGCCTCTGATTCCCCACCTCTGATTCCCCATATCTGATTCCCCGCCTCTGATTCCCCACCTCTGATTCCCCTCCTCTGATTCGCCAGCTAAGATTCCCCGCCTCTGATTCCCCGTGTCTGATTCCCTGCCTCTGATTCCCCGCCTCTGATTCCCCATCTCTGATTCACCACATCTGATTCCCCACCTCTGATTCCCCATCTCTGATTCCGCACATCCGATTCCCTGCCTCTGATTCCCCGCCTCTGATTCCCCGCCTCTGATTCCCTGCCTCTGATTCGCAACCTCTAATTCCCCACCTCTGATTCGCCATATCTGATTCCCCGCCTCTGATTTGCCAGCTATCATTCCCATCCTCTGGTTCCCCGCATCTGATTCCCTGCCTCTGATTCCCCCCCTCTGATTCCCCATCTCTGATTCACCACCTCTGATTCCCCGCCTCTGTTTCCCCGCCTCTGATTGGCACCTCTGATACCCCGCCTCTGATTCCCCATCTCTAATTCATCACATTTGATTCCCCACCTCTGCTTCCCCATCTCTGATTCTCTACCTCTGATTCGCCACCTCTGATTCCCAATATCTGATTCACCGCCTCTGTTTCCCCGCCTCTGATTCCCCGCCTTTGATTCCCCATATCTGATTCCCCGCCTCTGATTCCCCATCTCTGATTCCCGGTCTCTGATTCCCCACCTCTGTTTCCCGGCCTCTGATTCCCCATCCCTGATTCACCGCCTCTGATTCCCAGTGTCTGATTCCCTGCCTCTGATTCCCCGCCTCTGAATCCCCTCCTCTGATTCCCTGCCACTGATTCCCCGCCCCTGATTCCCCACCTCTGATACCCCATATCTGATTCCCCTCCTCTTTTTCCCCGCCTCTGATTCCCCACCTCTGATTCCCCATATCTGATACCCTGCCTCTGATTCCCCAACTCTGATTCCCCGCCTCTGATTCCCCAGCTATGATTCCCCACCTCTGATTCCCCACCTCTGATCCAACATATCTGATTCCCCGCCTCTGTTTCCCCGCCTCTGAATCCCCACCTCTGATTCCCCATATCTGATTCCCCGCCTCTGATACCCACCTCTGATTCCCCGCCTCTGATTTGCCAGCTATGATTCCCATCCTCTGGTTCCACGCATCTGATTCCCTGCCTCTGATTCCCCGCCTCTGTTTCCCCATCTCTGATTCACCACCTCTGATTCCCCATATCTGATTCCCCGCCTCTGATTCCCCACCTCTGATTCCCCGCCTCTGATTTGCGAGCTATGATTCCCATCCTCTGGTTCCCCGCATCTGATTCCCTGCCTCTGATTCCCCCCCTCTGATTCCCCATCTCTGATTCACCACCTCTGATTCCCCGCGTCTGATTCCCCGCCTCTGATTCCCCATCTCTGATTCCACATCTCTGATTCCCCAATTCTGATTCCCCGCCTCTGTTTCCCCACCTCTGATTCCCCGCCTCTGATTCCCCATATCTCATTCCCCGCCTCTGATTCCCCATCTCTGATTCCCGAACTCTGATTCCCCACCTCTGATTCCAAGTCCTCTTATTCCCGGCATCTGATTCCAGGCCACTGATTCCCGGCCTCTGATTCCCTGCCACTGATACCCCGCCCCTAAATCCCCACCTCTGATTCCCCATATCTGATTCCCCGCCTCTGTTTCCCTGCCTCTGATTCGCCACCTCTGATACCCCGCCTCTGATTCCCCGCCTTTGACTCCCCGCCTCTGATTCCCTGCCTCTGATTCCCAACCTCTGATTCCCCACATCTGATTCCCCGTATCTGATTCCCCGCCTATGTTTCCCCGCCTCTGATTCCCCGCCTCTGTTTCCCCGCCTCTGATTCCCCGCCTCTGCTTCCCCAACTCTGATTCCCCGCCTCTGATTCCCCAGCTCTGATTCCCCGCCTCTGATTCCCCGTGTTTTATTCCCTGCCTCTGATTCCCCGCGTCTGATTCCCCACCTCTGATTTCCCATATCTGATTCCCCGCCTCTGCTTCGCCAACTCTGATTCCCCGCCTCTGATTCCCCAGCTCTGATTCCCCGCCTCTGTTTCCCCATATCTGATTCCCCGCCTCTGTTTCCCCGCCTCTGATTCCCCACCTCTGATTTCCCATATCTGATTCCACGCCTCTGATTCCCCGCCTCTGATTGGGCGCCTCTGATACCCTGCCTCTGATTCCCCATCTCTAATTCATCACATCTGATTCCCCACCTCTGCTTCCCCATCTCTGATTCTCAACCTCTGATTCGCCACCTCTGATTCCCCATATCTGATTCACCGCCTCTGTTTCCCCGCCTCTGATTCCCCGCCTCTGATTCCCCATATTTGATTCCCCGCCTCTGATTCCTCATCTCTGATTCCCGGACTCTGATTCCCCAACTCTGATTCCCCGCCTCTGATTCCCCAGCTCTGATTTCCCGCCTCTGATTCCCCACCTCTGCTTCCCCATCTCTGATTATCTACCTCTGATTCGCCACCTCTGATTGCCCATATCTGATTCATCGCCTCTGTTTCCCCGCCTCTGAGTCCCCGCCTCTGATTCCCCATATTTGATTCCCCGCCTCTGATTCCCCATCTCTGATTCCCGGACTCTGATTCCAAAAGCTCTGATTCCCCGCCTCTGATTCCCCATATTTGATTCCCCTCCTCTGATTTCCCATCTCTGATTCCCGGACTCTGATTCCCCAACTCTGATTTCCCCGCCTCTGATTCCCCAGCTCTGATTTCCCGCCTCTGATTCCCCACCTCTGATACAACATATCTGATTCCCGGCCTCTGTTTCCCCGCCTCTGATTCCCCACCTCTGATTCACCATATCTGATTCCCCGCCTCTGATTCCCCACCACTGATTCCCCTCCTCTGATTCGCCAGTTATGATTGCCCGCCTCTGATTCCCCGTTTCTGATACCCTGCCTCTGATTCCCCGCCTCTGATTCCCCATCTCTGACTCACCACCTCTGATTCACCACCTCTGATACCCCATCTCTGATTCCGCACATCCGATTCCCTGCCTCTGATTCCCCGCCTCTGATTCCCCGCCTCTGATTCCCTGCCTCTGATTCCCCGCCTCTGTTTCCCCGCCTCTGATTGGCACCTCTGATACCCCGCCTCTGATTCCCCATCTCTAATTCATCACATCTGATTCCCCACCTCTGCTTCCCCATCTCCGATTCTCTACCTCTGATTCGCCACCTCTGATTCCCAATATCTGATTCACCGCCTCTGTTTCCCTGCCTCTGATTCCCCGCCTCTGATTCCCCATATCTTATTCCCCGCCTCTGATTCCCCATCTCTGATTCCCGGTCTCTGATTCCCCACCTCTGTTTCCCGGCCTCTGATTCCCAATCCCTGATTCACCGCCTCTGACTCCCAGTGTCTGATTCCCTGCCTCTGATTCCCCGCCTCTGAATCCCCTCCTCTGATTCCCTGCTACTGATTCCCTGCCCCTGATTCCCCAGCTCTGATACCCCATATCTGATTCCCCGCCTCTGTTTCCCCGCCTCTGATTCCCCACCTCTGATTCCCCATATCTGATTCCCTGCCTCTGATTCCCCAACTCTGATTCCCCGCCTCTGATTCCCCAGCTCTGATTCCCCGCCTCTGATTCCCCACCTCTGATCCAACATATCTGATTCCCCGCCTCTGTTTCCCCGCCTCTGATTCCCCACCTCTGATTCCCCATATCTGATTCCCCGCCTATGATTCCCCACCTCTGATTCCCCGCCTCTGATTCACCAGCTATGATTCCCCTCCTCTGGTTCCCCGCATCTGATTCCCCGCCTCTGATTCCCCGTGTCTGACCCTGCCTCTGATTCCACGCCTTTGATTCCCCATCTCTGATTCACCACCTCTGATTCCCCACCTCTGATTCCCCATCTCTGATTCTGCACATCCGATTCCCTGCCTCTGATTCCCCGCCTCTGATTCCCCGCCTCTGATTCCCTGCCTCTGATTCGCAACCTGTTATTCCCCACCTCTGATTCCCCATATCTGATTCCCCGCCTCTGTTTCCCTGCCTCTGATTCCCCGCCTCTGTTTCCCCATATCTGATTCGCCGCCTCTGTTTCACCGCCTCTGATTGGCACCTCTGATACCCCGCCTCTGATTCCCCATCTCTAATTCATCACATCTGATTCCCCACCTCTGCTTCCCCATCTCTGATTCTCTACCTCTGATTCGCAACCTCTGATTCCGAATATCTGATTCACCGCCTCTGTTTCCCCGCTTCTGATTCCCCGCCTCTGATTCCCCATATCTGATTCCCCGCCTCTGATTCCCCATCTCTGATTCCCGGTCTCTGATTCCCCACGTCTGTTTCCCGGCCTCTCATTCCCCATCCCTGATTCACCGCCTCTGATTCCCAGTGTCTGATTCCCTGCCTCTGATTCCCCGCCTCTGAATCCCCTCCTCTGATTCCCTGCCACTGATTCCCCGCCCCTGATTCCCCACCTCTGATACCCCATATCTGATTCCCCGCCTCTGTTTCCCCGCCTCTGATTCCCCACCTCTGATTTCCCATATCTGATTCCACGCCTCTGATTCCCCGCCTCTGATTGGCCGCCTCTGATACCCCGCCTCTGATTCCCCATCTCTAATTCATCACATCTGAGTCACCACCTCTGCTTCCCCATCTCTGATTCTCAACCTCTGATTCGCCACCTCTGATTCCCCATATCTGATTCACCGCCTCTGTTTTCCCGCCTCTGATTCCCCGCCTCTGATTCTCCATATTTGATTCCCCGCCTCTGATTCCCCATCTCTGATTCCCGGACTCTGATTCCCCTACTCTGATTCCCCGCCTCTGATTCCCCAGCTCTGATTTCCCGCATCTGATTCCCCACCTCTGATACAACATATCTGATTCCCGGCCTCTGTTTCTCCGCCTCTGATTCCCCACCTCTGATTCCCCATATCTGATTCCCCGCCTCTGATTCCCCACCTCTGATTCCCCTCCACTGATTCGCCAGCTAAGATTCCCCGCCTCTGATTCCCCGTGTCTGATTCCCTGCCTCTGATTCCCCGCCTCTGATTCCCCATCTCTGATTCACCACATCTGATTCCCCACCTCTGATTCCCCATCTCTGATTCCGCACATCCGATTCCCTGCCTATGATTCCCCGCCTCTGATTCCCCGCCTCTGATTCCCCGCCTCTGATTCCCTGCCTCTGATTCGCAACCTCTAATTCCCCACCTCTGATTCGCCATATCTGATTCCCCGCCTCTGATTCGCCAGCTATCATTCCCATCCTCTGGTTTCCCGCATCTGATTCCCTGCCTCTGATTCCCCCCCTCTGATTCCCCATCTCTGATTCACCACCTCTGATTCCCCGCCTCTGTTTCCCCGCCTCTGATTGGCACCTCTGATACCCCGCCTCTGATTCCCCATCTCTAATTCATCACATTTGATTCCCCACCTCTGCTTCCCCATCTCTGATTCTCTACCTCTGATTCGCCACCTCTGATTCCCAATATCTGATTCACCGCCTCTGTTTCCCCGCCTCTGATTCCCCGCCTCTGATTCCCCATATCTGATTCCCCGCCTCTGATTCCCCATCTCTGATTCCCGGTCTCTGATTCCCCACCTCTGTTTCCCGGCCTCTGATTCCCCATCCCTGATTCACCGCCTCTGATTCCCAGTGTCTGATTCCCTGCCTCTGATTCCCCGCCTCTGAATCCCCTCCTCTGATTCCCTGCCACTGATTCCCCGCCCCTGATTCCCCACCTCTGATACCCCATATCTGATTCCCCTCCTCTTTTTCCCCGCCTCTGATTCCCCACCTCTGTTTCCCCATATCTGATTCCCTGCCTCTGATTCCCCAACTCTGATTCCCCGCCTCTGATTCCCCAGCTATGATTCCCCACCTCTGATTCCCCACCTCTGATCCAACATATCTGATTCCCCGCCTCTGTTTCCCCGCCTCTGAATCCCCACCTCTGATTCCCCATATCTGATTCCATGCCTCTGATACCCACCTCTGATTCCCCGCCTCTGATTTGCCAGCTATGATTCCCATCCTCTGGTTCCCCGCATCTGATTCCCCGCCTCTGATTCCCCCCCTCTGATTCCCCATCTCTGATTCACCACCTCTGATTCCCCGCGTCTGATTCCCCGCCTCTGATTCCCCATCTCTGATTCCCCATCTCTGATTCCCCAATTCTGATTCCCCGCCTCTGATTCCCCAGCTCTGATTCCCCACCTCTGATTCCCCACCTCTGATCCAACATATCTGATTCCCCGCCTCTGTTTCCCCGCCTCTGAATCCCAACCTCTGATTCCCCATATCTGATTCCCCGCCTCTGATTCCCCACCTCTGATTCCCCGCCTCTGATTTGCCAGCTATGATTCCCATCCTCTGGTTCCCCGCATCTGATTCCCTGCCTCTGTTTCCCCGCCTCTGATTCCCCACCTCTGATTCACCATATCTGATTCCCCGCCTCTGATTCCCCACCACTGATTCCCCTCCTCTGATTCGCCAGTTATGATTGCCCGCCTCTGATTCCCCGTTTCTGATTCCCTGCCTCTGATTCCCCGCCTCTGATTCCCCATCTCTGACTCACCACCTCTGATTCCCCGCCTCTGATTCGCCAGCTATGATTCCCCTCCTCTGGTTCCCCGCATCTGATTCCCCGCCTCTGATTCCCCGTGTCTGACCCTGCCTCTGATTCCACGCCTTTGATTCCCCATCTCTGATTCACCACCTCTGATTCCCCACCTCTGATTCCCCATCTCTGATTCTGCACATCCGATTCCCTGCCTCTGATTCCCCGCCTCTGATTCCCCGCCTCTGATTCCCTGCCTCTGATTCGCAACCTGTTATTCCCCACCTCTGATTCCCCATATCTGATTCCCCGCCTCTGTTTCCCTGCCTCTGATTCCCCGCCTCTGTTTCCCCATATCTGATTCGCCGCCTCTGTTTCACCGCCTCTGATTGGCACCTCTGATACCCCGCCTCTGATTCCCCATCTCTAATTCATCACATCTGATTCCCCACCTCTGCTTCCCCATCTCTGATTCTCTACCTCTGATTCGCAACCTCTGATTCCGAATATCTGATTCACCGCCTCTGTTTCCCCGCTTCTGATTCCCCGCCTCTGATTCCCCATATCTGATTCCCCGCCTCTGATTCCCCATCTCTGATTCCCGGTCTCTGATTCCCCACCTCTGTTTCCCGGCCTCTCATTCCCCATCCCTGATTCACCGCCTCTGATTCCCAGTGTCTGATTCCCTGCCTCTGATTCCCCGCCTCTGAATCCCCTCCTCTGATTCCCTGCCACTGATTCCCCGCCCCTGATTCCCCACCTCTGATACCCCATATCTGATTCCCCGCCTCTGTTTCCCCGCCTCTGATTCCCCACCTCTGATTTCCCATATCTGATTCCACGCCTCTGATTCCCCGCATCTGATTGGCCGCCTCTGATACCCCGCCTCTGATTCCCCATCTCTAATTCATCACATCTGAGTCACCACCTCTGCTTCCCCATCTCTGATTCTCAACCTCTGATTCGCCACCTCTGATTCCCCATATCTGATTCACCGCCTCTGTTTCCCCGCCTCTGATTCCCCGCCTCTGATTCCCCATATTTGATTCCCCGCCTCTGATTCCTCATCTCTGATTCCCGGACTCTGATTCCCCAACTCTGATTCCCCGCCTCTGATTCCCCAGCTCTGATTTCCCGCCTCTGATTCCCCACCTCTGCTTCCCCATCTCTGATTATCTACCTCTGATTCGCCACCTCTGATTGCCCATATCTGATTCATCGCCTCTGTTTCCCCGCCTCTGAGTCCCCGCCTCTGATTCCCCATATTTGATTCCCCGCCTCTGATTCCCCATCTCTGATTCCCGGACTCTGATTCCAAAAACTCTGATTCCCCGCCTCTGATTCCCCATATTTGATTCCCCTCCTCTGATTTCCCATCTCTGATTCCCGGACTCTGATTCCCCAACTCTGATTTCCCCGCCTCTGATTCCCCAGCTCTGATTTCCCGCCTCTGATTCCCCACCTCTGATACAACATATCTGATTCCCGGCCTCTGTTTCCCCGCCTCTGATTCCCCACCTCTGATTCACCATATCTGATTCCCCGCCTCTGATTCCCCACCACTGATTCCCCTCCTCTGATTCGCCAGTTATGATTGCCCGCCTCTGATTCCCCGTTTCTGATACCCTGCCTCTGATTCCCCGCCTCTGATTCCCCATCTCTGACTCACCACCTCTGATTCACCACCTCTGATACCCCATCTCTGATTCCGCACATCCGATTCCCTGCCTCTGATTCCCCGCCTCTGATTCCCCGCCTCTGATTCCCTGCCTCTGATTCCCCGCCTCTGTTTCCCCGCCTCTGATTGGCACCTCTGATACCCCGCCTCTGATTCCCCATCTCTAATTCATCACATCTGATTCCCCACCTCTGCTTCCCCATCTCCGATTCTCTACCTCTGATTCGCCACCTCTGATTCCCAATATCTGATTCACCGCCTCTGTTTCCCTGCCTCTGATTCCCCGCCTCTGATTCCCCATATCTTATTCCCCGCCTCTGATTCCCCATCTCTGATTCCCGGTCTCTGATTCCCCACCTCTGTTTCCCGGCCTCTGATTCCCAATCCCTGATTCACCGCCTCTGACTCCCAGTGTCTGATTCCCTGCCTCTGATTCCCCGCCTCTGAATCCCCTCCTCTGATTCCCTGCCACTGATTCCCTGCCCCTGATTCCCCAGCTCTGATACCCCATATCTGATTCCCCGCCTCTGTTTCCCCGCCTCTGATTCCCCACCTCTGATTCCCCATATCTGATTCCCTGCCTCTGATTCCCCAACTCTGATTCCCCGCCTCTGATTCCCCAGCTCTGATTCCCCGCCTCTGATTCCCCACCTCTGATCCAACATATCTGATTCCCCGCCTCTGTTTCCCCGCCTCTGATTCCCCACCTCTGATTCCCCATATCTGATTCCCCGCCTATGATTCCCCACCTCTGATTCCCCGCCTCTGATTCACCAGCTATGATTCCCCTCCTCTGGTTCCCCGCATCTGATTCCCCGCCTCTGATTCCCCGTGTCTGACCCTGCCTCTGATTCCACGCCTTTGATTCCCCATCTCTGATTCACCACCTCTGATTCCCCACCTCTGATTCCCCATCTCTGATTCTGCACATCCGATTCCCTGCCTCTGATACCCCGCCTCTGATTCCCCGCCTCTGATTCCCTGCCTCTGATTCGCAACCTGTTATTCCCCACCTCTGAATCCCCATATCTGATTCCCCGCCTCTGTTTCCCTGCCTCTGATTCCCCGCCTCTGTTTCCCCATATCTGATTCGCCGCCTCTGTTTCACCGCCTCTGATTGGCACCTCTGATACCCCGCCTCTGATTCCCCATCTCTAATTCATCACATCTGATTCCCCACCTCTGCTTCCCCATCTCTGATTCTCTACCTCTGATTGGCAACCTCTGATTCCGAATATCTGATTCACCGCCTCTGTTTCCCCGCTTCTGATTCCCCGCCTCTGATTCCCCATATCTGATTCCCCGCCTCTGATTCCCCATCTCTGATTCCCGGTCTCTGATTCCCCACCTCTGTTTCCCGGCCTCTCATTCCCCATCCCTGATTCACCGCCTCTGATTCCCAGTGTCTGATTCCCTGCCTCTGATTCCCCGCCTCTGAATCCCCTCCTCTGATTCCCTGCCACTGATTCCCCGCCCCTGATTCCCCACCTCTGATACCCCATATCTGATTCCCCGCCTCTGTTTCCCCGCCTCTGATTCCCCACCTCTGATTTCCCATATCTGATTCCACGCCTCTGATTCCCCGCCTCTGATTGGCCGCCTCTGATACCCCGCCTCTGATTCCCCATCTCTAATTCATCACATCTGAGTCACCACCTCTGCTTCCCCATCTCTGATTCTCAACCTCTGATTCGCCACCTCTGATTCCCCATATCTGATTCACCGCCTCTGTTTTCCCGCCTCTGATTCCCCGCCTCTGATTCTCCATATTTGATTCCCCGCCTCTGATTCCCCATCTCTGATTCCCGGACTCTGATTCCCCTACTCTGATTCCCCGCCTCTGATTCCCCAGCTCTGATTTCCCGCATCTGATTCCCCACCTCTGATACAACATATCTGATTCCCGGCCTCTGTTTCTCCGCCTCTGATTCCCCACCTCTGATTCCCCATATCTGATTCCCCGCCTCTGATTCCCCACCTCTGATTCCCCTCCACTGATTCGCCAGCTAAGATTCCCCGCCTCTGATTCCCCGTGTCTGATTCCCTGCCTCTGATTCCCCGCCTCTGATTCCCCATCTCTGATTCACCACATCTGATTCCCCACCTCTGATTCCCCATCTCTGATTCCGCACATCCGATTCCCTGCCTATGATTCCCCGCCTCTGATTCCCCGCCTCTGATTCCCTGCCTCTGATTCGCAACCTCTAATTCCCCACCTCTGATTCGCCATATCTGATTCCCCGCCTCTGATTCGCCAGCTATCATTCCCATCCTCTGGTTTCCCGCATCTGATTCCCTGCCTCTGATTCCCCCCCTCTGATTCCCCATCTCTGATTCACCACCTCTGATTCCCCGCCTCTGTTTCCCCGCCTCTGATTGGCACCTCTGATACCCCGCCTCTGATTCCCCATCTCTAATTCATCACATTTGATTCCCCACCTCTGCTTCCCCATCTCTGATTCTCTACCTCTGATTCGCCACCTCTGATTCCCAATATCTGATTCACCGCCCCTGTTTCCCCGCCTCTGATTCCCCGCCTCTGATTCCCCATATCTGATTCCCCGCCTCTGATTCCCCATCTCTGATTCCCGGTCTCTGATTCCCCACCTCTGTTTCCCGGCCTCTGATTCCCCATCCCTGATTCACCGCCTCTGATTCCCAGTGTCTGATTCCCTGCCTCTGATTCCCCGCCTCTGAATCCCCTCCTCTGATTCCCTGCCACTGATTCCCCGCCCCTGATTCCCCACCTCTGATACCCCATATCTGATTCCCCTCCTCTTTTTCCCCGCCTCTGATTCCCCACCTCTGTTTCCCCATATCTGATTCCCTGCCTCTGATTCCCCAACTCTGATTCCCCGCCTCTGATTCCCCAGCTATGATTCCCCACCTCTGATTCCCCACCTCTGATCCAACATATCTGATTCCCCGCCTCTGTTTCCCCGCCTCTGAATCCCCACCTCTGATTCCCCATATCTGATTCCATGCCTCTGATACCCACCTCTGATTCCCCGCCTCTGATTTGCCAGCTATGATTCCCATCCTCTGGTTCCCCGCATCTGATTCCCCGCCTCTGATTCCCCCCCTCTGATTCCCCATCTCTGATTCACCACCTCTGATTCCCCGCGTCTGATTCCCCGCCTCTGATTCCCCATCTCTGATTCCCCATCTCTGATTCCCCAATTCTGATTCCCCGCCTCTGATTCCCCAGCTCTGATTCCCCACCTCTGATTCCCCACCTCTGATCCAACATATCTGATTCCCCGCCTCTGTTTCCCCGCCTCTGAATCCCAACCTCTGATTCCCCATATCTGATTCCCCGCCTCTGATTCCCCACCTCTGATTCACCGCCTCTGATTCCCAGTGTCTGATTCCCTGCCTCTGATTCCCCGCCTCTGAATCCCCTCCTCTGATTCCCTGCCACTGATTCCCCGCCCCTGATTCCCCACCTCTGATACCCCATATCTGATTCCCCTCCTCTTTTTCCCCGCCTCTGATTCCCCACCTCTGTTTCCCCATATCTGATTCCCTGCCTCTGATTCCCCAACTCTGATTCCCCGCCTCTGATTCCCCAGCTATGATTCCCCACCTCTGATTCCCCACCTCTGATCCAACATATCTGATTCCCCGCCTCTGTTTCCCCGCCTCTGAATCCCCACCTCTGATTCCCCATATCTGATTCCATGCCTCTGATACCCACCTCTGATTCCCCGCCTCTGATTTGCCAGCTATGATTCCCATCCTCTGGTTCCCCGCATCTGATTCCCCGCCTCTGATTCCCCCCCTCTGATTCCCCATCTCTGATTCACCACCTCTGATTCCCCGCGTCTGATTCCCCGCCTCTGATTCCCCATCTCTGATTCCCCATCTCTGATTCCCCAATTCTGATTCCCCGCCTCTGATTCCCCAGCTCTGATTCCCCACCTCTGATTCCCCACCTCTGATCCAACATATCTGATTCCCCGCCTCTGTTTCCCCGCCTCTGAATCCCAACCTCTGATTCCCCATATCTGATTCCCCGCCTCTGATTCCCCACCTCTGATTCCCCGCCTCTGATTTGCCAGCTATGATTCCCATCCTCTGGTTCCCCGCATCTGATTCCCTGCCTCTGTTTCCCCGCCTCTGATTCCCCACCTCTGATTCACCATATCTGATTCCCCGCCTCTGATTCCCCACCACTGATTCCCCTCCTCTGATTCGCCAGTTATGATTGCCCGCCTCTGATTCCCCGTTTCTGATTCCCTGCCTCTGATTCCCCGCCTCTGATTCCCCATCTCTGACTCACCACCTCTGATTCCCCGCCTCTGATTCGCCAGCTATGATTCCCCTCCTCTGGTTCCCCGCATCTGATTCCCCGCCTCTGATTCCCCGTGTCTGACCCTGCCTCTGATTCCACGCCTTTGATTCCCCATCTCTGATTCACCACCTCTGATTCCCCACCTCTGATTCCCCATCTCTGATTCTGCACATCCGATTCCCTGCCTCTGATTCCCCGCCTCTGATTCCCCGCCTCTGATTCCCTGCCTCTGATTCGCAACCTGTTATTCCCCACCTCTGATTCCCCATATCTGATTCCCCGCCTCTGTTTCCCTGCCTCTGATTCCCCGCCTCTGTTTCCCCATATCTGATTCGCCGCCTCTGTTTCACCGCCTCTGATTGGCACCTCTGATACCCCGCCTCTGATTCCCCATCTCTAATTCATCACATCTGATTCCCCACCTCTGCTTCCCCATCTCTGATTCTCTACCTCTGATTCGCAACCTCTGATTCCGAATATCTGATTCACCGCCTCTGTTTCCCCGCTTCTGATTCCCCGCCTCTGATTCCCCATATCTGATTCCCCGCCTCTGATTCCCCATCTCTGATTCCCGGTCTCTGATTCCCCACCTCTGTTTCCCGGCCTCTCATTCCCCATCCCTGATTCACCGCCTCTGATTCCCAGTGTCTGATTCCCTGCCTCTGATTCCCCGCCTCTGAATCCCCTCCTCTGATTCCCTGCCACTGATTCCCCGCCCCTGATTCCCCACCTCTGATACCCCATATCTGATTCCCCGCCTCTGTTTCCCCGCCTCTGATTCCCCACCTCTGATTTCCCATATCTGATTCCACGCCTCTGATTCCCCGCATCTGATTGGCCGCCTCTGATACCCCGCCTCTGATTCCCCATCTCTAATTCATCACATCTGAGTCACCACCTCTGCTTCCCCATCTCTGATTCTCAACCTCTGATTCGCCACCTCTGATTCCCCATATCTGATTCACCGCCTCTGTTTCCCCGCCTCTGATTCCCCGCCTCTGATTCCCCATATTTGATTCCCCGCCTCTGATTCCTCATCTCTGATTCCCGGACTCTGATTCCCCAACTCTGATTCCCCGCCTCTGATTCCCCAGCTCTGATTTCCCGCCTCTGATTCCCCACCTCTGCTTCCCCATCTCTGATTATCTACCTCTGATTCGCCACCTCTGATTGCCCATATCTGATTCATCGCCTCTGTTTCCCCGCCTCTGAGTCCCCGCCTCTGATTCCCCATATTTGATTCCCCGCCTCTGATTCCCCATCTCTGATTCCCGGACTCTGATTCCAAAAACTCTGATTCCCCGCCTCTGATTCCCCATATTTGATTCCCCTCCTCTGATTTCCCATCTCTGATTCCCGGACTCTGATTCCCCAACTCTGATTTCCCCGCCTCTGATTCCCCAGCTCTGATTTCCCGCCTCTGATTCCCCACCTCTGATACAACATATCTGATTCCCGGCCTCTGTTTCCCCGCCTCTGATTCCCCACCTCTGATTCACCATATCTGATTCCCCGCCTCTGATTCCCCACCACTGATTCCCCTCCTCTGATTCGCCAGTTATGATTGCCCGCCTCTGATTCCCCGTTTCTGATACCCTGCCTCTGATTCCCCGCCTCTGATTCCCCATCTCTGACTCACCACCTCTGATTCACCACCTCTGATACCCCATCTCTGATTCCGCACATCCGATTCCCTGCCTCTGATTCCCCGCCTCTGATTCCCCGCCTCTGATTCCCTGCCTCTGATTCCCCGCCTCTGTTTCCCCGCCTCTGATTGGCACCTCTGATACCCCGCCTCTGATTCCCCATCTCTAATTCATCACATCTGATTCCCCACCTCTGCTTCCCCATCTCCGATTCTCTACCTCTGATTCGCCACCTCTGATTCCCAATATCTGATTCACCGCCTCTGTTTCCCTGCCTCTGATTCCCCGCCTCTGATTCCCCATATCTTATTCCCCGCCTCTGATTCCCCATCTCTGATTCCCGGTCTCTGATTCCCCACCTCTGTTTCCCGGCCTCTGATTCCCAATCCCTGATTCACCGCCTCTGACTCCCAGTGTCTGATTCCCTGCCTCTGATTCCCCGCCTCTGAATCCCCTCCTCTGATTCCCTGCCACTGATTCCCTGCCCCTGATTCCCCAGCTCTGATACCCCATATCTGATTCCCCGCCTCTGTTTCCCCGCCTCTGATTCCCCACCTCTGATTCCCCATATCTGATTCCCTGCCTCTGATTCCCCAACTCTGATTCCCCGCCTCTGATTCCCCAGCTCTGATTCCCCGCCTCTGATTCCCCACCTCTGATCCAACATATCTGATTCCCCGCCTCTGTTTCCCCGCCTCTGATTCCCCACCTCTGATTCCCCATATCTGATTCCCCGCCTATGATTCCCCACCTCTGATTCCCCGCCTCTGATTCACCAGCTATGATTCCCCTCCTCTGGTTCCCCGCATCTGATTCCCCGCCTCTGATTCCCCGTGTCTGACCCTGCCTCTGATTCCACGCCTTTGATTCCCCATCTCTGATTCACCACCTCTGATTCCCCACCTCTGATTCCCCATCTCTGATTCTGCACATCCGATTCCCTGCCTCTGATACCCCGCCTCTGATTCCCCGCCTCTGATTCCCTGCCTCTGATTCGCAACCTGTTATTCCCCACCTCTGAATCCCCATATCTGATTCCCCGCCTCTGTTTCCCTGCCTCTGATTCCCCGCCTCTGTTTCCCCATATCTGATTCGCCGCCTCTGTTTCACCGCCTCTGATTGGCACCTCTGATACCCCGCCTCTGATTCCCCATCTCTAATTCATCACATCTGATTCCCCACCTCTGCTTCCCCATCTCTGATTCTCTACCTCTGATTGGCAACCTCTGATTCCGAATATCTGATTCACCGCCTCTGTTTCCCCGCTTCTGATTCCCCGCCTCTGATTCCCCATATCTGATTCCCCGCCTCTGATTCCCCATCTCTGATTCCCGGTCTCTGATTCCCCACCTCTGTTTCCCGGCCTCTCATTCCCCATCCCTGATTCACCGCCTCTGATTCCCAGTGTCTGATTCCCTGCCTCTGATTCCCCGCCTCTGAATCCCCTCCTCTGATTCCCTGCCACTGATTCCCCGCCCCTGATTCCCCACCTCTGATACCCCATATCTGATTCCCCGCCTCTGTTTCCCCGCCTCTGATTCCCCACCTCTGATTTCCCATATCTGATTCCACGCCTCTGATTCCCCGCCTCTGATTGGCCGCCTCTGATACCCCGCCTCTGATTCCCCATCTCTAATTCATCACATCTGAGTCACCACCTCTGCTTCCCCATCTCTGATTCTCAACCTCTGATTCGCCACCTCTGATTCCCCATATCTGATTCACCGCCTCTGTTTTCCCGCCTCTGATTCCCCGCCTCTGATTCTCCATATTTGATTCCCCGCCTCTGATTCCCCATCTCTGATTCCCGGACTCTGATTCCCCTACTCTGATTCCCCGCCTCTGATTCCCCAGCTCTGATTTCCCGCATCTGATTCCCCACCTCTGATACAACATATCTGATTCCCGGCCTCTGTTTCTCCGCCTCTGATTCCCCACCTCTGATTCCCCATATCTGATTCCCCGCCTCTGATTCCCCACCTCTGATTCCCCTCCACTGATTCGCCAGCTAAGATTCCCCGCCTCTGATTCCCCGTGTCTGATTCCCTGCCTCTGATTCCCCGCCTCTGATTCCCCATCTCTGATTCACCACATCTGATTCCCCACCTCTGATTCCCCATCTCTGATTCCGCACATCCGATTCCCTGCCTATGATTCCCCGCCTCTGATTCCCCGCCTCTGATTCCCTGCCTCTGATTCGCAACCTCTAATTCCCCACCTCTGATTCGCCATATCTGATTCCCCGCCTCTGATTCGCCAGCTATCATTCCCATCCTCTGGTTTCCCGCATCTGATTCCCTGCCTCTGATTCCCCCCCTCTGATTCCCCATCTCTGATTCACCACCTCTGATTCCCCGCCTCTGTTTCCCCGCCTCTGATTGGCACCTCTGATACCCCGCCTCTGATTCCCCATCTCTAATTCATCACATTTGATTCCCCACCTCTGCTTCCCCATCTCTGATTCTCTACCTCTGATTCGCCACCTCTGATTCCCAATATCTGATTCACCGCCCCTGTTTCCCCGCCTCTGATTCCCCGCCTCTGATTCCCCATATCTGATTCCCCGCCTCTGATTCCCCATCTCTGATTCCCGGTCTCTGATTCCCCACCTCTGTTTCCCGGCCTCTGATTCCCCATCCCTGATTCACCGCCTCTGATTCCCAGTGTCTGATTCCCTGCCTCTGATTCCCCGCCTCTGAATCCCCTCCTCTGATTCCCTGCCACTGATTCCCCGCCCCTGATTCCCCACCTCTGATACCCCATATCTGATTCCCCTCCTCTTTTTCCCCGCCTCTGATTCCCCACCTCTGTTTCCCCATATCTGATTCCCTGCCTCTGATTCCCCAACTCTGATTCCCCGCCTCTGATTCCCCAGCTATGATTCCCCACCTCTGATTCCCCACCTCTGATCCAACATATCTGATTCCCCGCCTCTGTTTCCCCGCCTCTGAATCCCCACCTCTGATTCCCCATATCTGATTCCATGCCTCTGATACCCACCTCTGATTCCCCGCCTCTGATTTGCCAGCTATGATTCCCATCCTCTGGTTCCCCGCATCTGATTCCCCGCCTCTGATTCCCCCCCTCTGATTCCCCATCTCTGATTCACCACCTCTGATTCCCCGCGTCTGATTCCCCGCCTCTGATTCCCCATCTCTGATTCCCCATCTCTGATTCCCCAATTCTGATTCCCCGCCTCTGATTCCCCAGCTCTGATTCCCCACCTCTGATTCCCCACCTCTGATCCAACATATCTGATTCCCCGCCTCTGTTTCCCCGCCTCTGAATCCCAACCTCTGATTCCCCATATCTGATTCCCCGCCTCTGATTCCCCACCTCTGATTCCCCGCCTCTGATTTGCCAGCTATGATTCCCATCCTCTGGTTCCCCGCATCTGATTCCCTGCCTCTGTTTCCCCGCCTCTGATTCCCCACCTCTGATTCACCATATCTGATTCCCCGCCTCTGATTCCCCACCACTGATTCCCCTCCTCTGATTCGCCAGTTATGATTGCCCGCCTCTGATTCCCCGTTTCTGATTCCCTGCCTCTGATTCCCCGCCTCTGATTCCCCATCTCTGACTCACCACCTCTGATTCCCCGCCTCTGATTCGCCAGCTATGATTCCCCTCCTCTGGTTCCCCGCATCTGATTCCCCGCCTCTGATTCCCCGTGTCTGACCCTGCCTCTGATTCCACGCCTTTGATTCCCCATCTCTGATTCACCACCTCTGATTCCCCACCTCTGATTCCCCATCTCTGATTCTGCACATCCGATTCCCTGCCTCTGATTCCCCGCCTCTGATTCCCCGCCTCTGATTCCCTGCCTCTGATTCGCAACCTGTTATTCCCCACCTCTGATTCCCCATATCTGATTCCCCGCCTCTGTTTCCCTGCCTCTGATTCCCCGCCTCTGTTTCCCCATATCTGATTCGCCGCCTCTGTTTCACCGCCTCTGATTGGCACCTCTGATACCCCGCCTCTGATTCCCCATCTCTAATTCATCACATCTGATTCCCCACCTCTGCTTCCCCATCTCTGATTCTCTACCTCTGATTCGCAACCTCTGATTCCGAATATCTGATTCACCGCCTCTGTTTCCCCGCTTCTGATTCCCCGCCTCTGATTCCCCATATCTGATTCCCCGCCTCTGATTCCCCATCTCTGATTCCCGGTCTCTGATTCCCCACCTCTGTTTCCCGGCCTCTCATTCCCCATCCCTGATTCACCGCCTCTGATTCCCAGTGTCTGATTCCCTGCCTCTGATTCCCCGCCTCTGAATCCCCTCCTCTGATTCCCTGCCACTGATTCCCCGCCCCTGATTCCCCACCTCTGATACCCCATATCTGATTCCCCGCCTCTGTTTCCCCGCCTCTGATTCCCCACCTCTGATTTCCCATATCTGATTCCACGCCTCTGATTCCCCGCATCTGATTGGCCGCCTCTGATACCCCGCCTCTGATTCCCCATCTCTAATTCATCACATCTGAGTCACCACCTCTGCTTCCCCATCTCTGATTCTCAACCTCTGATTCGCCACCTCTGATTCCCCATATCTGATTCACCGCCTCTGTTTTCCCGCCTCTGATTCCCCGCCTCTGATTCTCCATATTTGATTCCCCGCCTCTGATTCCCCATCTCTGATTCCCGGACTCTGATTCCCCTACTCTGATTCCCCGCCTCTGATTCCCCAGCTCTGATTTCCCGCATCTGATTCCCCACCTCTGATACAACATATCTGATTCCCGGCCTCTGTTTCTCCGCCTCTGATTCCCCGCCTCTGATTCCCCATATCTGATTCCCCGCCTCTGATTCCCCGCATCTGATTCCCTGCCTCTGATTCCCCGCCTCTGATTCCCTGCCTCTGATTCCCAACCTCTGATTCCCCACCTCTGAATCCCCATATCTGATTCCCCGCCTCTGTTTCCCCGCCTCTGATTCCCCACATTTGTTTCCCCATATCTGATTCCCCGCCTCTGTTTCCCCGCCTCTGATTCCCCACCTCTGATTTCCCATATCTGATTCGCCGCCTCTGTTTCACCGCCTCTGATTGGCACCTCTGATACCCCGCCTCTGATTCCCCATCTCTAATTCATCACATCTGATTCCCCACCTCTGCTTCCCCATCTCTGATTCTCTACCTCTGATTGGCAACCTCTGATTCCGAATATCTGATTCACCGCCTCTGTTTCCCCGCTTCTGATTCCCCGCCTCTGATTCCCCATATCTGATTCCCCGCCTCTGATTCCCCATCTCTGATTCCCGGTCTCTGATTCCCCACCTCTGTTTCCCGGCCTCTCATTCCCCATCCCTGATTCACCGCCTCTGATTCCCAGTGTCTGATTCCCTGCCTCTGATTCCCCGCCTCTGAATCCCCTCCTCTGATTCCCTGCCACTGATTCCCCGCCCCTGATTCCCCACCTCTGATACCCCATATCTGATTCCCCGCCTCTGTTTCCCCGCCTCTGATTCCCCACCTCTGATTTCCCATATCTGATTCCACGCCTCTGATTCCCCGCCTCTGATTGGCCGCCTCTGATACCCCGCCTCTGATTCCCCATCTCTAATTCATCACATCTGAGTCACCACCTCTGCTTCCCCATCTCTGATTCTCAACCTCTGATTCGCCACCTCTGATTCCCCATATCTGATTCACCGCCTCTGTTTTCCCGCCTCTGATTCCCCGCCTCTGATTCTCCATATTTGATTCCCCGCCTCTGATTCCCCATCTCTGATTCCCGGACTCTGATTCCCCTACTCTGATTCCCCGCCTCTGATTCCCCAGCTCTGATTTCCCGCATCTGATTCCCCACCTCTGATACAACATATCTGATTCCCGGCCTCTGTTTCTCCGCCTCTGATTCCCCACCTCTGATTCCCCATATCTGATTCCCCGCCTCTGATTCCCCACCTCTGATTCCCCTCCACTGATTCGCCAGCTAAGATTCCCCGCCTCTGATTCCCCGTGTCTGATTCCCTGCCTCTGATTCCCCGCCTCTGATTCCCCATCTCTGATTCACCACATCTGATTCCCCACCTCTGATTCCCCATCTCTGATTCCGCACATCCGATTCCCTGCCTATGATTCCCCGCCTCTGATTCCCCGCCTCTGATTCCCTGCCTCTGATTCGCAACCTCTAATTCCCCACCTCTGATTCGCCATATCTGATTCCCCGCCTCTGATTCGCCAGCTATCATTCCCATCCTCTGGTTTCCCGCATCTGATTCCCTGCCTCTGATTCCCCCCCTCTGATTCCCCATCTCTGATTCACCACCTCTGATTCCCCGCCTCTGTTTCCCCGCCTCTGATTGGCACCTCTGATACCCCGCCTCTGATTCCCCATCTCTAATTCATCACATTTGATTCCCCACCTCTGCTTCCCCATCTCTGATTCTCTACCTCTGATTCGCCACCTCTGATTCCCAATATCTGATTCACCGCCCCTGTTTCCCCGCCTCTGATTCCCCGCCTCTGATTCCCCATATCTGATTCCCCGCCTCTGATTCCCCATCTCTGATTCCCGGTCTCTGATTCCCCACCTCTGTTTCCCGGCCTCTGATTCCCCATCCCTGATTCACCGCCTCTGATTCCCAGTGTCTGATTCCCTGCCTCTGATTCCCCGCCTCTGAATCCCCTCCTCTGATTCCCTGCCACTGATTCCCCGCCCCTGATTCCCCACCTCTGATACCCCATATCTGATTCCCCTCCTCTTTTTCCCCGCCTCTGATTCCACACCTCTGTTTCCCCATATCTGATTCCCTGCCTCTGATTCCCCAACTCTGATTCCCCGCCTCTGATTCCCCAGCTATGATTCCCCACCTCTGATTCCCCACCTCTGATCCAACATATCTGATTCCCCGCCTCTGTTTCCCCGCCTCTGAATCCCCACCTCTGATTCCCCATATCTGATTCCATGCCTCTGATACCCACCTCTGATTCCCCGCCTCTGATTTGCCAGCTATGATTCCCATCCTCTGGTTCCCCGCATCTGATTCCCCGCCTCTGATTCCCCCCCTCTGATTCCCCATCTCTGATTCACCACCTCTGATTCCCCGCGTCTGATTCCCCGCCTCTGATTCCCCATCTCTGATTCCCCATCCCTGATTCCCCAATTCTGATTCCCCGCCTCTGATTCCCCAGCTCTGATTCCCCACCTCTGATTCCCCACCTCTGATCCAACATATCTGATTCCCCGCCTCTGTTTCCCCGCCTCTGAATCCCAACCTCTGATTCCCCATATCTGATTCCCCGCCTCTGATTCCCCACCTCTGATTCCCCGCCTCTGATTTGCCAGCTATGATTCCCATCCTCTGGTTCCCCGCATCTGATTCCCTGCCTCTGTTTCCCCGCCTCTGATTCCCCACCTCTGATTCACCATATCTGATTCCCCGCCTCTGATTCCCCACCACTGATTCCCCTCCTCTGATTCGCCAGTTATGATTGCCCGCCTCTGATTCCCCGTTTCTGATTCCCTGCCTCTGATTCCCCGCCTCTGATTCCCCATCTCTGACTCACCACCTCTGATTCCCCGCCTCTGATTCGCCAGCTATGATTCCCCTCCTCTGGTTCCCCGCATCTGATTCCCCGCCTCTGATTCCCCGTGTCTGACCCTGCCTCTGATTCCACGCCTTTGATTCCCCATCTCTGATTCACCACCTCTGATTCCCCACCTCTGATTCCCCATCTCTGATTCTGCACATCCGATTCCCTGCCTCTGATTCCCCGCCTCTGATTCCCCGCCTCTGATTCCCTGCCTCTGATTCGCAACCTGTTATTCCCCACCTCTGATTCCCCATATCTGATTCCCCGCCTCTGTTTCCCTGCCTCTGATTCCCCGCCTCTGTTTCCCCATATCTGATTCGCCGCCTCTGTTTCACCGCCTCTGATTGGCACCTCTGATACCCCGCCTCTGATTCCCCATCTCTAATTCATCACATCTGATTCCCCACCTCTGCTTCCCCATCTCTGATTCTCTACCTCTGATTCGCAACCTCTGATTCCGAATATCTGATTCACCGCCTCTGTTTCCCCGCTTCTGATTCCCCGCCTCTGATTCCCCATATCTGATTCCCCGCCTCTGATTCCCCATCTCTGATTCCCGGTCTCTGATTCCCCACCTCTGTTTCCCGGCCTCTCATTCCCCATCCCTGATTCACCGCCTCTGATTCCCAGTGTCTGATTCCCTGCCTCTGATTCCCCGCCTCTGAATCCCCTCCTCTGATTCCCTGCCACTGATTCCCCGCCCCTGATTCCCCACCTCTGATACCCCATATCTGATTCCCCGCCTCTGTTTCCCCGCCTCTGATTCCCCACCTCTGATTTCCCATATCTGATTCCACGCCTCTGATTCCCCGCATCTGATTGGCCGCCTCTGATACCCCGCCTCTGATTCCCCATCTCTAATTCATCACATCTGAGTCACCACCTCTGCTTCCCCATCTCTGATTCTCAACCTCTGATTCGCCACCTCTGATTCCCCATATCTGATTCACCGCCTCTGTTTTCCCGCCTCTGATTCCCCGCCTCTGATTCTCCATATTTGATTCCCCGCCTCTGATTCCCCATCTCTGATTCCCGGACTCTGATTCCCCTACTCTTATTCCCCGCCTCTGATTCCCCAGCTCTGATTTCCCGCATCTGATTCCCCACCTCTGATACAACATATCTGATTCCCGGCCTCTGTTTCTCCGCCTCTGATTCCCCGCCTCTGATTCCCCATATCTGATTCCCCGCCTCTGATTCCCCGCATCTGATTCCCTGCCTCTGATTCCCCGCCTCTGATTCCCTGCCTCTGATTCCCAACCTCTGATTCCCCACCTCTGAATCCCCATATCTGATTCCCCGCCTCTGTTTCCCCGCCTCTGATTCCCCACATTTGTTTCCCCATATCTGATTCCCCGCCTCTGTTTCCCCGCCTCTGATTCCCCACCTCTGATTTCCCATATCTGATTCCACGCCTCTGATTCCCCGCCTCTGATTGGGCGCCTCTGATACCCTGCCTCTGATTCCCCATCTCTAATTCATCACATCTGATTCCCCACCTCTGCTTCCCCATCTCTGATTCTCAACCTCTGATTCGCCACCTCTGATTCCCCATATCTGATTCACCGCCTCTGTTTCCCCGCCTCTGATTCCCCGCCTCTGATTCCCCATATTTGATTCCCCGCCTCTGATTCCTCATCTCTGATTCCCGGACTCTGATTCCCCAACTCTGATTCCCCGCCTCTGATTCCCCAGCTCTGATTTCCCGCCTCTGATTCCCCACCTCTGCTTCCCCATCTCTGATTATCTACCTCTGATTCGCCACCTCTGATTGCCCATATCTGATTCATCGCCTCTGTTTCCCCGCCTCTGAGTCCCCGCCTCTGATTCCCCATATTTGATTCCCCGCCTCTGATTCCCCATCTCTGATTCCCGGACTCTGATTCCAAAAACTCTGATTCCCCGCCTCTGATTCCCCATATTTGATTCCCCTCCTCTGATTTCCCATCTCTGATTCCCGGACTCTGATTCCCCTACTCTGATTTCCCCGCCTCTGATTCCCCAGCTCTGATTTCCCGCCTCTGATTCCCCACCTCTGATACAACATATCTGATTCCCGGCCTCTGTTTCCCCGCCTCTGATTCCCCACCTCTGATTCACCATATCTGATTCCCCGCCTCTGATTCCCCACCACTGATTCCCCTCCTCTGATTCGCCAGTTATGATTGCCCGCCTCTGATTCCCCATCTCTAATTCATCACATCTGATTCCCCACCTCTGCTTCCCCATCTCCGATTCTCTACCTCTGATTCGCCACCTCTGATTCCCAATATCTGATTCACCGCCTCTGTTTCCCTGCCTCTGATTCCCCGCCTCTGATTCCCCATATCTTATTCCCCGCCTCTGATTCCCCATCTCTGATTCCCGGTCTCTGATTCCCCACCTCTGTTTCCCGGCCTCTGATTCCCAATCCCTGATTCACCGCCTCTGACTCCCAGTGTCTGATTCCCTGCCTCTGATTCCCCGCCTCTGAATCCCCTCCTCTGATTCCCTGCCACTGATTCCCTGCCCCTGGTTCCCCAGCTCTGATACCCCATATCTGATTCCCCGCCTCTGTTTCCCCGCCTCTGATTCCCCACCTCTGATTCCCCATATCTGATTCCCTGCCTCTGATTCCCCAACTCTGATTCCCCGCCTCTGATTCCCCAGCTCTGATTCCCCGCCTCTGATTCCCCACCTCTGATCCAACATATCTGATTCCCCGCCTCTGTTTCCCCGCCTCTGATTCCCCACCTCTGATTCCCCATATCTGATTCCCCGCCTATGATTCCCCACCTCTGATTCCCCGCCTCTGATTCACCAGCTATGATTCCCCTCCTCTGGTTCCCCGCATCTGATTCCCCGCCTCTGATTCCCCGTGTCTGACCCTGCCTCTGATTCCACGCCTTTGATTCCCCATCTCTGATTCACCACCTCTGATTCCCCACCTCTGATTCCCCATCTCTGATTCTGCACATCCGATTCCCTGCCTCTGATTCCCCGCCTCTGATTCCCCACCTCTGATTCCCTGCCTCTGATTCGCAACCTGTTATTCCCCACCTCTGATTCCCCATATCTGATTCCCCGCCTCTGTTTCCCTGCCTCTGATTCCCCGCCTCTGTTTCCCCATATCTGATTCGCCGCCTCTGTTTCACCGCCTCTGATTGGCACCTCTGATACCCCGCCTCTGATTCCCCATCTCTAATTCATCACATCTGATTCCCCACCTCTGCTTCCCCATCTCTGATTCTCTACCTCTGATTCGCAACCTCTGATTCCGAATATCTGATTCACCGCCTCTGTTTCCCCGCTTCTGATTCCCCGCCTCTGATTCCCCATATCTGATTCCCCGCCTCTGATTCCCCATCTCTGATTCCCGGTCTCTGATTCCCCACCTCTGTTTCCCGGCCTCTCATTCCCCATCCCTGATTCACCGCCTCTGATTCCCAGTGTCTGATTCCCTGCCTCTGATTCCCCGCCTCTGAATCCCCTCCTCTGATTCCCTGCCACTGATTCCCCGCCCCTGATTCCCCACCTCTGATACCCCATATCTGATTCCCCGCCTCTGTTTCCCCGCCTCTGATTCCCCACCTCTGATTTCCCATATCTGATTCCACGCCTCTGATTCCCCGCCTCTGATTGGCCGCCTCTGATACCCCGCCTCTGATTCCCCATCTCTAATTCATCACATCTGAGTCACCACCTCTGCTTCCCCATCTCTGATTCTCAACCTCTGATTCGCCACCTCTGATTCCCCATATCTGATTCACCGCCTCTGTTTTCCCGCCTCTGATTCCCCGCCTCTGATTCTCCATATTTGATTCCCCGCCTCTGATTCCCCATCTCTGATTCCCGGACTCTGATTCCCCTACTCTGATTCCCCGCCTCTGATTCCCCAGCTCTGATTTCCCGCATCTGATTCCCCACCTCTGATACAACATATCTGATTCCCGGCCTCTGTTTCTCCGCCTCTGATTCCCCACCTCTGATTCCCCATATCTGATTCCCCGCCTCTGATTCCCCACCTCTGATTCCCCTCCACTGATTCGCCAGCTAAGATTCCCCGCCTCTGATTCCCCGTGTCTGATTCCCTGCCTCTGATTCCCCGCCTCTGATTCCCCATCTCTGATTCACCACATCTGATTCCCCACCTCTGATTCCCCATCTCTGATTCCGCACATCCGATTCCCTGCCTATGATTCCCCGCCTCTGATTCCCCGCCTCTGATTCCCTGCCTCTGATTCGCAACCTCTAATTCCCCACCTCTGATTCGCCATATCTGATTCCCCGCCTCTGATTCGCCAGCTATCATTCCCATCCTCTGGTTTCCCGCATCTGAATCCCTGCCTCTGATTCCCCCCCTCTGATTCCCCATCTCTGATTCACCACCTCTGATTCCCCGCCTCTGTTTCCCCGCCTCTGATTGGCACCTCTGATACCCCGCCTCTGATTCCCCATCTCTAATTCATCACATTTGATTCCCCACCTCTGCTTCCCCATCTCTGATTCTCTACCTCTGATTCGCCACCTCTGATTCCCAATATCTGATTCACCGCCTCTGTTTCCCCGCCTCTGATTCCCCGCCTCTGATTCCCCATATCTGATTCCCCGCCTCTGATTCCCCATCTCTGATTCCCGGTCTCTGATTCCCCACCTCTGTTTCCCGGCCTCTGATTCCCCATCCCTGATTCACCGCCTCTGATTCCCAGTGTCTGATTCCCTGCCTCTGATTCCCCGCCTCTGAATCCCCTCCTCTGATTCCCTGCCACTGATTCCCCGCCCCTGATTCCCCACCTCTGATACCCCATATCTGATTCCCCTCCTCTTTTTCCCCGCCTCTGATTCCCCACCTCTGTTTCCCCATATCTGATTCCCTGCCTCTGATTCCCCAACTCTGATTCCCCGCCTCTGATTCCCCAGCTATGATTCCCCACCTCTGATTCCCCACCTCTGATCCAACATATCTGATTCCCCGCCTCTGTTTCCCCGCCTCTGAATCCCCACCTCTGATTCCCCATATCTGATTCCATGCCTCTGATACCCACCTCTGATTCCCCGCCTCTGATTTGCCAGCTATGATTCCCATCCTCTGGTTCCCCGCATCTGATTCCCCGCCTCTGATTCCCCCCCTCTGATTCCCCATCTCTGATTAACCACCTCTGATTCCCCGCGTCTGATTCCCCGCCTCTGATTCCCCATCTCTGATTCCCCATCTCTGATTCCCCAATTCTGATTCCCCGCCTCTGATTCCCCAGCTCTGATTCCCCACCTCTGATTCCCCACCTCTGATCCAACATATCTGATTCCCCGCCTCTGTTTCCCCGCCTCTGAATCCCCACCTCTGATTCCCCATATCTGATTCCCCGCCTCTGATTCCCCACCTCTGATTCCCCGCCTCTGATTTGCCAGCTATGATTCCCATCCTCTGGTTCCCCGCATCTGATTCCCTGCCTCTGTTTCCCCGCCTCTGATTCCCCACCTCTGATTCACCATATCTGATTCCCCGCCTCTGATTCCCCACCACTGATTCCCCTCCTCTGATTCGCCAGTTATGATTGCCCGCCTCTGATTCCCCGTTTCTGATTCCCTGCCTCTGATTCCCCGCCTCTGATTCCCCATCTCTGACTCACCACCTCTGATTCACCACCTCTGATACCCCATCTCTGATTCCGCACATCCGATTCCCTGCCTCTGATTCCCCGCCTCTGATTCCCCGCCTCTGATTCCCTGCCTCTGATTCGCAACCTCTTATTCCCCACCTCTGATTCCCCATATCTGATTCCCCGCCTCTGTTTCCCCGCCTCTGATTGGCACCTCTGATACCCCGCCTCTGATTCCCCATCTCTAATTCATCACATCTGATTCCCCACCTCTGCTTCCCAATATCTGATTTACCGCCTCTGTTTCCCTGCCTCTGATTCCCCACCTCTGATTCCCCATATCTGATTCCCCGCCTCTGATTCCCCATCTCTGATTCCCGGTCTCTGATTCCCCACCTCTGTTTCCCGGCCTCTGATTCCCAATCCCTGATTCACCGCCTCTAACTCCCAGTGTCTGATTCCCTGCCTCTGATTCCCCGCCTCTGAATCCCCTCCTCTGATTCCCTGCCACTGATTCCCCGCCCCTGATTCCCCACCTCTGATACCCCATATCTGATTCCCCGCCTCTGTTTCCCCGCCTCTGATTCCCCACCTCTGATTCCCCATATCTGATTCCCTGCCTCTGATTCCCCAACTCTGATTCCCCGCCTCTGATTCCCCAGCTCTGATTCCCCGCCTCTGATTCCCCACCTCTGATCCAACATATCTGATTCCCCGCCTCTGTTTCCCCGCCTCTGATTCCCCACCTCTGATTCCCCATATCTGATTCCCCGCCTATGATTCTCCACCTCTGATTCCCCGCCTCTGATTCGCCAGCTATGATTCCCCTCCTCTGGTTCCCCGCATCTGATTCCCCGCCTCTGATTCCCCGTGTCTGACCCTGCCTCTGATTCCACGCCTTTGATTCCCCATCTCTGATTCACCACCTCTGATTCCCCACCTCTGATTCCCCATCTCTGATTCTGCACATCCGATTCCCTGCCTCTGATTCCCCGCCTCTGATTCCCCGCCTCTGATTCCCTGCCTCTGATTCGCAACCTGTTATTCCCCACCTCTGATTCCCCATATCTGATTCCCCGCCTCTGTTTCCCTGCCTCTGATTCCCCGCCTCTGTTTCCCCATATCTGATTCCCCGCCTCTGTTTCACCGCCTCTGATTGGCACCTCTGATACCCCGCCTCTGATTCCCCATCTCTAATTCATCACCTCTGATTCCCCATATTTGATTCCCCGCCTCTGATTCCCCGTCTCTGATTCCCGGACTCTGATTCCCCAACTCTGATTCCCCGCCTCTGATTCCCCAGCTCTGATTTCCCGCCTCTGATTCCCCACCTCTGATACAACATATCTGATTCCCGGCCTCTGTTTCTCCGCCTCTGATTCCACACCTCTGATTCCCCATATCTGATTCCCCGCCTCTGATTCCCCACCTCTGATTCCCCTCCTCTGATTCGCCAGCTAAGATTCCCCGCCTCTGATTCCCCGTGTCTGATTCCCTGCCTCTGATTCCCCGCCTCTGATTCCCCATCTCTGATTCACCACATCTGATTCCCCACCTCTGATTCCCCATCTCTGATTCCGCACATCCGATTCCCTGCCTCTGATTCCCCGCCTCTGATTCCCCGCCTCTGATTCCCTGCCTCTGATTCGCAACCTCTAATTCCCCACCTCTGATTCGCCATATCTGATTCCCCGCCTCTGATTTGCCAGCTATCATTCCCATCCTCTGGTTCCCCGCATCTGATTCCCTGCCTCTGATTCCCCCCCTCTGATTCCCCATCTCTGATTCACCACCTCTGATTCCCCGCCTCTGTTTCCCCGCCTCTGATTGGCACCTCTGATACCCCGCCTCTGATTCCCCATCTCTAATTCATCACATTTGATTCCCCACCTCTGCTTCCCCATCTCTGATTCTCTACCTCTGATTCGCCACCTCTGATTCCCAATATCTGATTCACCGCCTCTGTTTCCCCGCCTCTGATTCCCCGCCTTTGATTCCCCATATCTGATTCCCTGCCACTGATTCCCCGCCCCTGATTCCCCACCTCTGATACCCCATATCTGATTCCCCGCCTCTGTTTCCCCGCCTCTGATTCCCCACCTCTGATTCCCCATATCTGATTCCCTGCCTCTGATTCCCCAACTCTGATTCCCCGCCTCTGATTCCCCAGCTCTGATTCCCCGCCTCTGATTCCCCACCTCTGATCCAACATATCTGATTCCCCGCCTCTGTTTCCCCGCCTCTGATTCCCCACCTCTGATTCCCCATATCTGATTCCCCGCCTATGATTCTCCACCTCTGATTCCCCGCCTCTGATTCGCCAGCTATGATTCCCCTCCTCTGGTTCCCCGCATCTGATTCCCCGCCTCTGATTCCCCGTGTCTGACCCTGCCTCTGATTCCACGCCTTTGATTCCCCATCTCTGATTCACCACCTCTGATTCCCCACCTCTGATTCCCCATCTCTAATTCTGCACATCCGATTCCCTGCCTCTGATTCCCCGCCTCTGATTCCCCGCCTCTGATTCCCTGCCTCTGATTCGCAACCTGTTATTCCCCACCTCTGATTCCCCATATCTGATTCCCCGCCTCTGTTTCCCTGCCTCTGATTCCCCGCCACTGTTTCCCCATATCTGATTCCCCGCCTCTGTTTCACCGCCTCTGATTGGCACCTCTGATACCCCGCCTCTGATTCCCCATCTCTAATTCATCACCTCTGATTCCCCATATTTGATTCCCCGCCTCTGATTCCCCGTCTCTGATTCCCGGACTCTGATTCCCCAACTCTGATTCCCCGCCTCTGATTCCCCAGCTCTGATTTCCCGCCTCTGATTCCCCACCTCTGATACAACATATCTGATTCCCGGCCTCTGTTTCTCCGCCTCTGATTCCCCACCTCTGATTCCCCATATCTGATTCCCCGCCTCTGATTCCCCACCTCTGATTCCCCTCCTCTGATTCGCCAGCTAAGATTCCCCGCCTCTGATTCCCCGTGTCTGATTCCCTGCCTCTGATTCCCCGCCTCTGATTCCCCATCTCTGATTCACCACATCTGATTCCCCACCTCTGATTCCCCATCTCTGATTCCGCACATCCGATTCCCTGCCTCTGATTCCCCGCCTCTGATTCCCCGCCTCTGATTCCCTGCCTCTGATTCGCAACCTCTAATTCCCCACCTCTGATTCGCCATATCTGATTCCCCGCCTCTGATTTGCCAGCTATCATTCCCATCCTCTGGTTCCCCGCATCTGATTCCCTGCCTCTGATTCCCCCCCTCTGATTCCCCATCTCTGATTCACCACCTCTGATTCCCCGCCTCTGTTTCCCCGCCTCTGATTGGCACCTCTGATACCCCGCCTCTGATTCCCCATCTCTAATTCATCACATTTGATTCCCCACCTCTGCTTCCCCATCTCTGATTCTCTACCTCTGATTCGCCACCTCTGATTCCCAATATCTGATTCACCGCCTCTGTTTCCCCGCCTCTGATTCCCCGCCTTTGATTCCCCATATCTGATTCCCCGCCTCTGATTCCCCATCTCTGATTCCCGGTCTCTGATTCCCCACCTCTGTTTCCCGGCCTCTGATTCCCCATCCCTGATTCACCGCCTCTGATTCCCAGTGTCTGATTCCCTGCCTCTGATTCCCCGCCTCTGAATCCCCTCCTCTGATTCCCTGCCACTGATTCCCCGCCCCTGATTCCCCACCTCTGATACCCCATATCTGATTCCCCTCCTCTTTTTCCCCACCTCTGATTCCCCACCTCTGATTCCCCATATCTGATACCCTGCCTCTGATTCCCCAACTCTGATTCCCCGCCTCTGATTCCCCAGCTATGATTCCCCACCTCTGATTCCCCACCTCTGATCCAACATATCTGATTCCCCGCCTCTGTTTCCCCGCCTCTGAATCCCCACCTCTGATTCCCCATATCTGATTCCCCGCCTCTGATACCCACCTCTGATTCCCCGCCTCTGATTTGCCAGCTATGATTCCCATCCTCTGGTTCCACGCATCTGATTCCCTGCCTCTGATTCCCCGCCTCTGTTTCCCCATCTCTGATTCACCACCTCTGATTCCCCATATCTGATTCCCCGCCTCTGATTCCCCACCTCTGATTCCCCGCCTCTGATTTGCCAGCTATGATTCCCATCCTCTGGTTCCCCGCATCTGATTCCCTGCCTCTGATTCCCCCCCTCTGATTCCCCATCTCTGATTCACCACCTCTGATTCCCCGCGTCTGATTCCCCGCCTCTGATTCCCCATCTCTGATTCCACATCTCTGATTCCCCAATTCTGATTCCCCGCCTCTGTTTCCCCACCTCTGATTCCCCGCCTCTGATTCCCCATATCTCATTCCCCGCCTCTGATTCCCCATCTCTGATTCCCGAACTCTGATTCCCCACCTCTGATTCCAAGTCCTCTTATTCCCGGCATCTGATTCCAGGCCACTGATTCCCGGCCTCTGATTCCCTGCCACTGATTCCCCGCCCCTAAATCCCCACCTCTGATTCCCCATATCTGATTCCCCGCCTCTGTTTCCCTGCCTCTGATTCGCCACCTCTGATACCCCGCCTCTGATTCCCCGCCTTTGACTCCCCGCCTCTGATTCCCTGCCTCTGATTCCCAACCTCTGATTCCCCACATCTGATTCCCCATATCTGATTCCCCGCCTATGTTTCCCCGCCTCTGATTCCCCGCCTCTGTTTCCCCGCCTCTGATTCCCCGCCTCTGCTTCCCCAACTCTGATTCCCCGCCTCTGATTCCACCGGCTCTGATTCCCCGCCTCTGATTCCCCGTGTTTTATTCCCTGCCTCTGATTCCCCGCGTCTGATTCTCCATCTCTGATTCACCGCCATTGATTCGCCACATCTGATTCCCCATATCAGATTCCCCGCCTCTGTATCCCCGCCTCTGATTCCCCGCCTCTGATTCCCCATATCTCATTCCCCGCCTCTGATTCCCCATCTCTGATTCCGCACATCTGATTCCCTGCCTCTGATTCCCCACCTCTGATTCCCCATATCTGATTCCCGGCCTCTGTTTCCCCGCCTCTGATTCCCCGCCTCTGTTTCCCCATATCTAATTCCATGCCTCTGATACCCCAACACTGATTCCCCGCCTCTGATTCCCCAGCTCTGATTCCCCGCCTCTGATTCCCCGCATCTGATTCCCTGCCTCTGATTCCGCTAATCCGATTCCCTGCCTATGATTCCCCGCCTCTGATTCCCCGCCTCTGATTCCCGGCCTCTGATTCGCAACCTCTAATTCCCCACCTCTGATTCCCCATATCTGATTCCCCGCCTCTGTTTCCCTGCCTCTGATTCCCGGCCTCTGTTTCCCCATATCTGATTCCCCTCCTCTGATTCCCAAACTCTGATTCCCCTCCTCTGATTCCCAAACTCTGATTCCCCGCCTCTGATTCCCCAGCTCAGATTCCCCACCTCTGATTCCCCATATCTGATTCCCCGCCTCTGATTCCCCATATCTGATTCACCGCCTCTGTTTCCCCGCCTCTGATTCCCCGCCTCTGATTCCCCATATCTGATTTCCCGCCTCTGATTACCCATCTCTGATTCCCCTCCTCTGATTCTGCAGCTATGATTCCCCGCCTCTGATTCCCCAGCTCTGATTCCCCGCCTCTGATTCCCCACCTCTGATCCAACATATCTGATTCCCCGCCTCTGTTTCCCCGCCTCTGAATCCCAACCTCTGATTCCCCATATCTGATTCCCCGCCTCTGATTCCCCACCTCTGATTCCCCGCCTCTGATTTGCCAGCTATGATTCCCATCCTCTGGTTCCCCGCATCTGATTCCCTGCCTCTGTTTCCCCGCCTCTGATTCCCCACCTCTGATTCACCATATCTGATTCCCCGCCTCTGATTCCCCACCACTGATTCCCCTCCTCTGATTCGCCAGTTATGATTGCCCGCCTCTGATTCCCCGTTTCTGATTCCCTGCCTCTGATTCCCCGCCTCTGATTCCCCATCTCTGACTCACCACCTCTGATTCCCCGCCTCTGATTCGCCAGCTATGATTCCCCTCCTCTGGTTCCCCGCATCTGATTCCCCGCCTCTGATTCCCCGTGTCTGACCCTGCCTCTGATTCCACGCCTTTGATTCCCCATCTCTGATTCACCACCTCTGATTCCCCACCTCTGATTCCCCATCTCTGATTCTGCACATCCGATTCCCTGCCTCTGATTCCCCGCCTCTGATTCCCCGCCTCTGATTCCCTGCCTCTGATTCGCAACCTGTTATTCCCCACCTCTGATTCCCCATATCTGATTCCCCGCCTCTGTTTCCCTGCCTCTGATTCCCCGCCTCTGTTTCCCCATATCTGATTCGCCGCCTCTGTTTCACCGCCTCTGATTGGCACCTCTGATACCCCGCCTCTGATTCCCCATCTCTAATTCATCACATCTGATTCCCCACCTCTGCTTCCCCATCTCTGATTCTCTACCTCTGATTCGCAACCTCTGATTCCGAATATCTGATTCACCGCCTCTGTTTCCCCGCTTCTGATTCCCCGCCTCTGATTCCCCATATCTGATTCCCCGCCTCTGATTCCCCATCTCTGATTCCCGGTCTCTGATTCCCCACCTCTGTTTCCCGGCCTCTCATTCCCCATCCCTGATTCACCGCCTCTGATTCCCAGTGTCTGATTCCCTGCCTCTGATTCCCCGCCTCTGAATCCCCTCCTCTGATTCCCTGCCACTGATTCCCCGCCCCTGATTCCCCACCTCTGATACCCCATATCTGATTCCCCGCCTCTGTTTCCCCGCCTCTGATTCCCCACCTCTGATTTCCCATATCTGATTCCACGCCTCTGATTCCCCGCATCTGATTGGCCGCCTCTGATACCCCGCCTCTGATTCCCCATCTCTAATTCATCACATCTGAGTCACCACCTCTGCTTCCCCATCTCTGATTCTCAACCTCTGATTCGCCACCTCTGATTCCCCATATCTGATTCACCGCCTCTGTTTTCCCGCCTCTGATTCCCCGCCTCTGATTCTCCATATTTGATTCCCCGCCTCTGATTCCCCATCTCTGATTCCCGGACTCTGATTCCCCTACTCTTATTCCCCGCCTCTGATTCCCCAGCTCTGATTTCCCGCATCTGATTCCCCACCTCTGATACAACATATCTGATTCCCGGCCTCTGTTTCTCCGCCTCTGATTCCCCGCCTCTGATTCCCCATATCTGATTCCCCGCCTCTGATTCCCCGCATCTGATTCCCTGCCTCTGATTCCCCGCCTCTGATTCCCTGCCTCTGATTCCCAACCTCTGATTCCCCACCTCTGAATCCCCATATCTGATTCCCCGCCTCTGTTTCCCCGCCTCTGATTCCCCACATTTGTTTCCCCATATCTGATTCCCCGCCTCTGTTTCCCCGCCTCTGATTCCCCACCTCTGATTTCCCATATCTGATTCCACGCCTCTGATTCCCCGCCTCTGATTGGGCGCCTCTGATACCCTGCCTCTGATTCCCCATCTCTAATTCATCACATCTGATTCCCCACCTCTGCTTCCCCATCTCTGATTCTCAACCTCTGATTCGCCACCTCTGATTCCCCATATCTGATTCACCGCCTCTGTTTCCCCGCCTCTGATTCCCCGCCTCTGATTCCCCATATTTGATTCCCCGCCTCTGATTCCTCATCTCTGATTCCCGGACTCTGATTCCCCAACTCTGATTCCCCGCCTCTGATTCCCCAGCTCTGATTTCCCGCCTCTGATTCCCCACCTCTGCTTCCCCATCTCTGATTATCTACCTCTGATTCGCCACCTCTGATTGCCCATATCTGATTCATCGCCTCTGTTTCCCCGCCTCTGAGTCCCCGCCTCTGATTCCCCATATTTGATTCCCCGCCTCTGATTCCCCATCTCTGATTCCCGGACTCTGATTCCAAAAACTCTGATTCCCCGCCTCTGATTCCCCATATTTGATTCCCCTCCTCTGATTTCCCATCTCTGATTCCCGGACTCTGATTCCCCTACTCTGATTTCCCCGCCTCTGATTCCCCAGCTCTGATTTCCCGCCTCTGATTCCCCACCTCTGATACAACATATCTGATTCCCGGCCTCTGTTTCCCCGCCTCTGATTCCCCACCTCTGATTCACCATATCTGATTCCCCGCCTCTGATTCCCCACCACTGATTCCCCTCCTCTGATTCGCCAGTTATGATTGCCCGCCTCTGATTCCCCATCTCTAATTCATCACATCTGATTCCCCACCTCTGCTTCCCCATCTCCGATTCTCTACCTCTGATTCGCCACCTCTGATTCCCAATATCTGATTCACCGCCTCTGTTTCCCTGCCTCTGATTCCCCGCCTCTGATTCCCCATATCTTATTCCCCGCCTCTGATTCCCCATCTCTGATTCCCGGTCTCTGATTCCCCACCTCTGTTTCCCGGCCTCTGATTCCCAATCCCTGATTCACCGCCTCTGACTCCCAGTGTCTGATTCCCTGCCTCTGATTCCCCGCCTCTGAATCCCCTCCTCTGATTCCCTGCCACTGATTCCCTGCCCCTGGTTCCCCAGCTCTGATACCCCATATCTGATTCCCCGCCTCTGTTTCCCCGCCTCTGATTCCCCACCTCTGATTCCCCATATCTGATTCCCTGCCTCTGATTCCCCAACTCTGATTCCCCGCCTCTGATTCCCCAGCTCTGATTCCCCGCCTCTGATTCCCCACCTCTGATCCAACATATCTGATTCCCCGCCTCTGTTTCCCCGCCTCTGATTCCCCACCTCTGATTCCCCATATCTGATTCCCCGCCTATGATTCCCCACCTCTGATTCCCCGCCTCTGATTCACCAGCTATGATTCCCCTCCTCTGGTTCCCCGCATCTGATTCCCCGCCTCTGATTCCCCGTGTCTGACCCTGCCTCTGATTCCACGCCTTTGATTCCCCATCTCTGATTCACCACCTCTGATTCCCCACCTCTGATTCCCCATCTCTGATTCTGCACATCCGATTCCCTGCCTCTGATTCCCCGCCTCTGATTCCCCACCTCTGATTCCCTGCCTCTGATTCGCAACCTGTTATTCCCCACCTCTGATTCCCCATATCTGATTCCCCGCCTCTGTTTCCCTGCCTCTGATTCCCCGCCTCTGTTTCCCCATATCTGATTCGCCGCCTCTGTTTCACCGCCTCTGATTGGCACCTCTGATACCCCGCCTCTGATTCCCCATCTCTAATTCATCACATCTGATTCCCCACCTCTGCTTCCCCATCTCTGATTCTCTACCTCTGATTCGCAACCTCTGATTCCGAATATCTGATTCACCGCCTCTGTTTCCCCGCTTCTGATTCCCCGCCTCTGATTCCCCATATCTGATTCCCCGCCTCTGATTCCCCATCTCTGATTCCCGGTCTCTGATTCCCCACCTCTGTTTCCCGGCCTCTCATTCCCCATCCCTGATTCACCGCCTCTGATTCCCAGTGTCTGATTCCCTGCCTCTGATTCCCCGCCTCTGAATCCCCTCCTCTGATTCCCTGCCACTGATTCCCCGCCCCTGATTCCCCACCTCTGATACCCCATATCTGATTCCCCGCCTCTGTTTCCCCGCCTCTGATTCCCCACCTCTGATTTCCCATATCTGATTCCACGCCTCTGATTCCCCGCCTCTGATTGGCCGCCTCTGATACCCCGCCTCTGATTCCCCATCTCTAATTCATCACATCTGAGTCACCACCTCTGCTTCCCCATCTCTGATTCTCAACCTCTGATTCGCCACCTCTGATTCCCCATATCTGATTCACCGCCTCTGTTTTCCCGCCTCTGATTCCCCGCCTCTGATTCTCCATATTTGATTCCCCGCCTCTGATTCCCCATCTCTGATTCCCGGACTCTGATTCCCCTACTCTGATTCCCCGCCTCTGATTCCCCAGCTCTGATTTCCCGCATCTGATTCCCCACCTCTGATACAACATATCTGATTCCCGGCCTCTGTTTCTCCGCCTCTGATTCCCCACCTCTGATTCCCCATATCTGATTCCCCGCCTCTGATTCCCCACCTCTGATTCCCCTCCACTGATTCGCCAGCTAAGATTCCCCGCCTCTGATTCCCCGTGTCTGATTCCCTGCCTCTGATTCCCCGCCTCTGATTCCCCATCTCTGATTCACCACATCTGATTCCCCACCTCTGATTCCCCATCTCTGATTCCGCACATCCGATTCCCTGCCTATGATTCCCCGCCTCTGATTCCCCGCCTCTGATTCCCTGCCTCTGATTCGCAACCTCTAATTCCCCACCTCTGATTCGCCATATCTGATTCCCCGCCTCTGATTCGCCAGCTATCATTCCCATCCTCTGGTTTCCCGCATCTGAATCCCTGCCTCTGATTCCCCCCCTCTGATTCCCCATCTCTGATTCACCACCTCTGATTCCCCGCCTCTGTTTCCCCGCCTCTGATTGGCACCTCTGATACCCCGCCTCTGATTCCCCATCTCTAATTCATCACATTTGATTCCCCACCTCTGCTTCCCCATCTCTGATTCTCTACCTCTGATTCGCCACCTCTGATTCCCAATATCTGATTCACCGCCTCTGTTTCCCCGCCTCTGATTCCCCGCCTCTGATTCCCCATATCTGATTCCCCGCCTCTGATTCCCCATCTCTGATTCCCGGTCTCTGATTCCCCACCTCTGTTTCCCGGCCTCTGATTCCCCATCCCTGATTCACCGCCTCTGATTCCCAGTGTCTGATTCCCTGCCTCTGATTCCCCGCCTCTGAATCCCCTCCTCTGATTCCCTGCCACTGATTCCCCGCCCCTGATTCCCCACCTCTGATACCCCATATCTGATTCCCCTCCTCTTTTTCCCCGCCTCTGATTCCCCACCTCTGTTTCCCCATATCTGATTCCCTGCCTCTGATTCCCCAACTCTGATTCCCCGCCTCTGATTCCCCAGCTATGATTCCCCACCTCTGATTCCCCACCTCTGATCCAACATATCTGATTCCCCGCCTCTGTTTCCCCGCCTCTGAATCCCCACCTCTGATTCCCCATATCTGATTCCATGCCTCTGATACCCACCTCTGATTCCCCGCCTCTGATTTGCCAGCTATGATTCCCATCCTCTGGTTCCCCGCATCTGATTCCCCGCCTCTGATTCCCCCCCTCTGATTCCCCATCTCTGATTAACCACCTCTGATTCCCCGCGTCTGATTCCCCGCCTCTGATTCCCCATCTCTGATTCCCCATCTCTGATTCCCCAATTCTGATTCCCCGCCTCTGATTCCCCAGCTCTGATTCCCCACCTCTGATTCCCCACCTCTGATCCAACATATCTGATTCCCCGCCTCTGTTTCCCCGCCTCTGAATCCCCACCTCTGATTCCCCATATCTGATTCCCCGCCTCTGATTCCCCACCTCTGATTCCCCGCCTCTGATTTGCCAGCTATGATTCCCATCCTCTGGTTCCCCGCATCTGATTCCCTGCCTCTGTTTCCCCGCCTCTGATTCCCCACCTCTGATTCACCATATCTGATTCCCCGCCTCTGATTCCCCACCACTGATTCCCCTCCTCTGATTCGCCAGTTATGATTGCCCGCCTCTGATTCCCCGTTTCTGATTCCCTGCCTCTGATTCCCCGCCTCTGATTCCCCATCTCTGACTCACCACCTCTGATTCACCACCTCTGATACCCCATCTCTGATTCCGCACATCCGATTCCCTGCCTCTGATTCCCCGCCTCTGATTCCCCGCCTCTGATTCCCTGCCTCTGATTCGCAACCTCTTATTCCCCACCTCTGATTCCCCATATCTGATTCCCCGCCTCTGTTTCCCCGCCTCTGATTGGCACCTCTGATACCCCGCCTCTGATTCCCCATCTCTAATTCATCACATCTGATTCCCCACCTCTGCTTCCCAATATCTGATTTACCGCCTCTGTTTCCCTGCCTCTGATTCCCCACCTCTGATTCCCCATATCTGATTCCCCGCCTCTGATTCCCCATCTCTGATTCCCGGTCTCTGATTCCCCACCTCTGTTTCCCGGCCTCTGATTCCCAATCCCTGATTCACCGCCTCTAACTCCCAGTGTCTGATTCCCTGCCTCTGATTCCCCGCCTCTGAATCCCCTCCTCTGATTCCCTGCCACTGATTCCCCGCCCCTGATTCCCCACCTCTGATACCCCATATCTGATTCCCCGCCTCTGTTTCCCCGCCTCTGATTCCCCACCTCTGATTCCCCATATCTGATTCCCTGCCTCTGATTCCCCAACTCTGATTCCCCGCCTCTGATTCCCCAGCTCTGATTCCCCGCCTCTGATTCCCCACCTCTGATCCAACATATCTGATTCCCCGCCTCTGTTTCCCCGCCTCTGATTCCCCACCTCTGATTCCCCATATCTGATTCCCCGCCTATGATTCTCCACCTCTGATTCCCCGCCTCTGATTCGCCAGCTATGATTCCCCTCCTCTGGTTCCCCGCATCTGATTCCCCGCCTCTGATTCCCCGTGTCTGACCCTGCCTCTGATTCCACGCCTTTGATTCCCCATCTCTGATTCACCACCTCTGATTCCCCACCTCTGATTCCCCATCTCTGATTCTGCACATCCGATTCCCTGCCTCTGATTCCCCGCCTCTGATTCCCCGCCTCTGATTCCCTGCCTCTGATTCGCAACCTGTTATTCCCCACCTCTGATTCCCCATATCTGATTCCCCGCCTCTGTTTCCCTGCCTCTGATTCCCCGCCTCTGTTTCCCCATATCTGATTCCCCGCCTCTGTTTCACCGCCTCTGATTGGCACCTCTGATACCCCGCCTCTGATTCCCCATCTCTAATTCATCACCTCTGATTCCCCATATTTGATTCCCCGCCTCTGATTCCCCGTCTCTGATTCCCGGACTCTGATTCCCCAACTCTGATTCCCCGCCTCTGATTCCCCAGCTCTGATTTCCCGCCTCTGATTCCCCACCTCTGATACAACATATCTGATTCCCGGCCTCTGTTTCTCCGCCTCTGATTCCACACCTCTGATTCCCCATATCTGATTCCCCGCCTCTGATTCCCCACCTCTGATTCCCCTCCTCTGATTCGCCAGCTAAGATTCCCCGCCTCTGATTCCCCGTGTCTGATTCCCTGCCTCTGATTCCCCGCCTCTGATTCCCCATCTCTGATTCACCACATCTGATTCCCCACCTCTGATTCCCCATCTCTGATTCCGCACATCCGATTCCCTGCCTCTGATTCCCCGCCTCTGATTCCCCGCCTCTGATTCCCTGCCTCTGATTCGCAACCTCTAATTCCCCACCTCTGATTCGCCATATCTGATTCCCCGCCTCTGATTTGCCAGCTATCATTCCCATCCTCTGGTTCCCCGCATCTGATTCCCTGCCTCTGATTCCCCCCCTCTGATTCCCCATCTCTGATTCACCACCTCTGATTCCCCGCCTCTGTTTCCCCGCCTCTGATTGGCACCTCTGATACCCCGCCTCTGATTCCCCATCTCTAATTCATCACATTTGATTCCCCACCTCTGCTTCCCCATCTCTGATTCTCTACCTCTGATTCGCCACCTCTGATTCCCAATATCTGATTCACCGCCTCTGTTTCCCCGCCTCTGATTCCCCGCCTTTGATTCCCCATATCTGATTCCCTGCCACTGATTCCCCGCCCCTGATTCCCCACCTCTGATACCCCATATCTGATTCCCCGCCTCTGTTTCCCCGCCTCTGATTCCCCACCTCTGATTCCCCATATCTGATTCCCTGCCTCTGATTCCCCAACTCTGATTCCCCGCCTCTGATTCCCCAGCTCTGATTCCCCGCCTCTGATTCCCCACCTCTGATCCAACATATCTGATTCCCCGCCTCTGTTTCCCCGCCTCTGATTCCCCACCTCTGATTCCCCATATCTGATTCCCCGCCTATGATTCTCCACCTCTGATTCCCCGCCTCTGATTCGCCAGCTATGATTCCCCTCCTCTGGTTCCCCGCATCTGATTCCCCGCCTCTGATTCCCCGTGTCTGACCCTGCCTCTGATTCCACGCCTTTGATTCCCCATCTCTGATTCACCACCTCTGATTCCCCACCTCTGATTCCCCATCTCTAATTCTGCACATCCGATTCCCTGCCTCTGATTCCCCGCCTCTGATTCCCCGCCTCTGATTCCCTGCCTCTGATTCGCAACCTGTTATTCCCCACCTCTGATTCCCCATATCTGATTCCCCGCCTCTGTTTCCCTGCCTCTGATTCCCCGCCACTGTTTCCCCATATCTGATTCCCCGCCTCTGTTTCACCGCCTCTGATTGGCACCTCTGATACCCCGCCTCTGATTCCCCATCTCTAATTCATCACCTCTGATTCCCCATATTTGATTCCCCGCCTCTGATTCCCCGTCTCTGATTCCCGGACTCTGATTCCCCAACTCTGATTCCCCGCCTCTGATTCCCCAGCTCTGATTTCCCGCCTCTGATTCCCCACCTCTGATACAACATATCTGATTCCCGGCCTCTGTTTCTCCGCCTCTGATTCCCCACCTCTGATTCCCCATATCTGATTCCCCGCCTCTGATTCCCCACCTCTGATTCCCCTCCTCTGATTCGCCAGCTAAGATTCCCCGCCTCTGATTCCCCGTGTCTGATTCCCTGCCTCTGATTCCCCGCCTCTGATTCCCCATCTCTGATTCACCACATCTGATTCCCCACCTCTGATTCCCCATCTCTGATTCCGCACATCCGATTCCCTGCCTCTGATTCCCCGCCTCTGATTCCCCGCCTCTGATTCCCTGCCTCTGATTCGCAACCTCTAATTCCCCACCTCTGATTCGCCATATCTGATTCCCCGCCTCTGATTTGCCAGCTATCATTCCCATCCTCTGGTTCCCCGCATCTGATTCCCTGCCTCTGATTCCCCCCCTCTGATTCCCCATCTCTGATTCACCACCTCTGATTCCCCGCCTCTGTTTCCCCGCCTCTGATTGGCACCTCTGATACCCCGCCTCTGATTCCCCATCTCTAATTCATCACATTTGATTCCCCACCTCTGCTTCCCCATCTCTGATTCTCTACCTCTGATTCGCCACCTCTGATTCCCAATATCTGATTCACCGCCTCTGTTTCCCCGCCTCTGATTCCCCGCCTTTGATTCCCCATATCTGATTCCCCGCCTCTGATTCCCCATCTCTGATTCCCGGTCTCTGATTCCCCACCTCTGTTTCCCGGCCTCTGATTCCCCATCCCTGATTCACCGCCTCTGATTCCCAGTGTCTGATTCCCTGCCTCTGATTCCCCGCCTCTGAATCCCCTCCTCTGATTCCCTGCCACTGATTCCCCGCCCCTGATTCCCCACCTCTGATACCCCATATCTGATTCCCCTCCTCTTTTTCCCCACCTCTGATTCCCCACCTCTGATTCCCCATATCTGATACCCTGCCTCTGATTCCCCAACTCTGATTCCCCGCCTCTGATTCCCCAGCTATGATTCCCCACCTCTGATTCCCCACCTCTGATCCAACATATCTGATTCCCCGCCTCTGTTTCCCCGCCTCTGAATCCCCACCTCTGATTCCCCATATCTGATTCCCCGCCTCTGATACCCACCTCTGATTCCCCGCCTCTGATTTGCCAGCTATGATTCCCATCCTCTGGTTCCACGCATCTGATTCCCTGCCTCTGATTCCCCGCCTCTGTTTCCCCATCTCTGATTCACCACCTCTGATTCCCCATATCTGATTCCCCGCCTCTGATTCCCCACCTCTGATTCCCCGCCTCTGATTTGCCAGCTATGATTCCCATCCTCTGGTTCCCCGCATCTGATTCCCTGCCTCTGATTCCCCCCCTCTGATTCCCCATCTCTGATTCACCACCTCTGATTCCCCGCGTCTGATTCCCCGCCTCTGATTCCCCATCTCTGATTCCACATCTCTGATTCCCCAATTCTGATTCCCCGCCTCTGTTTCCCCACCTCTGATTCCCCGCCTCTGATTCCCCATATCTCATTCCCCGCCTCTGATTCCCCATCTCTGATTCCCGAACTCTGATTCCCCACCTCTGATTCCAAGTCCTCTTATTCCCGGCATCTGATTCCAGGCCACTGATTCCCGGCCTCTGATTCCCTGCCACTGATTCCCCGCCCCTAAATCCCCACCTCTGATTCCCCATATCTGATTCCCCGCCTCTGTTTCCCTGCCTCTGATTCGCCACCTCTGATACCCCGCCTCTGATTCCCCGCCTTTGACTCCCCGCCTCTGATTCCCTGCCTCTGATTCCCAACCTCTGATTCCCCACATCTGATTCCCCATATCTGATTCCCCGCCTATGTTTCCCCGCCTCTGATTCCCCGCCTCTGTTTCCCCGCCTCTGATTCCCCGCCTCTGCTTCCCCAACTCTGATTCCCCGCCTCTGATTCCACCGGCTCTGATTCCCCGCCTCTGATTCCCCGTGTTTTATTCCCTGCCTCTGATTCCCCGCGTCTGATTCTCCATCTCTGATTCACCGCCATTGATTCGCCACATCTGATTCCCCATATCAGATTCCCCGCCTCTGTATCCCCGCCTCTGATTCCCCGCCTCTGATTCCCCATATCTCATTCCCCGCCTCTGATTCCCCATCTCTGATTCCGCACATCTGATTCCCTGCCTCTGATTCCCCACCTCTGATTCCCCATATCTGATTCCCGGCCTCTGTTTCCCCGCCTCTGATTCCCCGCCTCTGTTTCCCCATATCTAATTCCATGCCTCTGATACCCCAACACTGATTCCCCGCCTCTGATTCCCCAGCTCTGATTCCCCGCCTCTGATTCCCCGCATCTGATTCCCTGCCTCTGATTCCGCTAATCCGATTCCCTGCCTATGATTCCCCGCCTCTGATTCCCCGCCTCTGATTCCCGGCCTCTGATTCGCAACCTCTAATTCCCCACCTCTGATTCCCCATATCTGATTCCCCGCCTCTGTTTCCCTGCCTCTGATTCCCGGCCTCTGTTTCCCCATATCTGATTCCCCTCCTCTGATTCCCAAACTCTGATTCCCCTCCTCTGATTCCCAAACTCTGATTCCCCGCCTCTGATTCCCCAGCTCAGATTCCCCACCTCTGATTCCCCATATCTGATTCCCCGCCTCTGATTCCCCATATCTGATTCACCGCCTCTGTTTCCCCGCCTCTGATTCCCCGCCTCTGATTCCCCATATCTGATTTCCCGCCTCTGATTACCCATCTCTGATTCCCCTCCTCTGATTCTGCAGCTATGATTCCCCGCCTCTGATTCCCCGTGTGTGATTACGTGCCTCTGATTCCCCGCCTTTGATTCCCCATCTCTTATTCACCACCTCTGATTCCCCACCTCTGATTCCCCATCTCTGATTCCGCACATCCGATTCCCTGCCTCTGATTCCCCGCCTCTGATACCCCACCTCTGATTCCCTGCCTCTGATTCGCAACCTCTAATTCCCCACCTCTGATTCCACATATCTGATTCCCCGCCTCTGTTTCCCTGCCTCTGATTCCTCGCCTCTGTTTCCCCATATCTGATTCCCCGCCTCTGTTTCCCCGCCTCTGATTGGCACCTCTGATACCCCGCCTCTGATTCCCCATCTCTAATTCATCACATCTGATTCCCCACCTCTGCTTCCCCATCTCTGATTCGCTACCTCCGATTCGCCACCTCTGATTCCCAATATCTGATTCACCGCCTCTGTTTCCCCGCCTCTGATTCCCCGCCTCTGATTCCCCATATCTGATTCCCCTCCTCTGATTCCCCATCTCTGATTCCCGGTCTCTGATTCCCCACCTCTGATTCCCGGCCTCTGATTCCCCATCCCTGATTCACCGCCTCTGATTCCCCGTGTCTGATTCCCTGCCTCTGATTCCCCGCTCTGATTCCCCACCTCTGATTCACCATATCTGATTCCCCGCCTCTGATTCCCCACCACTGATTCCCCTCCTCTGATTCGCCAGTTATGATTGCCCGCCTCTGATTCCCCGTTTCTGATTCCCTGCCTCTGATTCCCCACCTCTGATTCCCCATATCTGATTCCCACCCTCTGTTTCCCCGCCTCTCATTCCCCACCTCTGATTCCCCATATCTGATTCCCCGCCTCTGATTCCCCACCTCTGATTCCCCGCCTCTGATTTGCCAGCTATGATTCCCATCCTCTGGTTCCCCGCATCTGATTCCCTGCCTCTGTTTCCCCGCCTCTGATTCCCCACCTCTGATTCACCATATCTGATTCCCCGCCTCTGATTCCCCACCACTGATTCCCCTCCTCTGATTCGCCAGTTATGATTGCCCGCCTCTGATTCCCCGTTTCTGATTCCCTGCCTCTGATTCCCCGCCTCTGATTCCCCATCTCTGACTCACCACCTCTGATTCACCACCTCTGATACCCCATCTCTGATTCCGCACATCCGATTCCCTGCCTCTGATTCCCCGCCTCTGATTCCCCGCCTCTGATTCCCTGCCTCTGATTCGCAACCTCTTATTCCCCACCTCTGATTCCCCATATCTGATTCCCCGCCTCTGTTTCCCCGCCTCTGATTGGCACCTCTGATACCCTGCCTCTGATTCCCCATCTCTAATTCATCACATCTGATTCCCCACCTCTGCTTCCCCATCTCCGATTCTCTACCTCTGATTCGCCACCTCTGATTCCCAATATCTGATTCACCGCCTCTGTTTCCCTGCCTCTGATTCCCCGCCTCTGATTCCCCATATCTGATTCCCCGCCTCTGATTCCCCATCTCTGATTCCCGGTCTCTGATTCCCCACCTCTGTTTCCCGGCCTTTGATTCCCAATCCCTGATTCACCGCCTCTGACTCCCAGTGTCTGATTCCCTGCCTCTGATTCCCCGCCTCTGAATCCCCTCCTCTGATTCCCTGCCACTGATTCCCCGCCCCTGATTCCCCACCTCTGATACCCCATATCTGATTCCCCGCCTCTGTTTCCCCGCCTCTGATTCCCCACCTCTGATTCCCCATATCTGATTCCCTGCCTCTGATACCCCAACTCTGATTCCCCGCCTCTGATTCCCCAGCTCTGATTCCCCGCCTCTGATTCCCCACCTCTGATCCAACATATCTGATTCCCCGCCTCTGTTTCCCCGCCTCTGATTCCCCACCTCTGATTCCCCATATCTGATTCCCCGCCTATGATTCCCCACCTCTGATTCCCCGCCTCTGATTCGCCAGCTATGATTCCCCTCCTCTGGTTCCCCGCATCTGATTCCCCGCCTCTGATTCCACGTGTCTGACCCTGCCTCTGATTCCACGCCTTTGATTCCCCATCTCTGATTCACCACCTCTGATTCCCCACCTCTGATTCCCCATCTCTGATTCTGCACATCCGATTCCCTGCCTCTGATTCCCCGCCTCTGATTCCCCGCCTCTGATTCCCTGCCTCTGATTCGCAACCTGTTATTCCCCACCTCTGATTCCCCATATCTGATTCCCCGCCTCTGTTTCCCTGCCTCTGATTCCCCGCCTCTGTTTCCCCATATCTGATTCCCCGCCTCTGTTTCACCGCCTCTGATTGGCACCTCTGATACCCCGCCTCTGATTCCCCATCTCTAATTCATCACATCTGATTCCCCACCTCTGCTTCCCCATCTCTGATTCTCTACCTCTGATTCGCAACCTCTGATTCCGAATATCTGATTCACCGCCTCTGTTTCCCCGCTTCTGATTCCCCGCCTCTGATTCCCCATATCTGATTCCCCGCCTCTGATTCCCCATCTCTGATTCCCGGTCTCTGATTCCCCACCTCTGTTTCCCGGCCTCTCATTCCCCATCCCTGATTCACCGCCTCTGATTCCCAGTGTCTGATTCCCTGCCTCTGATTCCCCGCCTCTGAATCCCCTCCTCTGATTCCCTGCCACTGATTCCCCGCCCCTGATTCCCCACCTCTGATACCCCATATCTGATTCCCCGCCTCTGTTTCCCCGCCTTTGATTCCCCACCTCTGATTTCCCATATCTGATTCCACGCCTCTGATTCCCCGCCTCTGATTGGCCGCCTCTGATACCCCGCCTCTGATTCCCCATCTCTAATTCATCACATCTGAGTCCCCACCTCTGCTTCCCCATCTCTGATTCTCAACCTCTGATTCGCCACCTCTGATTCCCCATATCTGATTCACCGCCTCTGTTTCCCCGCCTCTGATTCCCCGCCTCTGATTCCCCAACTCTGATTCCCCGCTCTGATTCCCCAGCTCTGATTTCCCGCCTCTGATTCCCGACCTCTGATACAACATATCTGATTCCCGGCCTCTGTTTCTCCGCTTCTGATTCCCCACCTCTGATTCCCCATATCTGATTCCCCGCCTCTGATTCCCCACCTCTGATTCCCCTCCTCTGATTCGCCAGCTAAGATTCCCCGCCTCTGATTCCCCGTGTCTGATTCCCTGCCTCTGATTCCCCGCCTCTGATTCCCCATCTCTGATTCACCACATCTGATTCCCCACCTCTGATTCCCCATCTCTGATTCCGCACATCCGATTCCCTGCCGCTGATTCCCCGCCTCTGATTCCCCTCCTCTGATTCCCTGCCTCTGATTCGCAACCTCTAATTCCCCACCTCTGATTCGCCATACCTGATTCCCCAACTCTGATTTGCCAGCTATGATTCCCATCCTCTGGTTCCCCGCATCTGATTCCCTGCCTCTGATTCCCCCCCTCTGATTCCCCATCTCTGATTCACCACCTCTGATTCCCCGACTCTGTTTCCCCGCCTCTGATTGGCACCTCTGATACTCCGCCTCTGATTCCCCATCTCTAATTCATCACATTTGATTCCCCACCTCTGCTTCCCCATCTCTGATTCTCTACCTCTGATTCGCCACCTCTGATTCCCAATATCTGATTCACCACCTCTGTTTCCCCGCCTCTGATTCCCCATATCTGATTCCCCGCCTCTGATTCCCCATCTCTGATTCCCGGTCTCTGATTCCCCACCTCTGTTTCCCGGCCTCTGATTCCCCATCCCTGATTCACCGCCTCTGATTCCCAGTGTCTGATTCCCTGCCTCTGATTCCTCGCCTCTGAATCCCCTCCTCTGATTCCCTGCCACTGATTCCCCGCCCCTGATTCCCCACCTCTGATACCCCATATCTGATTCCCCTCCTCTGTTTCCCCGCCTCTGATTCCCCACCTCTGATTCCCCATATCTGATTCCCTGCCTCTGATTCCCCAACTCTGATTCCCCGCCTCTGATTCCCCAGCTATGATTCCCCACCTCTGATTCCCCACCTCTGATCCAACATATCTGATTCCCCGCCCCTGTTTCCCCGCCTCTGAATCCCCACCTCTGATTCCCCATATCTGATTCCCCGCCTCTGATACCCACCTCTGATTCCCCGCCTCTGATTTGCCAGCTATGATTCCCATCCTCTGGTTCCCCGCATCTGATTCCCTGCCTCTGATTCCCCCCCTCTGATTCCCCATCTCTGATTCACCACCTCTGATTCCCCGCGTCTGATTCCCCGCCTCTGATTCCCCATCTCTGATTCCCCATCTCTGATTCCCCAATTCTGATTCCCCGCCTCTGATTCCCCAGCTCTGATTCCCCACCTCTGATTCCCCACCTCTGATCCAACATATCTGATTCCCCGCCTCTGTTTCCCCGCCTCTGAATCCCCACCTCTGATTCCCCATATCTGATTCCCCGCCTCTGATTCCCCACCTCTGATTTCCCGCCTCTGATTTGCCAGCTATGATTCCCATCCTCTGGTTCCCCGCATCTGATTCCCTGCCTCTGATTCCCCCCCTCTGATTCCCCATCTCTGATTCACCACCTCTGATTCCCCGCGTCTGATTCCCCGCCTCTGATTCCCCATCTCTGATTCCACATCTCTGATTCCCCAATTCTGATTCCCCGCCTCTGTTTCCCCACCTCTGATTCCCCGCCTCTGATTCCCCATATCTCATTCCCCGCCTCTGATTCCCCATCTCTGATTCCCGAACTCTGATTCCCCACCTCTGATTCCAAGTCCTCTTATTCCCGGCATCTGATTCCCGGCCACTGATTCCCGGCCTCTGATTCCCTGCCACTGATTCCCCGCCCCTAAATCACCACCTCTGATTCCCCATATCTGATTCCCCGACTCTGTTTCCCTGCCTCTGATTCGCCACCTCTGATACCCCGCCTCTGATTCCCCGCCTCTGACTCCCCGCCTCTGATTCCCTGCCTCTGATTCCCAACCTCTGATTCCCCACATCTGATTCCCCATAACTGATTCCCCGCCCCTGATTCCCCACCTCTGATACCCCATATCTGATTCCACGCCTCTGTTTCCCCGCCTTTGATTCCCCACCTCTGATTTCCCATATCTGATTCCACGCCTCTGATTCCCCGCCTCTGATTGGCACCTCTGATACTCCGCCTCTGATTCCCCATCTCTAATTCATCACATTTGATTCCCCACCTCTGCTTCCCCATCTCTGATTCTCTACCTCTGATTCGCCACCTCTGATTCCCAATATCTGATTCACCACCTCTGTTTCCCCGCCTCTGATTCCCCGCCTCTGATTCCCCATATCTGATTCCCCGCCTCTGATTCCCCATCTCTGATTCCCGGTCTCTGATTCCCCACCTCTGTTTCCCGGCCTCTGATTCCCCATCCCTGATTCACCGCCTCTGATTCCCAGTGTCTGATTCCCTGCCTCTGATTCCCCGCCTCTGAATCCCCTCCTCTGATTCCCTGCCACTGATTCCCCGCCCCTGATTCCCCACCTCTGATACCCCATATCTGATTCCCCTCCTCTGTTTCCCCGCCTCTGATTCCCCACCTCTGATTCCCCATATCTGATTCCCTGCCTCTGATTCCCCAACTCTGATTCCCCGCCTCTGATTCCCCAGCTATGATTCCCCACCTCTGATTCCCCACCTCTGATCCAACATATCTGATTCCCCGCCCCTGTTTCCCCGCCTCTGAATCCCCACCTCTGATTCCCCATATCTGATTCCCCGCCTCTGATACCCACCTCTGATTCCCCGCCTCTGATTTGCCAGCTATGATTCCCATCCTCTGGTTCCCCGCATCTGATTCCCTGCCTCTGATTCCCCCCCTCTGATTCCCCATCTCTGATTCACCACCTCTGATTCCCCGCGTCTGATTCCCCGCCTCTGATTCCCCATCTCTGATTCCCCATCTCTGATTCCCCAATTCTGATTCCCCGCCTCTGATTCCCCAGCTCTGATTCCCCACCTCTGATTCCCCACCTCTGATCCAACATATCTGATTCCCCGCCTCTGTTTCCCCGCCTCTGAATCCCCACCTCTGATTCCCCATATCTGATTCCCCGCCTCTGATTCCCCACCTCTGATTTCCCGCCTCTGATTTGCCAGCTATGATTCCCATCCTCTGGTTCCCCGCATCTGATTCCCTGCCTCTGATTCCCCCCCTCTGATTCCCCATCTCTGATTCACCACCTCTGATTCCCCGCGTCTGATTCCCCGCCTCTGATTCCCCATCTCTGATTCCACATCTCTGATTCCCCAATTCTGATTCCCCGCCTCTGTTTCCCCACCTCTGATTCCCCGCCTCTGATTCCCCATATCTCATTCCCCGCCTCTGATTCCCCATCTCTGATTCCCGAACTCTGATTCCCCACCTCTGATTCCAAGTCCTCTTATTCCCGGCATCTGATTCCCGGCCACTGATTCCCGGCCTCTGATTCCCTGCCACTGATTCCCCGCCCCTAAATCACCACCTCTGATTCCCCATATCTGATTCCCCGCCTCTGTTTCCCTGCCTCTGATTCGCCACCTCTGATACCCCGCCTCTGATTCCCCGCCTCTGACTCCCCGCCTCTGATTCCCTGCCTCTGATTCCCAACCTCTGATTCCCCACATCTGATTCCCCATATCTGATTCCACGCCTCTGTTTCCCCGCCTCTGATTCCCCGCCTCTGTTTCCCCGCCTCTGATTCCCCGCCTCTGCTTCCCCAACTCTGATTCCCCGCCTCTGATTCCCCAGCTCTGATTCCCTGCCTCTGATTCCCCGTGTTTTATTCCCTGCCTCTGATTCCCCGCGTCTGATTCTCCATCTCTGATTCACCGCCTTTGATTCGCCACATCTGATTCCCCATATCAGATTCCCCGCCTCTGTATCCCCGCCTCTGATTCCCCGCCTCTGATTCCCCATATCTCATTCCCCGCCTCTGATTCCCCATCTCTGATTCCGCACATCTGATTCCCTGCCTCTGATTCCCCACCTCTGATTCCCCATATCTGATTCCCGGCCTCTGTTTCCCCGCCTCTGATTCCCCGCCTCTGTTTCCCCATATCTAATTCCATGCCTCTGATACCCCAACACTGATTCCCCGCCTCTGATTCCCCAGCTCTGATTCCCCGCCTCTGATTCCCCGCATCTGATACCCTGCCTCTGATTCCCCGCCTCTGATTCCCTGCCTCTGATTCCCAACCTCTGATTCCCCACCTCTGAATCCCCATATCTGATTCCCCGCCTCTGTTTCCCCGCCTCTGATTCCCCACCTTTGTTTCCCCATATCTGATTCCCCGCCTCTGATTCCGCAACTCTGATTCCCCTACTCTGATTCGCCAGCTATGATTCCCCACTTCTGATTCCCTGCGTCTGATCCCCTGCCTCTGATTCCCCGCCTCTGATTCCCCTTCTCTGATTCACCACCTCTGATTCCCCACCTCTGATTCCCCATCTCTGATTCCGCACATCTGATTCCCTGCCTCTGATTCCCCGCCTCTGATTCCCCGCCTCTGATTCCCGGCCTCTGATTCGCAACCTCTAATTCCCCACCTCTGAATCCCCATATCTGATTCCCCGCCTCTGTTTCCCCGCTTCTGATTCCCCACCTTTGTTTCCCCATATCTGATTCCCCACCTCTGATTCCGCAACACTGGTTCCCCTACTCTGATTCGCCAGCTATGATTCCCCGCTTCTGATTCCCTGCGTCTGATCCCCTGCCTCTGATTCCCCGCCTCTGATTCCCCTTCTCTGATTCACCACCTCTGATTCCCCACCTCTGATTCCCCATCTCTGATTCCGCACATCCGATTCCCTGCCTCTGATTCCCCGCCTCTGATTCCCCGCCTCTGATTCCCGGCCTCTGATTCGCAACCTCTAATTCCCCACATCTGATTCCCCATATCTGATTCCCCGCCTCTGTTTCCCTGCCTCTGATTCCCGGCCTCTGTTTCCCCATATCTGATTCCCCTCCTCTGATTCCCAAACTCTGATTCCCCTCCTCTGATTCCCAAACTCTGATTCACCGCCTCTGATTCCCCAGCTCTGATTCCCCACCTCTGATTCCCCATATCTGATTCCCCGCCTCTGATTCCCCATATCTGATTCACCGCCTCTGTTTCCCCGCCTCTGATTCCCCGCCTCTGATTCCCCATATCTGATTTCCCGCCTCTGATTCCCCATCTCTGATTCCCCTCCTCTGATTCTGCAGCTATGATTCCCCGCCTCTGATTCCCCGTGTCTGATTCCCTGCCTCTGATTCCCCGCCTTTGATTCCCCATCTCTGATTCACCACCTCTGATTCCCCACCTCTGATTCCCCATCTCTGATTCCGCACATCCGATTCCCTGCCTCTGATTCCCCGCCTCTGATTCCCCGCCTCTGATTCCCTGCCTCTGATTCGCCACCTCTAATTCCCCACCTCTGATTCCACATATCTGATTCCCCGCCTCTGTTTCCCTGCCTCTGATTTCTCGCCTCTGTTTCCCCATATCTGATTCCCCGCCTCTGTTTCCCCGCCTCTGATTGGCACCTCTGATACCCCGCCTCTGATTCCCCATCTCTAATTCATCACATCTGATTCCCCACCTCTGCTTCCCCATCTCTGATTCGCTACCTCCGATTCGCCACCTCTGATTCCCAATATCTGATTCACCGCCTCTGTTTCCCCGCCTCTGATTCCCCGCCTCTGATTCCCCATATCTGATTCCCCGCCTCTGATTCCCCATCTCTGATTCCCGGTCTCTGATTCCCCACCTCTGATTCCCGGCCTCTGATTCCCCATCCCTGATTCACCGCCTCTGATTCCCCGTGTCTGATTCCCTGCCTCTGATTCCCCGCTCTGAATCCCCTCCTCTGATTCCCTGCCACTGATTCCCCGCCCCTGATTCCCCACCTCTGATTCCCCATATCTGATTCCCACCCTCTGTTTCCCCGCCTCTCATTCCCCACCTCTGATTCCCCGCCTCTGAATCCCCTCCTCTGATTCCCTGCCACTTATTCCCCGCCCCTGATTCCCCACCTCTGATACCCCATATCTGATTCCCCGCCTCTGTTTCCCCGCCTCTGATTCCCCACCTCTGATTTCCCATATCTGATTCCACGCCTCTGATTCCCCGCCTCTGAATGGCCGCCTCTGATACCCCGCCTCTGATTCCCCATCTCTAATTCATCACATCTGAGACCCCACCTCTGCTTCCCCATCTCTGATTCTCAACGTCTGATTCGCCACCTCTGATTCCCCATATCTGATTCACCGCCTCTGTTTCCCCGCCTCTGATTCCCCACCTCTGATTCCCCATATTTGATTCCCCGCCTCTGATTCCCCATCTCTGATTCCCGGACTCTGATTCCCCAACTCTGATTCCCCGCCTCTGATTCCCCAGCTCTGATTTCCCGCCTCTGATTCCCCACCTCTGATACAACATATCTGATTCCCGGCCTCTGTTTCTCCGCCTCTGATTCCCCACCTCTGATTCCCCATATCTGATTCCCCGCCTCTGATTCCCCACCTCTGATTCCCCTCCTCTGATTCGCCAGCTAAGATTCCCCACCTCTGATTCCCCGTGTCTGATTCCCTGCCTCTGATTCCCCGCCTCTGATTCCCCATCTCTGATTCACCACATCTGATTCCCCACCTCTGATTCCCCATCTCTGATTCCGCACATCCGATTCCCTGCCTCTGATTCCTCGCCTCTGATTCCCCGCCTCTGATTCCCTGCCTCTGATTCGCAACCTCTAATTCCCCACCTCTGATTCGCCATATCTGATTCCCCGCCTCTGATTTGCCAGCTATGATTCCCATCCTCTGGTTCCCCGCATCTGATTCCCTGCCTCTGATTCCCCCCCTCTGATTCCCCATCTCTGATTCACCACCTCTGATTCCCCGCCTCTGTTTCCCCGCCTCTGATTGGCACCTCTGATACCCCGCCTCTGATTCCCCATCTCTAATTCATAACATTTGATTCCCCACCTCTGCTTCCCCATCTCTGATTCTCTACCTCTGATTCGCCACCTCTGATTCCCAATATCTAATTCACCGCCTCTGTTTCCCCGCCTCTGATTCCCCGCCTCTGATTCCCCATATCTGATTCACCGCCTCTGATTCCCCATCTCTGATTCCCGGTCTCTGATTCCCCACCTCTGTTTCCCGGCCTCTGATTCCCCATCCCTGATTCACCGCCTCTGATTCCCAGTGTCTGATTCCCTGCCTCTGATTCCCCGCCTCTGAATCCCCTCCTCTGATTCCCTGCCACTGATTCCCCGCCCCTGATTCCCCACCTCTGATACCCCATATTTGAATCCCCTCCTCTGTTTCCCCGCCTCTGATTCCCCACCTCTGATTCCCCATATCTGATTCCCTGCCTCTGATTCCCCAACTCTGATTCCCCGCCTCTGATTCCCCAGCTATGATTCCCCACCTCTGATTCCCCACCTCTGATCCAACATATCTGATTCCCCGCCTCTGTTTCCCCGCCTCTGAATCCCCACCTCTGATTCCCCATATCTGATTCCCCGCCTCTGATACCCACCTCTGATTCCCCACCTCTGATTTGCCAGCTATGATTCCCATCCTCTGGTTCCCCGCATCTGATTCCCTGCCTCTGATTCCCCCCCTCTGATTCCCCATCTCTGATTCACCACCTCTGATTCCCCGCGTCTGATTCCCCGCCTCTGATTCCCCATCTCTGATTCCCCATCTCTGATTCCCCAATTCTGATTCCCCGCCTCTGATTCCCCAGCTCTGATTCCCCACCTCTGATTCCCCACCTCTGATCCAACATATCTGATTCCCCGCCTCTGTTTCCCCGCCTCTGAATCCCCACCTCTGATTCCCCATATCTGATTCCCCGCCTCTGATTCCCCACCTCTGATTCCCCGCCTCTGATTTGCCAGCTATGATTCCCATCCTCTGGTTCCCCGCATCTGATTCCCTGCCTCTGATTCCCCCCCTCTGATTCCCCATCTCTGATTCACCACCTCTGATTCCCCGCGTCTGATTCCCCGCCTCTGATTCCCCATCTCTGATTCCACATCTCTGATTCCCAAATTCTGATTCCCCGCCTCTGTTTCCCCACCTCTGATTCCCCGCCTCTGATTCCCCATATCTCATTCCCCGCCTCTGATTCCCCATCTCTGATTCCCGCACTCTGATTCCCCACCTCTGATTCCAAGTCCTCTTATTCCCGGCATCTGATTCCCGGCCACTGATTCCCGGCCTCTGATTCCCTGCCACTGATTCCCCGCCCCTAAATCCCCACCTCTGATTCCCCATATCTGATTCCCCGCCTCTGTTTCCCTGCCTCTGATTCGCCACCTCTGATACCCCGCCTCTGATTCCCCGCCTCTGACTCCCCGCCTCTGATTCCCTGCCTCTGATTCCCAACCTCTGATTCCCCACATCTGATTCCCCATATCTGATTCCCCGCCTCTGTTTCCCCGCCTCTGATTCCCCGCCTCTGTTTCCCCGCCTCTGATTCCCCGCCTCTGCTTCCCCAACTCTGATTCCCCGCCTCTGATTCCCCAGCTCTGATTCCCCGCCTCTGATTCCCCGTGTTTTATTCCCTGCCTCTGATTCCCCGCGTCTGATTCTCCATCTCTGATTCACCGCCTTTGATTCGCCACATCTGATTCCCCATATCAGATTCCCCGCCTCTGTATCCCCGCCTCTGATTCTCCGCCTCTGATTCCCCATATCTCATTCCCCGCCTCTGATTCCCCATCTCTGATTCCGCACATCTGATTCCCTGCCTCTGATTCCCCACCTCTGATTCCCCATATCTGATTCCCGGCCTCTGTTTCCCCGCCTCTGATTCCCCGCCTCTGTTTCCCCATATCTAATTCCATGCCTCTGATACCCCAACACTGATTCCCCGCCTCTGATTCCCCAGCTCTGATTCCCCGCCTCTGATTCCCCGCATCTGATTCCCTGCCTCTGATTCCCCGCCTCTGATTCCCCACCTTTGTTTCCCCATATCTGATTCCCCGCCTCTGATTCCGCAACTCTGATTCCCCTACTCTGATTCGCCAGCTATGATTCCCCACTTCTGATTCCCTGCGTCTGATCCCCTGCCTCTGATTCCCCGCCTCTGATTCCCCTTCTCTGATTCACCACCTCTGATTCCCCACCTCTGATTCCCCATCTCTGATTCCGCACATCCGATTCCCTGCCTCTGATTCCCCGCCTCTGATTCCCCGCCTCTGATTCCCGGCCTCTGATTCGCAACCTCTAATTCCCCACCTCTGAATCCCCATATCTGATTCCCTGCCTCTGTTTCCCCGCCTCTGATTCCCCACCTTTGTTTCCCCATATCTGATTCCCCGCCTCTGATTCCGCAACTCTGGTTCCCCTACTCTGATTCGCCAGCTATGATTCCCCGCTTCTGATTCCCTGCGTCTGATCCCTGCCTCTGATTCCCCGCCTCTGATTCCCCTTCTCTGATTCACCACCTCTGATTCCCCACCTCTGATTCCCCATCTCTGATTCCGCACATCCGATTCCCTGCCTCTGATTCCCCGCCTCTGATTCCCCGCCTCTGATTCCCGCCTCTGATTCGCATCCTCTAATTCCCCACCTCTGATTCCCCATATCTGATTCCCCGCCTCTGTTTCCCTGCCTCTGATTCCCGGCCTCTGTTTCCCCATATCTGATTCCCCTCCTCTGATTCCCAAACTCTGATTCCCGTCCTCTGATTCCCAAACTCTGATTCCCCGCCTCTGATTCCCCAGCTCTGATTCCCCACCTCTGATTCCCCATATCTGATTCCCCGCCTCTGATTCCCCATATCTGATTCACCGCCTCTGTTTCCCCGCCTCTGATTCCCCGCCTCTGATTCCCAATATCTGATTTCCCGCCTCTGATTCCCCATCTCTGATTCCCCTCCTCTGATTCTGCAGCTATGATTCCCCGCCTCTGATTCCCCGTGTCTGATTCCCTGCATCTGATTCCCCGCCTTTGATTCCCCATCTCTGATTCACCACCTTTGATTCCCCACCTCTGATTCCCCATCTCTGATTCCGCACATCCGATTCCCTGCCTCTGATTCCACGCCTCTGATTCCCCGCCTCTGATTCCCTGCCTCTGATTCGCAACCTCTAATTCCCCACCTCTGATTCCACATATCTGATTCCCCGCCTCTGTTTCCCTGCCTCTGATTGGCACCTCTGATACCCCGCCTCTGATTCCCCATCTCTAATTCATCACATCTGATTCCCCACCTCTGCTTCCCCATCTCTGATTCCGCACATCCGATTCCCTGCCTCTGATTCCACGCCTCTGATTCCCCGCCTCTGATTCCCTGCCTCTGATTCGCAACCTCTAATTCCCCACCTCTGATTCCACATATCTGATTCCCCGCCTCTGTTTCCCCGCCTCTGATTGGCACCTCTGATACCCCGCCTCTGATTCCCCATCTCTAATTCATCACATCTGATTCCCCACCTCTGCTTCCCCATCTCTGATTCGCTATCTCCGATTCGCCACCTCTGATTCCCAATATCTGATTCACCGCCTCTGTTTCCCCGCCTCTGATTCCCCGCCTCTGATTCCCCATATCTGATTCCACGCCTCTGATTCCCCATCTCTGATTCCCGGTCTCTGATTCCCCACCTCTGATTCCCGGCCTCTGATTCCCCATCCCTGATTCACCGCCTCTGATTCCCCGTGTCTGATTCCCTGCCTCTGATTCCCCATATCTGATTCCCACCCTCTGTTTCCCCGCCTCTCATTCCCCACCTCTGATTCCCCATATCTGATTCCCCGCCTCTGATTCCCCACCTCTGATTCCCCGCCTCTGATTTGCCAGCTATGATTCCCATCCTCTGGTTCCCCGCATCTGTTTCCCTGCCTCTGTTTCCCCGCCTCTGATTCCCCACCTCTGATTCACCATATCTGATTCCCCGCCTCTGATTCCCCACCACTGATTCCCCTCCTCTGATTCGCCAGTTATGATTGCCCGCCTCTGATTCCCCGTTTCTGATTCCCTGCCTCTGATTCCCCGCCTCTGATTCCCCATCTCTGACTCACCACCTCTGATTCACCACCTCTGATACCCCATCTCTGATTCCGCACATCCGATTCCCTGCCTCTGATTCCCCGCCTCTGATTCCCCGCCTCTGATTCCCTGCCTCTGATTCGCAACCTCTTATTCCCCACCTCTGATTCCCCATATCTGATTCCCCGCCTCTGTTTCCGCGCCTCTGATTGGCACCTCTGATACCCCGCCTCTGATTCCCCATCTCTAATTCATCACATCTGATTCCCCACCTCTGCTTCCCCATCTCCGATTCTCTACCTCTGATTCGCCACCTCTGATTCCCAATATCTGATTCACCTCCTCTGTTTCCCTGCCTCTGATTCCCCGCCTCTGATTCCCCATATCTGATTCCCCGCCTCTGATTCCCCATCTCTGATTCCCGGTCTCTGATTCCCCACCTCTGTTTCCCGGACTCTGATTCCCAATCCCTGATTCACCGCCTCTGACTCCCAGTGTCTGATTCCCTGCCTCTGATTCCCCGCCTCTGAATCCCCTCCTCTGATTCCCTGCCACTGATTCACCTCCCCTGATTCCCCACCTCTGATACCCCATATCTGAATCCCCGCCTCTGTTTCCCCGCCTCTGATTCCCCACCTCTGATTCCCCATATCTTATTCCCTGCCTCTGATTCCCCAACTCTGATTCCCCGCCTCTGATTCCCCAGCTCTGATTCCCCGCCTCTGTTTCCCCAGCTCTGATTCCCTGCCTCTGATTCCCTGCCCTGATTCCCCATCTCTGTTTCACCGCCTTTGATTCGCCACCTCTGATTCCCCATATCTGATTCCCCGCCTCTGTTTCCCCGCCTCTGATTCCCTGCCTCTGATTCCCAACCTCTGATTCCACACCTCTGATTCCCCATATCTGATTCCCGGCCTCTATTTCCCCATATCTGATTCCCCGCCTCTGATTCCCCAACTCTGATTCCCCGCCTCTTATTCCCAGCATTTGATTCCCGGCCTCTGATTCCCGGCCTTTGATTCCCCGCTTCTGATTCTGATTCCCTGCCTCTGATTCCCCATCTCTGATTCCGCACATCTGATTCCCTGCCTCTGATTCCCCACCTCTGATTCCCCGCAACTGATTCCCCATGTCTGATTCCCCGCCTCTGTTTCCCCGCCTCTGATTCCCCGCCTCTGTTTCCCCATATCTGATTCCCCGCCTCTGATTCCCCAGCTCTGATTCCCTGCCTCTGATTCCCCGCGTTCTATTCCCTGCCTCTGATTCCCCGCCTGTGATTCCCCATCTCTGATTCACCACCTCTGATTCCCCACCTCTGATTCCCCATATCTAATTCCCCGCCTCTGTTTGCCCGCCTCTGATTCCCCGCCTCTGTTTCCCCATATCTGATTCCCCGCCTCTGAACCCCAACTCTGATTCCCTGCCTCTGATTCACCAGCTCTGATTCCCCGCCTTTGATTCCCCCCGTCTGATTCCCAGCCTTTGAATCCCCGTGTCTGATTTCCTGCCTCTGATTCCCCACCTCTGATTCCCCATCTCTGATTCACCGCCTCTGATTCCCCACCTCTGATTCCCCATTTCTGATTCCGCACATCCGATTCCCTGCCTCTGATTACCCGACTCTGATTCCCCACCTCTGATTCCCCAGCTCTGATTCCCCGCCTCTGATTCCCCGCGTCTGATTCCCTGCCTCTGATTCCCCGCCTCTGATTCCCCATCTCTGATTCCCCACCTCTGATTCCCCACCTCTGATTCCCTGCCTCTGATTCCCCGCCTCTGATTCCCCGCCTCTGATTCCCTGCCACTGATTCCCCGCCCCTGATTCCCCGCCTCTGATTCCCCGCCTCTGATTCCCTGCCACTGATTCCCCGCCCCTGATTCCCAGCCTCTGATTCCCCATATCTGATTCCCTGCCTCTGATTCCCAGCCTCTGATTCCCCATATCTGATTCCCCGCCTCTGATTCCCCATATCTGCCTTGCCGCCTCTGATTCCCCAACTCTGATTCCCAGCCTCTGATTCCCCAGCTCTGATTTCCCGCCTCTGATTCCCGGCATCCGATTCCCTGCCTCTGATTCCCCGCCTCTGATTCCCCATCTCTGATTCCCCGCCTCTGATTCCCCGTGTCTGATTCCCTGCCTCTGATTCCCCGCCTCTGATTCCCCGCTTCTGATTCCCAGCCACTGATTCCCTGCCCCTGATTCCCCACCTCTGATTCCCCATATCTGATTCCCCGCCTCTGTTTTCCCGCCTCTGATTCCCTGCCTCTTATTCCCCACATCTGATTCCCCGCCTCTGATTCCCCAACTCTGATTCCCCGCCTCTGATTCCCCAGCTCTGAATCCCCGCCTCTGATTCCCCGCGTCTGATTCCCTGCCTCTGATTCCCCGCCTCTGATTCCCCATCTGTGATTCACAACCTCTGATGCCCCACCTCTGATTCCCCATATCTGATTCCCCACTCTGTTTCCCCACCTCTGATTCCCCGCCTCTGATTCCCCATATCTGATTCCGCGCCTCTGATTGCCCACCTCTGATTCCCCGCGTCTGATTCCCTGCCTCTGATTCACCGCCTATGATTCCCCATCTCTGATTCACCACCTCTTATTCCCGGCCTCTGATTCCCCATCTCTGATTCCGCACATCCGATTCCCTGCCTATGATTCCCCACCTCTGATTCCCCATATCTGATTCCCTGCCTCTGTTTCCCCGCCTCTGATTCCCCATATGTGATTCCCCAACTCTGTTTCCCCGCCTCTGATTCCCCGCCTCTGTTTCCCCATCTCTGATTCACCGCCTGTGATTCGCCACCTCTGATTCCCCATATCTGATTCCCCACCTCTGTTTCCCCGCCTCTGATTCCCCGCCTCTGATTCTCCATATCTCATTCCCCGCCTCTGAATCCCCATCTCTGATTCCCGGACTCTGATTCCGCACCTCTGATTCCCGGCCTCTTATTCCCAGCATCTGATTCCTGGCCTCTGATTCCCGGCCTCTAATTCCCCGCTTCTGATTCTGATTCCCTGCCTCTGATTCCCCATCTCTGATTCCGCACATCTGATTCCCTGCCTCTGATTCCCCACCTCTGATTCCCCATATCTGATTCCCCGCCTCTGTTTCCCTGCCTCTGATTCCCCGCCTCTGTTTCCCCATATCTAATTCCCCACCTCTGATGCCCCAACTCTGATTCCCCGCCTCTGATTCCCCAGCACTGATTCCCCACCTCTGATTCCCCGCATCCGATTCCCCATGTCTGATTCCCCGCCTCTGATTCCCCGCCTCTGATTCCCCGCCTCTGTTTCCCCATATCTGATTCCCCGCCTCTGATTCCCCAGCTCTGATTCCCTGCCTCTGATTCCCCGCGTTCTATTCCCGGCCTCTGATTTCCCGCCTGTGATTCCCCATCTCTGGATCACCACCTCTGATTCCCCACCTCTGATTCCCCATATCTAATTCCCCGCCTCTGTTTGCCCGCCTCTGATTCCCCGCCTCTGTTTCCCCATATCTGATTCCCCGCCTCTGAATCCCCAACTCTGATTCCCTGCCTCTGATTCACCAGCTCTGATTCCCCGCCTTTGATTCCCCCCGTCTGATTCCCAGCCTCTGAATCCCCGTGTCTGATTTCCTGCCTCTGATTCCCCGCCTCTGATTCCCCATCTCTGATTCACCGCCTCTGATTCCCCACCTCTGATTCCCCATCTCTGATTCCGCACATCCGATTCCCTGCCTCTGATTCCCCGACTCTGATTCCCCACCTCTGATTCCCCAGCTCTGATGCCCCGCCTCTGATTCCCCGCGTCTGATTCCCTGCCTCTGATTCCCCATCTCTGATTCCCCATCTCTGATTCCCCACCTCTGATTCCCCGTGTCTGATTCCCTGCCTCTGAATCCCCGCCTCTGATTCCCCGCCTCTGATTCCCTGCCACTGATTACCCGCCCCTGATTCCCCACCTCTGATTCCCCATATCTTATTCCCCGCCTCTGTTTCCCCCCTCTGATTCCCAGCCTCTGATTCCCCATATCTGATTCCCCGCCTCTGATTCCCCATATCTGATTCCCCGCCTCTATATCCCCATATCTGCTTCGCCGCCTCTGATTCCCCAACTCTGATTCCCCACCTCTGATTCCCCGTGTCTGATTCCCCGCCTCTGATTCCCCATCTCTGATTCTCCGCCTCTGATTCCACGTGTCTGATTCCCTGCCTCTGATTCCCCGCCTCTGATTCCCCGCGTCTGATTCCCTGCCACTGATTCCCTGCCCCTGATTCCCCACCTCTGATTCCCCATATCTGATTCCCCGCCTCTGTTTCCCCGCCTCTGATTCCCCGCCTCTGTTTCCCCATATCTGATTCCCCGCCTCTGATTCCCCAACTCTGATTCCCCTCCTCTAATTCGCCAGCTATGATTCCCCGCCTCTGATTCCCTGTGTCTGATTCCCTGCCTCTGATTCCCAGCCTCTGATTCCCCTTCTCTGATTCACCACCTCTGAATCCCCACCTCTGATTCCCCATCTCTGATTCCGCACATCCGATTCCCTGCCTCTGATTCCCCGCCTCTGATTCCCAGCCTCTGATTCGAAACCTCTAATTCCCCACCTCTGATTCCCCATATCTGATTCCCCGCCTCTGTTTCCCTGCCTCTGAATCCCGGCCTCTGTTTCCCCATATCTGATTCCCCTCCTCTGATTCCCCAACTCTGATTCCCCGCCTCTGATTCCCCAGCTCTGATTCCCCGCCTTTTATTCCCGGCATCTGATTCCCTGCCACTGATTCCCCGCCCCTGATTCCCCACCTCTGATTCCCCATCTCTGATTCACAGCCTCTGATTCCCCACCTCTGATTCCCCATCTCTGATTCCGCACATCCGATTCCCTGCCTCTGATTCCCCGACTCTGATTCCACACCTCTGATTCCCCAGCTCTGATTCCCCGCCTCTGATTCCCCGCATCTGATTCCCTGCCTCTAATTCCCCGCCTCTGATTCCCCATCTCTGATTCCCCACCTCTGATTCCCCGTGTCTGATTCCCTGCCTCTGATTCGCCGCCTCTGATTCCCTGCCTCTGATTCCCTGCCACTGATTCCCCGCCCCTGATTCTCCACCTCTGATTCCCCATATCTTATTCCCCGCCTCTGTTTCCCCCCCTCTGATTCCCAGCCTCTGATTCCCCATATCTGATTCCCCGCCTCTGATTCTCCATATCTGATTCCCCGCCTCTATTTCCCCATATCTGCTTCCCCGCCTCTGATTCCCCAACTCTGATTCCCCGCCTCTGATTCCCCAGCTCTGATTTCCCGCCTCTGATTCCCGGCATCCGATTCCCTGCCTCTGATTCCCCGCCTCTGATTCCCCATCTCAGATTCCCCGCCTTTGATTCCCCGCCTCTGATTCCCCGCCTCTGATTCCCCGCTTCTGATTCCCAGCCACTGATTCCCTGCCCCTGATTCCCCACCTCTGATTCCCCATATCTGATTCCCCGCCTCTGTTTTCCCGCCTCTGATTCCCTGCCTCTTATTCCCCACATCTGATTCCCCGCCTCTGATTCCCCAACTCTGATTCCCCGCCTCTGATTCCCCAGCTCTGAATCCCCGCCTCTGATTCCCCGCGTCTGATTCCCTGCCTCTGATTCCCCGCCTCTGATTCCCCATCTGTGATTTACAACCTCTGATGCCCCACCTCTGATTCCCCATATCTGATTCCCCACTCTGTTTCCCCACCTCTGATTCCCCGCCTCTGATTCCCCATATCTGATTCCCCGCCTCTGATTGCCCACCTCTGATTCCCCGCGTCTGATTCCCTGCCTCTGATTCACCGCCTCTGATTCCCCATATCTGATTCACCGCCTCTGTTTCCCCGCCTCTGATTCCCCGCCTCTGATTCCCAATATCTGATTTCCCGCCTCTGATTCCCCATCTCTGATTCCCCTCCTCTGATTCTGCAGCTATGATTCCCCGCCTCTGATTCCCCGTGTCTGATTCCCTGCATCTGATTCCCCGCCTTTGATTCCCCATCTCTGATTCACCACCTTTGATTCCCCACCTCTGATTCCCCATCTCTGATTCCGCACATCCGATTCCCTGCCTCTGATTCCACGCCTCTGATTCCCCGCCTCTGATTCCCTGCCTCTGATTAGCAACCTCTAATTCCCCACCTCTGATTCCACATATCTGATTCCCCGCCTCTGTTTCCCTGCCTCTGATTCCTCGCCTCTGTTTCCCCATATCTGATTCCCCGCCTCTGTTTCCCCGCCTCTGATTGGCACCTCTGATACCCCGCCTCTGATTCCCCATCTCTAATTCATCACATCTGATTCCCCACCTCTGCTTCCCCATCTCTGATTCGCTATCTCCGATTCGCCACCTCTGATTCCCAATATCTGATTCACCGCCTCTGTTTCCCCGCCTCTGATTCCCCGCCTCTGATTCCCCATATCTGATTCCACGCCTCTGATTCCCCATCTCTGATTCCCGGTCTCTGATTCCCCACCTCTGATTCCCGGCCTCTGATTCCCCATCCCTGATTCACCGCCTCTGATTCCCCGTGTCTGATTCCCTGCCTCTGATTCCCCATATCTGATTCCCACCCTCTGTTTCCCCGCCTCTCATTCCCCACCTCTGATTCCCCATATCTGATTCCCCGCCTCTGATTCCCCACCTCTGATTCCCCGCCTCTGATTTGCCAGCTATGATTCCCATCCTCTGGTTCCCCGCATCTGATTCCCTGCCTCTGTTTCCCCGCCTCTGATTCCCCACCTCTGATTCACCATATCTGATTCCCCGCCTCTGATTCCCCACCACTGATTCCCCTCCTCTGATTCGCCAGTTATGATTGCCCGCCTCTGATTCCCCGTTTCTGATTCCCTGCCTCTGATTCCCCGCCTCTGATTCCCCATCTCTGACTCACCACCTCTGATTCACCACCTCTGATACCCCATCTCTGATTCCGCACATCCGATTCCCTGCCTCTGATTCCCCGCCTCTGATTCCCCGCCTCTGATTCCCTGCCTCTGATTCGCAACCTCTTATTGCCCACCTCTGATTCCCCATATCTGATTCCCCGCCTCTGTTTCCGCGCCTCTGATTGGCACCTCTGATACCCCGCCTCTGATTCCCCATCTCTAATTCATCACATCTGATTCCCCACCTCTGCTTCCCCATCTCCGATTCTCTACCTCTGATTCGCCACCTCTGATTCCCAATATCTGATTCACCTCCTCTGTTTCCCTGCCTCTGATTCCCCGCCTCTGATTCCCCATATCTGATTCCCCGCCTCTGATTCCCCATCTCTGATTCCCGGTCTCTGATTCCCCACCTCTGTTTCCCGGACTCTGATTCCCAATCCCTGATTCACCGCCTCTGACTCCCAGTGTCTGATTCCCTGCCTCTGATTCCCCGCCTCTGAATCCCCTCCTCTGATTCCCTGCCACTGATTCACCTCCCCTGATTCCCCACCTCTGATACCCCATATCTGAATCCCCGCCTCTGTTTCCCCGCCTCTGATTCCCCACCTCTGATTCCCCATATCTTATTCCCTGCCTCTGATTCCCCAACTCTGATTCCCCGCCTCTGATTCCCCAGCTCTGATTCCCCGCCTCTGTTTCCCCAGCTCTGATTCCCTGCCTCTGATTCCCTGCCCTGATTCCCCATCTCTGTTTCACCGCCTTTGATTCGCCACCTCTGATTCCCCATATCTGATTCCCCGCCTCTGTTTCCCCGCCTCTGATTCCCTGCCTCTGATTCCCAACCTCTGATTCCACACCTCTGATTCCCCATATCTGATTCCCGGCCTCTATTTCCCCATATCTGATTCCCCGCCTCTGATTCCCCAACTCTGATTCCCCGCCTCTTATTCCCAGCATTTGATTCCCGGCCTCTGATTCCCGGCCTTTGATTCCCCGCTTCTGATTCTGATTCCCTGCCTCTGATTCCCCATCTCTGATTCCGCACATCTGATTCCCTGCCTCTGATTCCCCACCTCTGATTCCCCGCAACTGATTCCCCATGTCTGATTCCCCGCCTCTGTTTCCCCGCCTCTGATTCCCCGCCTCTGTTTCCCCATATCTGATTCCCCGCCTCTGATTCCCCAGCTCTGATTCCCTGCCTCTGATTCCCCGCGTTCTATTCCCTGCCTCTGATTCCCCGCCTGTGATTCCCCATCTCTGATTCACCACCTCTGATTCCCCACCTCTGATTCCCCATATCTAATTCCCCGCCTCTGTTTGCCCGCCTCTGATTCCCCGCCTCTGTTTCCCCATATCTGATTCCCCGCCTCTGAACCCCAACTCTGATTCCCTGCCTCTGATTCACCAGCTCTGATTCCCCGCCTTTGATTCCCCCCGTCTGATTCCCAGCCTTTGAATCCCCGTGTCTGATTTCCTGCCTCTGATTCCCCACCTCTGATTCCCCATCTCTGATTCACCGCCTCTGATTCCCCACCTCTGATTCCCCATTTCTGATTCCGCACATCCGATTCCCTGCCTCTGATTACCCGACTCTGATTCCCCACCTCTGATTCCCCAGCTCTGATTCCCCGCCTCTGATTCCCCGCGTCTGATTCCCTGCCTCTGATTCCCCGCCTCTGATTCCCCATCTCTGATTCCCCACCTCTGATTCCCCACCTCTGATTCCCTGCCTCTGATTCCCCGCCTCTGATTCCCCGCCTCTGATTCCCTGCCACTGATTCCCCGCCCCTGATTCCCCGCCTCTGATTCCCCGCCTCTGATTCCCTGCCACTGATTCCCCGCCCCTGATTCCCAGCCTCTGATTCCCCATATCTGATTCCCTGCCTCTGATTCCCAGCCTCTGATTCCCCATATCTGATTCCCCGCCTCTGATTCCCCATATCTGCCTTGCCGCCTCTGATTCCCCAACTCTGATTCCCAGCCTCTGATTCCCCAGCTCTGATTTCCCGCCTCTGATTCCCGGCATCCGATTCCCTGCCTCTGATTCCCCGCCTCTGATTCCCCATCTCTGATTCCCCGCCTCTGATTCCCCGTGTCTGATTCCCTGCCTCTGATTCCCCGCCTCTGATTCCCCGCTTCTGATTCCCAGCCACTGATTCCCTGCCCCTGATTCCCCACCTCTGATTCCCCATATCTGATTCCCCGCCTCTGTTTTCCCGCCTCTGATTCCCTGCCTCTTATTCCCCACATCTGATTCCCCGCCTCTGATTCCCCAACTCTGATTCCCCGCCTCTGATTCCCCAGCTCTGAATCCCCGCCTCTGATTCCCCGCGTCTGATTCCCTGCCTCTGATTCCCCGCCTCTGATTCCCCATCTGTGATTCACAACCTCTGATGCCCCACCTCTGATTCCCCATATCTGATTCCCCACTCTGTTTCCCCACCTCTGATTCCCCGCCTCTGATTCCCCATATCTGATTCCGCGCCTCTGATTGCCCACCTCTGATTCCCCGCGTCTGATTCCCTGCCTCTGATTCACCGCCTATGATTCCCCATCTCTGATTCACCACCTCTTATTCCCGGCCTCTGATTCCCCATCTCTGATTCCGCACATCCGATTCCCTGCCTATGATTCCCCACCTCTGATTCCCCATATCTGATTCCCTGCCTCTGTTTCCCCGCCTCTGATTCCCCATATGTGATTCCCCAACTCTGTTTCCCCGCCTCTGATTCCCCGCCTCTGTTTCCCCATCTCTGATTCACCGCCTGTGATTCGCCACCTCTGATTCCCCATATCTGATTCCCCACCTCTGTTTCCCCGCCTCTGATTCCCCGCCTCTGATTCTCCATATCTCATTCCCCGCCTCTGAATCCCCATCTCTGATTCCCGGACTCTGATTCCGCACCTCTGATTCCCGGCCTCTTATTCCCAGCATCTGATTCCTGGCCTCTGATTCCCGGCCTCTAATTCCCCGCTTCTGATTCTGATTCCCTGCCTCTGATTCCCCATCTCTGATTCCGCACATCTGATTCCCTGCCTCTGATTCCCCACCTCTGATTCCCCATATCTGATTCCCCGCCTCTGTTTCCCTGCCTCTGATTCCCCGCCTCTGTTTCCCCATATCTAATTCCCCACCTCTGATGCCCCAACTCTGATTCCCCGCCTCTGATTCCCCAGCACTGATTCCCCACCTCTGATTCCCCGCATCCGATTCCCCATGTCTGATTCCCCGCCTCTGATTCCCCGCCTCTGATTCCCCGCCTCTGTTTCCCCATATCTGATTCCCCGCCTCTGATTCCCCAGCTCTGATTCCCTGCCTCTGATTCCCCGCGTTCTATTCCCGGCCTCTGATTTCCCGCCTGTGATTCCCCATCTCTGGATCACCACCTCTGATTCCCCACCTCTGATTCCCCATATCTAATTCCCCGCCTCTGTTTGCCCGCCTCTGATTCCCCGCCTCTGTTTCCCCATATCTGATTCCCCGCCTCTGAATCCCCAACTCTGATTCCCTGCCTCTGATTCACCAGCTCTGATTCCCCGCCTTTGATTCCCCCCGTCTGATTCCCAGCCTCTGAATCCCCGTGTCTGATTTCCTGCCTCTGATTCCCCGCCTCTGATTCCCCATCTCTGATTCACCGCCTCTGATTCCCCACCTCTGATTCCCCATCTCTGATTCCGCACATCCGATTCCCTGCCTCTGATTCCCCGACTCTGATTCCCCACCTCTGATTCCCCAGCTCTGATGCCCCGCCTCTGATTCCCCGCGTCTGATTCCCTGCCTCTGATTCCCCATCTCTGATTCCCCATCTCTGATTCCCCACCTCTGATTCCCCGTGTCTGATTCCCTGCCTCTGAATCCCCGCCTCTGATTCCCCGCCTCTGATTCCCTGCCACTGATTACCCGCCCCTGATTCCCCACCTCTGATTCCCCATATCTTATTCCCCGCCTCTGTTTCCCCCCTCTGATTCCCAGCCTCTGATTCCCCATATCTGATTCCCCGCCTCTGATTCCCCATATCTGATTCCCCGCCTCTATATCCCCATATCTGCTTCGCCGCCTCTGATTCCCCAACTCTGATTCCCCACCTCTGATTCCCCGTGTCTGATTCCCCGCCTCTGATTCCCCATCTCTGATTCTCCGCCTCTGATTCCACGTGTCTGATTCCCTGCCTCTGATTCCCCGCCTCTGATTCCCCGCGTCTGATTCCCTGCCACTGATTCCCTGCCCCTGATTCCCCACCTCTGATTCCCCATATCTGATTCCCCGCCTCTGTTTCCCCGCCTCTGATTCCCCGCCTCTGTTTCCCCATATCTGATTCCCCGCCTCTGATTCCCCAACTCTGATTCCCCTCCTCTAATTCGCCAGCTATGATTCCCCGCCTCTGATTCCCTGTGTCTGATTCCCTGCCTCTGATTCCCAGCCTCTGATTCCCCTTCTCTGATTCACCACCTCTGAATCCCCACCTCTGATTCCCCATCTCTGATTCCGCACATCCGATTCCCTGCCTCGTATTCCCCGCCTCTGATTCCCAGCCTCTGATTCGAAACCTCTAATTCCCCACCTCTGATTCCCCATATCTGATTCCCCGCCTCTGTTTCCCTGCCTCTGAATCCCGGCCTCTGTTTCCCCATATCTGATTCCCCTCCTCTGATTCCCCAACTCTGATTCCCCGCCTCTGATTCCCCAGCTCTGATTCCCCGCCTTTTATTCCCGGCATCTGATTCCCTGCCACTGATTCCCCGCCCCTGATTCCCCACCTCTGATTCCCCATCTCTGATTCACCGCCTCTGATTCCCCACCTCTGATTCCCCATCTCTGATTCCGCACATCCGATTCCCTGCCTCTGATTCCCCGACTCTGATTCCACACCTCTGATTCCCCAGCTCTGATTCCCCGCCTCTGATTCCCCGCATCTGATTCCCTGCCTCTGATTCCCCGCCTCTGATTCCCCATCTCTGATTCCCCACCTCTGATTCCCCGTGTCTGATTCCCTGCCTCTGATTCGCCGCCTCTGATTCCCTGCCTCTGATTCCCTGCCAATGATTCCCCGCCCCTGATTCTCCACCTCTGATTCCCCATATCTTATTCCCCGCCTCTGTTTCCCCCCCTCTGATTCCCAGCCTCTGATTCCCCATATCTGATTCCCCGCCTCTGATTCTCCATATCTGATTCCCCGCCTCTATTTCCCCATATCTGCTTCCCCGCCTCTGATTCCCCAACTCTGATTCCCCGCCTCTGATTCCCCAGCTCTGATTTCCCGCCTCTGATTCCCGGCATCCGATTCCCTGCCTCTGATTCCCCGCCTCTGATTCCCCATCTCAGATTCCCCGCCTTTGATTCCCCGCCTCTGATTCCCCGCCTCTGATTCCCCGCTTCTGATTCCCAGCCACTGATTCCCTGCCCCTGATTCCCCACCTCTGATTCCCCATATCTGATTCCCCGCCTCTGTTTTCCCGCCTCTGATTCCCTGCCTCTTATTCCCCACATCTGATTCCCCGCCTCTGATTCCCCAACTCTGATTCCCCGCCTCTGATTCCCCAGCTCTGAATCCCCGCCTCTGATTCCCCGCGTCTGATTCCCTGCCTCTGATTCCCCGCCTCTGATTCCCCATCTGTGATTCACAACCTCTGATGCCCCACCTCTGATTCCCCATATCTGATTCCCCACTCTGTTTCCCCACCTCTGATTCCCCGCCTCTGATTCCCCATATCTGATTCCCCGCCTCTGATTGCCCACCTCTGATTCCCCGCGTCTGATTCCCTGCCTCTGATTCACCGCCTATGATTCCCCATCTCTGATTCACCACCTCTTATTCCCGGCCTCTGATTCCCCATCTCTGATTCCGCACATCCGATTCCCTGCCTATGATTCCCCACCTCTGATTCTCCATATCTGATTCCCTGCCTCTGTTTCCCCGCCTCTGATTCCCCATATGTGATTCACCACCTTTGTTTCCCCGCCTCTGATTCCCCGCCTCTGTTTCCCCATCTCTGATTCACCGCCTGTGATTCGCCACCTCTGATTCCCCATATCTGATTCCCCACCTCTGTTTCCCCGCCTCTGATTCCCCGCCTCTGATTCTCCATATCTCATTCCCCGCCTCTGAATCCCCATCTCTGTTTCCCGGACTCTGATTCCGCACCTCTGATTCCCGGCCTCTTATTCCCAGCATCTGATTCCTGGCCTCTGATTCCCGGCCTCTAATTCCCCGCTTCTGATTCTGATTCCCTGCCTCTGATTCCCCATCTCTGATTCCGCACATCTGATTCCCTGCCTCTGATTCCCCACCTCTGATTCCCCATATCTGATTCCCCGCCTCTGTTTCCCTGCCTCTGATTCCCCGCCTCTGTTTCCCCATATCTAATTCCCCACCTCTGATGCCCCAACTCTGATTCCCCGCCTCTGATTCCCCAGCACTGATTCCCCACCTCTGATTCCCCGCATCCGATTCCCCATGTCTGATTCCCCGCCTCTGATTCCCCGCCTCTGATTCCCCGCCTCTGTTTCCCCATATCTGATTCCCCGCCTCTGATTCCCCAGCTCTGATTCCCTGCCTCTGATTCCCCGCGTTCTATTCCCGGCCTCTGATTTCCCGCCTGTGATTCCCCATCTCTGGATCACCACCTCTGATTCCCCACCTCTGATTCCCCATATCTAATTCCCCGCCTCTGTTTGCCCGCCTCTGATTCCCCGCCTCTGTTTCCCCATATCTGATTCCCCGCCTCTGAATCCCCAACTCTGATTCCCTGCCTCTGATTCACCAGCTCTGATTCCCCGCCTTTGATTCCCCCCGTCTGATTCCCAGCCTCTGAATCCCCGTGTCTGATTTCCTGCCTCTGATTCCCCGCCTCTGATTCCCCATCCCTGATTCACCGCCTCTGATTCCCCACCTCTGATTCCCCATCTCTGATTCCGCACATCCGATTCCCTGCCTCTGATTCCCCGACTCTGATTCCCCACCTCTGATTCCCCAGCTCTGATGCCCCGCCTCTGATTCCCCGCGTCTGATTCCCTGCCTCTGATTCCCCATCTCTGATTCCCCATCTCTGATTCCCCACCTCTGATTCCCCATATGTGATTCACCACCTTTGTTTCCCCGCCTCTGATTCCCCGCCTCTGTTTCCCCATCTCTGATTCACCGCCTGTGATTCGCCACCTCTGATTCCCCATATCTGATTCCCCACCTCTGTTTCCCCGCCTCTGATTCCCCGCCTCTGATTCTCCATATCTCATTCCCCGCCTCTGAATCCCCATCTCTGTTTCCCGGACTCTGATTCCGCACCTCTGATTCCCGGCCTCTTATTCCCAGCATCTGATTCCTGGCCTCTGATTCCCGGCCTCTAATTCCCCGCTTCTGATTCTGATTCCCTGCCTCTGATTCCCCATCTCTGATTCCGCACATCTGATTCCCTGCCTCTGATTCCCCACCTCTGATTCCCCATATCTGATTCCCCGCCTCTGTTTCCCTGCCTCTGATTCCCCGCCTCTGTTTCCCCATATCTAATTCCCCACCTCTGATGCCCCAACTCTGATTCCCCGCCTCTGATTCCCCAGCACTGATTCCCCACCTCTGATTCCCCGCATCCGATTCCCCATGTCTGATTCCCCGCCTCTGATTCCCCGCCTCTGATTCCCCGCCTCTGTTTCCCCATATCTGATTCCCCGCCTCTGATTCCCCAGCTCTGATTCCCTGCCTCTGATTCCCCGCGTTCTATTCCCGGCCTCTGATTTCCCGCCTGTGATTCCCCATCTCTGGATCACCACCTCTGATTCCCCACCTCTGATTCCCCATATCTAATTCCCCGCCTCTGTTTGCCCGCCTCTGATTCCCCGCCTCTGTTTCCCCATATCTGATTCCCCGCCTCTGAATCCCCAACTCTGATTCCCTGCCTCTGATTCACCAGCTCTGATTCCCCGCCTTTGATTCCCCCCGTCTGATTCCCAGCCTCTGAATCCCCGTGTCTGATTTCCTGCCTCTGATTCCCCGCCTCTGATTCCCCATCTCTGATTCACCGCCTCTGATTCCCCACCTCTGATTCCCCATCTCTGATTCCGCACATCCGAATCCCTGCCTCTGATTCCCCGACTCTGATTCCCCACCTCTGATTCCCCAGCTCTGATGCCCCGCCTCTGATTCCCCGCGTCTGATTCCCTGCCTCTGATTCCCCATCTCTGATTCCCCATCTCTGATTCCCCACCTCTGATTCCCCGTGTCTGATTCCCTGCCTCTGAATCCCCGCCTCTGATTCCCCGCCTCTGATTCCCTGCCACTGATTACCCGCCCCTGATTCCCCACCTCTGATTCCCCATATCTTATTCCCCGCCTCTGTTTCCCCCCTCTGATTCCCAGCCTCTGATTCCCCATATCTGATTCCCCGCCTCTGATTCCCCATATCTGATTCCCCGCCTCTATATCCCCATATCTGCTTCGCCGCCTCTGATTCCCCAACTCTGATTCCCCACCTCTGATTCCCCGTGTCTGATTCCCCGCCTCTGATTCCCCATCTCTGATTCTCCGCCTCTGATTCCACGTGTCTGATTCCCTGCCTCTGATTCCCCGCCTCTGATTCCCCGCGTCTGATTCCCTGCCACTGATTCCCTGCCCCTGATTCCCCACCTCTGATTCCCCATATCTGATTCCCCGCCTCTGTTTCCCCGCCTCTGATTCCCCGCCTCTGTTTCCCCATATCTGATTCCCCGCCTCTGATTCCCCAACTCTGATTCCCCTCCTCTAATTCGCCAGCTATGATTCCCCGCCTCTGATTCCCTGTGTCTGATTCCCTGCCTCTGATTCCCAGCCTCTGATTCCCCTTCTCTGATTCACCACCTCTGAATCCCCACCTCTGATTCCCCATCTCTGATTCCGCACATCCGATTCCCTGCCTCTGATTCCCCGCCTCTGATTCCCAGCCTCTGATTCGAAACCTCTAATTCCCCACCTCTGATTCCCCATATCTGATTCCCCGCCTCTGTTTCCCTGCCTCTGAATCCCGGCCTCTGTTTCCCCATATCTGATTCCCCTCCTCTGATTCCCCAACTCTGATTCCCCGCCTCTGATTCCCCAGCTCTGATTCCCCGCCTTTTATTCCCGGCATCTGATTCCCTGCCACTGATTCCCCGCCCCTGATTCCCCACCTCTGATTCCCCATCTCTGATTCACCGCCTCTGATTCCCCACCTCTGATTCCCCATCTCTGATTCCGCACATCCGATTCCCTGCCTCTGATTCCCCGACTCTGATTCCACACCTCTGATTCCCCAGCTCTGATTCCCCGCCTCTGATTCCCCGCATCTGATTCCCTGCCTCTGATTCCCCGCCTCTGATTCCCCATCTCTGATTCCCCACCTCTGATTCCCCGTGTCTGATTCCCTGCCTCTGATTCGCCGCCTCTGATTCCCTGCCTCTGATTCCCTGCCACTGATTCCCCGCCCCTGATTCTCCACCTCTGATTCCCCATATCTTATTCCCCGCCTCTGTTTCCCCCCCTCTGATTCCCAGCCTCTGATTCCCCATATCTGATTCCCCGCCTCTGATTCTCCATATCTGATTCCCCGCCTCTATTTCCCCATATTTGCTTCCCCGCCTCTGATTCCCCAACTCTGATTCCCCGCCTCTTATTCCCCAGCTCTGATTTCCCGCCTCTGATTCCCGGCATCCGATTCCCTGCCTCTGATTCCCCGCCTCTGATTCCCCATCTCAGATTCCCCGCCTTTGATTCCCCGTGTCTGATTCCCTGCCTCTGATTCCCCGCCTCTGATTCCCGCGTCTGATTCCCTGCCACTGATTCCCTGCCCCTGATTCCCCACCTCTGATTCCCCATATCTGATTCCCCGCCTCTGTTTTCCCGCCTTTGATTCCCTGCCTCTGATTCCCCATATCTGATTTCCCACCTCTGATTCCCCAACTCTGATACCCCGCCTCTGATTCCCCAGCTCTGAATCCCCGCCTCTGATTCCCCGCGTCTGATTCCCTGCCTCTGATTCCCCGCCTCTGATTCCCCATCTGTGATTCACAACCTCTGATGCCCCACCTCTGATTCCCCATATCTGATTCCCCGCCTCTGTTTCCCCGCCTCTGATTCCCCGCCTCTGATTCCCCATATCTGATTCCCCGCCTCTGATTGCCCACCTCTGATTCCCCGCGTCTGATTCCCTGCTTCTGATTCCCCGCCTCTGATTCCCCATCTCTGATTCACCACCTCTGATTCCCGGCCTCTGATTCCCCATCTCTGATTCCCCACATTCGATTCCCTGCCTATGATTCCCCACCTCTGATTCCCCGCCTCTGATTCCCCATATCTGATTCACTGCCTCTGTTTCCCCGCCTCTGATTCCCCACCTCTGTTTCCCCATATCTGATTCCCCGCCTCTGATTCCCCAAATCTAATACCCCGCCTCTGATTCCCCAGCTCTGATTCTCCGCCTCTGATTCCCCGCATCTGATTCCCTGCCTCTGATTCCCCGCCTCTGATTCCAGGCCTCTGATTCCTAGCATCTGATTCCGGCCTCTGATTTCCGGCCTCTGATTCCCTGCTTCTGATTCTGATTCCCTGCCTCTGATTCCCCATCTCTGATTCCGCACATCTGATTCCCTGCCTCTGATTCCCCACCTCTGATTCCCCATATCTGATTCCCCGCCTCTGTTTCCCCGCCCCTGATTCCCCGCCTATGTTTCCCAATATCTGTCCCCACCTCTGATTCCCCATATCTGATTCCCACCCTCTGTTTCCCCGCCTCTCATTCCCCACCTCTGATTCCCCATATCTGATTCCCCGCGTCTGATTCCCTGCCTCTGATTCACCGCCTATGATTCCCCATCTCTGATTCACCACCTCTTATTCCCGGCCTCTGATTCCCCATCTCTGATTCCGCACATCCGATTCCCTGCCTATGATTCCCCACCTCTGATTCTCCATATCTGATTCCCTGCCTCTGTTTCCCCGCCTCTGATTCCCCATATGTGATTCACCACCTTTGTTTCCCCGCCTCTGATTCCCCGCCTCTGTTTCCCCATCTCTGATTCACCGCCTGTGATTCGCCACCTCTGATTCCCCATATCTGATTCCCCACCTCTGTTTCCCCGCCTCTGATTCCCCGCCTCTGATTCTCCATATCTCATTCCCCGCCTCTGAATCCCCATCTCTGTTTCCCGGACTCTGATTCCGCACCTCTGATTCCCGGCCTCTTATTCCCAGCATCTGATTCCTGGCCTCTGATTCCCGGCCTCTAATTCCCCGCTTCTGATTCTGATTCCCTGCCTCTGATTCCCCATCTCTGATTCCGCACATCTGATTCCCTGCCTCTGATTCCCCACCTCTGATTCCCCATATCTGATTCCCCGCCTCTGTTTCCCTGCCTCTGATTCCCCGCCTCTGTTTCCCCATATCTAATTCCCCACCTCTGATGCCCCAACTCTGATTCCCCGCCTCTGATTCCCCAGCACTGATTCCCCACCTCTGATTCCCCGCATCCGATTCCCCATGTCTGATTCCCCGCCTCTGATTCCCCGCCTCTGATTCCCCGCCTCTGTTTCCCCATATCTGATTCCCCGCCTCTGATTCCCCAGCTCTGATTCCCTGCCTCTGATTCCCCGCGTTCTATTCCCGGCCTCTGATTTCCCGCCTGTGATTCCCCATCTCTGGATCACCACCTCTGATTCCCCACCTCTGATTCCCCATATCTAATTCCCCGCCTCTGTTTGCCCGCCTCTGATTCCCCGCCTCTGTTTCCCCATATCTGATTCCCCGCCTCTGAATCCCCAACTCTGATTCCCTGCCTCTGATTCACCAGCTCTGATTCCCCGCCTTTGATTCCCCCCGTCTGATTCCCAGCCTCTGAATCCCCGTGTCTGATTTCCTGCCTCTGATTCCCCGCCTCTGATTCCCCATCTCTGATTCACCGCCTCTGATTCCCCACCTCTGATTCCCCATCTCTGATTCCGCACATCCGATTCCCTGCCTCTGATTCCCCGACTCTGATTCCCCACCTCTGATTCCCCAGCTCTGATGCCCCGCCTCTGATTCCCCGCGTCTGATTCCCTGCCTCTGATTCCCCATCTCTGATTCCCCATCTCTGATTCCCCACCTCTGATTCCCCGTGTCTGATTCCCTGCCTCTGAATCCCCGCCTCTGATTCCCCGCCTCTGATTCCCTGCCACTGATTACCCGCCCCTGATTCCCCACCTCTGATTCCCCATATCTTATTCCCCGCCTCTGTTTCCCCCCTCTGATTCCCAGCCTCTGATTCCCCATATCTGATTCCCCGCCTCTGATTCCCCATATCTGATTCCCCGCCTCTATATCCCCATATCTGCTTCGCCGCCTCTGATTCCCCAACTCTGATTCCCCACCTCTGATTCCCCGTGTCTGATTCCCCGCCTCTGATTCCCCATCTCTGATTCTCCGCCTCTGATTCCACGTGTCTGATTCCCTGCCTCTGATTCCCCGCCTCTGATTCCCCGCGTCTGATTCCCTGCCACTGATTCCCTGCCCCTGATTCCCCACCTCTGATTCCCCATATCTGATTCCCCGCCTCTGTTTCCCCGCCTCTGATTCCCCGCCTCTGTTTCCCCATATCTGATTCCCCGCCTCTGATTCCCCAACTCTGATTCCCCTCCTCTAATTCGCCAGCTATGATTCCCCGCCTCTGATTCCCTGTGTCTGATTCCCTGCCTCTGATCCCCAGCCTCTGATTCCCCTTCTCTGATTCACCACCTCTGAATCCCCACCTCTGATTCCCCATCTCTGATTCCGCACATCCGATTCCCTGCCTCTGATTCCCCGCCTCTGATTCCCAGCCTCTGATTCGAAACCTCTAATTCCCCACCTCTGATTCCCCATATCTGATTCCCCGCCTCTGTTTCCCTGCCTCTGAATCCCGGCCTCTGTTTCCCCATATCTGATTCCCCTCCTCTGATTCCCCAACTCTGATTCCACGCCTCTGATTCCCCAGCTCTGATTCCCCGCCTTTTATTCCAGGCATCTGATTCCCTGCCACTGATTCCCCGCCCCTGATTCCCCACCTCTGATTCCCCATCTCTGATTCACCGCCTCTGATTCCCCACCTCTGATTCCCCATCTCTGATTCCGCACATCCGATTCCCTGCCTCTGATTCCCCGACTCTGATTCCACACCTCTGATTCCCCAGCTCTGATTCCCCGCCTCTGATTCCCCGCATCTGATTCCCTGCCTCTGATTCCCCGCCTCTGATTCCCCATCTCTGATTCCCCACCTCTGATTCCCCGTGTCTGATTCCCTGCCTCTGATTCGCCGCCTCTGATTCCCTGCCTCTGATTCCCTGCCACTGATTCCCCGCCCCTGATTCTCCACCTCTGATTCCCCATATCTTATTCCCCGCCTCTGTTTCCCCCCCTCTGATTCCCAGCCTCTGATTCCCCATATCTGATTCCCCGCCTCTGATTCTCCATATCTGATTCCCCGCCTCTATTTCCCCATATTTGCTTCCCCGCCTCTGATTCCCCAACTCTGATTCCCCGCCTCTGATTCCCCAGCTCTGATTTCCCGCCTCTGATTCCCGGCATCCGATTCCCTGCCTCTGATTCCCCGCCTCTGATTCCCCATCTCAGATTCCCCGCCTTTGATTCCCCGTGTCTGATTCCCTGCCTCTGATTCCCCGCCTCTGATTCCCGCGTCTGATTCCCTGCCACTGATTCCCTGCCCCTGATTCCCCACCTCTGATTCCCCATATCTGATTCCCCGCCTCTGTTTTCCCGCCTTTGATTCCCTGCCTCTGATTCCCCATATCTGATTTCCCACCTCTGATTCCCCAACTCTGATACCCCGCCTCTGATTCCCCAGCTCTGAATCCCCGCCTCTGATTCCCCGCGTCTGATTCCCTGCCTCTGATTCCCCGCCTCTGATTCCCCATCTGTGATTCACAACCTCTGATGCCCCACCTCTGATTCCCCATATCTGATTCCCCGCCTCTGTTTCCCCGCCTCTGATTCCCCGCCTCTGATTCCCCATATCTGATTCCCCGCCTCTGATTGCCCACCTCTGATTCCCCGCGTCTGATTCCCTGCTTCTGATTCCCCGCCTCTGATTCCCCATCTCTGATTCACCACCTCTGATTCCCGGCCTCTGATTCCCCATCTCTGATTCCCCACATTCGATTCCCTGCCTATGATTCCCCACCTCTGATTCCCCGCCTCTGATTCCCCATATCTGATTCACTGCCTCTGTTTCCCCGCCTCTGATTCCCCACCTCTGTTTCCCCATATCTGATTCCCCGCCTCTGATTCCCCAAATCTAATACCCCGCCTCTGATTCCCCAGCTCTGATTCTCCGCCTCTGATTCCCCGCATCTGATTCCCTGCCTCTGATTCCCCGCCTCTGATTCCAGGCCTCTGATTCCTAGCATCTGATTCCGGCCTCTGATTTCCGGCCTCTGATTCCCTGCTTCTGATTCTGATTCCCTGCCTCTGATTCCCCATCTCTGATTCCGCACATCTGATTCCCTGCCTCTGATTCCCCACCTCTGATTCCCCATATCTGATTCCCCGCCTCTGTTTCCCCGCCCCTGATTCCCCGCCTATGTTTCCCAATATCTGTCCCCACCTCTGATTCCCCATATCTGATTCCCACCCTCTGTTTCCCCGCCTCTCATTCCCCACCTCTGATTCCCCATATCTGATTCCCCGCCTCTGATTCCCCACCTCTGATTCCCCGCCTCTGATTTGCCAGCTATGATTCCCATCCTCTGGTTCCCCGCATCTGATTCCCTGCCTCTGTTTCCCCGCCTCTGATTCCCCACCTCTGATTCACCATATCTGATTCCCCGCCTCTGATTCCCCACCACTGATTCCCCTCCTCTGATTCGCCAGTTATGATTGCCCGCCTCTGATTCCCCGTTTCTGATTCCCTGCCTCTGATTCCCCGCCTCTGATTCCCCATCTCTGACTCACCACCTCTGATTCCCTGCCTCTGATTCGCAACCTCTTATTCCCCACCTCTGATTCCCCATATCTGATTCCCCGCCTCTGTTTCCCCGCATCTGATTGGCACCTTTGATACCCCGCCTCTGATTCCCCATCTCTAATTCATCACATCTGATTCCCCACCTCTGCTTCCCCATCTCCGATTCTCTACCTCTGATTCGCCACCTCTGATTCCCAATATCTGATTCACCGCCTCTGTTTCCCTGCCTCTGATTCCCCATGTCTGATTCCCCATATCTGATTCCCCGCCTCTGATTCCCCATCTCTGATTCCCGGTCTCTGAATCCCCAGCTCTGATTCCCTGCCTCTGATTCCCCGCGTTCTATTCCCGGCCTCTGATTTCCCGCCTGTGATTCCCCATCTCTGGATCACCACCTCTGATTCCCCACCTCTGATTCCCCATATCTAATTCCCCGCCTCTGTTTGCCCGCCTCTGATTCCCCGCCTCTGTTTCCCCATATCTGATTCCCCGCCTCTGAATCCCCAACTCTGATTCCCTGCCTCTGATTCACCAGCTCTGATTCCCCGCCTTTGATTCCCCCCGTCTGATTCCCAGCCTCTGAATCCCCGTGTCTGATTTCCTGCCTCTGATTCCCCGCCTCTGATTCCCCATCTCTGATTCACCGCCTCTGATTCCCCACCTCTGATTCCCCATCTCTGATTCCGCACATCCGATTCCCTGCCTCTGATTCCCCGACTCTGATTCCCCACCTCTGATTCCCCAGCTCTGATTCCCCGCCTCTGATTCCCCGCGTCTGATTCCCTGCCTCTGATTCCCCATCTCTGATTCACCATCTCTGATTCCCCACCTCTGATTCCCCGTGTCTGATTCCCTGCCTCTGAATCCCCGCCTCTGATTCCCCGCCTCTGATTCCCTGCCACTGATTACCCGCCCCTGATTCCCCACCTCTGATTCCCCATATCTTATTCCCCGCCTCTGTTTCCCCCCTCTGATTCCCAGCCTCTGATTCCCCATATCTGATTCCCCGCCTCAGATTCCCCATATCTGATTCCCCGCCTCTATATCCCCATATCTGCTTCGCCGCCTCTGATTCCCCAACTCTGATTCCCCACCTCTGATTCCCCAGCTCTGATTCCCCGCCTCTGATTCCCCATCTCTGATTCTCCGCCTCTGATTCCCCATCTGTGATTCACAACCTCTGATGCCCCACCTCTGATTCCCCATATCTGATTCCCCGCCTCTGTTTCCCCGCCTCTGATTCCCCGCCTCTGATTCCCCATATCTGATTCCCCGCCTCTGATTGCCCACCTCTGATTCCCCGCGTCTGATTCCCTGCTTCTGATTCCCCGCCTCTGATTCCCCATCTCTGATTCACCACCTCTGATTCCCGGCCTCTGATTCCCCATCTCTGATTCCCCACATTCGATTCCCTGCCTATGATTCCCCACCTCTGATTCCCCGCCTCTGATTCCCCATATCTGATTCACTGCCTCTGTTTCCCCGCCTCTGATTCCCCACCTCTGTTTCCCCATATCTGATTCCCCGCCTCTGATTCCCCAAATCTAATACCCCGCCTCTGATTCCCCAGCTCTGATTCTCCACCTCTGATTCCCCGCATCTGATTCCCTGCCTCTGATTCCCCGCCTCTGATTCCAGGCCTCTGATTCCTAGCATCTGATTCCGGCCTCTGATTTCCGGCCTCTGATTCCCTGCTTCTGATTCTGATTCCCTGCCTCTGATTCCCCATCTCTGATTCCGCACATCTGATTCCCTGCCTCTGATTCCCCACCTCTGATTCCCCATATCTGATTCCCCGCCTCTGTTTCCCCGCCCCTGATTCCCCGCCTATGTTTCCCAATATCTGTCCCCACCTCTGATTCCCCATATCTGATTCCCACCCTCTGTTTCCCCGCCTCTCATTCCCCACCTCTGATTCCCCATATCTGATTCCCCGCCTCTGATTCCCCACCTCTGATTCCCCGCCTCTGATTTGCCAGCTATGATTCCCATCCTCTGGTTCCCCGCATCTGATTCCCTGCCTCTGTTTCCCCGCCTCTGATTCCCCACCTCTGATTCACCATATCTGATTCCCCGCCTCTGATTCCCCACCACTGATTTCCCTCCACTGATTCGCCAGTTATGATTGCCCGCCTCTGATTCCCCGTTTCTGATTCCCTGCCTCTGATTCCCCGCCTCTGATTCCCCATATCTGACTCACCACCTCTGATTCCCTGCCTCTGATTCGCAACCTCTTATTCCCCACATCTGATTCCCCATATCTGATTCCCCGCCTCTGTTTCCCCGCATCTGATTGGCACCTCTGATACCCCGCCTCTGATTCCCCATCTCTAATTCATCACATCTGATTCCCCACCTCTGCTTCCCCATCTCCGATTCTCTACCTCTGATTCGCCACCTCTGATTCCCAATATCTGATTCACCGCCTCTGTTTCCCTGCCTCTGATTCCCCGCCTCTGATTCCCCATATCTGATTCCCCGCCTCTGATTCCCCATCTCTGATTCCCGGTCTCTGATTCCCCACTTCTGTTTCCCGGCCTCTGATTCCCAATCCCTGATTCACCGCCTCTGACTCCCAGTGTCTGATTCCCTGCCTCTGATTCCCCGCCTCTGAATCCCCTCTTCTGATTCCCTGCCACTGATTCCCCGCCCCTGATTCCCCACCTCTGATACCCCATATCTGATTCCCCGCCTCTGTTTCCCCGCCTCTGATTCCCCACCTCTGATTCCCCATATCTGATTCCCTGCCTCTGATTCCCCAACTCTGATTCCCCGCCTCTGATTCCCCAGCTCTGATTCCCCATATCTGATTCCCCGCCTCTGTTTCCCCAGCTCTGATTCCCCACCTCTGATTCCCCAGCTCTGATTCCCTGCCACTGATTCCCCGCCCCTGATTCCCCACCTCTGATTCCCCATATCTGATTCCCCGCCTCTGTTTCCCCAGCTCTGATTCCCTGCCTCTGATTCCCTGCCCTGATTCCCCATCTCTGTTTCACCGCCTTTGATTCGCCACCTCTGATTCCCCATATCTGATTCCCCGCCTCTGTTTCCCCGCCTCTGATTCCCTGCCTCTGATTCCCAACCTCTGATTCCACACCTCTGATTCCCCATATCTGATTCCCGGCCTCTAATTCCCCATATCTGATTCCCCGCCTCTGATTCGCCAACTCTGATTCCCCGCCTCTGAGTCCCCAGCTCTGATTCCCGGCCTCTGATTCCCGGCGTCCGATTCCCTGCCTCTGATTCCCCGCCTCTGATTCCCAATCTCTGATTCCCCGCCTCTGATTCCCCGTGTCTGATTCCCTGCCTCTGATTCCACGCCTCTGCTTCCCCGCCTCTGATTCCCTGCCACTGATTCCCTGCCCCTGATTCCCCACTTCTGATTCCCCATATCTGATTCCCAGCCTCTGTTTCCCCGCCTCTGATTCCCCGCCTCTGTTTCCCCATATCTGATTCCCTGCCTCTGATTCCCCAACTCTGATTCCCCGCCTCTGATTCCCCAGCTCTGAATCCCCGCCTCTGATTCCCCGCCTCTGATTCTCCATATCTCATTCCCCGCCTCTGAATCCCCATCTCTGATTCCCGGACTCTGATTCCCCCCTCTGATTCCCAGCCTCTGATTCCCCATATCTGATTCCCCGCCTCTGATTCCCCATATCTGATTCCCCGCCTCTATATCCCCATATCTGCTTCGCCGCCTCTGATTCCCCAACTCTGATTCCCCACCTCTGATTCCCCGTGTCTGATTCCCCGCCTCTGATTCCCCATCTCTGATTCTCCGCCTCTGATTCCACGTGTCTGATTCCCTGCCTCTGATTCCCCGCCTCTGATTCCCCGCGTCTGATTCCTTGCCACTGATTCCCTGCCCCTGATTCCCCACCTCTGATTCCCCATATCTGATTCCCCGCCTCTGTTTCCCCGCCTCTGATTCCCCGCCTCTGTTTCCCCATATCTGATTCCCCGCCTCTGATTCCCCAACTCTGATTCCCCTCCTCTAATTCGCCAGCTATGATTCCCCGCCTCTGATTCCCTGTGTCTGATTCCCTGCCTCTGATCCCCAGCCTCTGATTCCCCTTCTCTGATTCACCACCTCTGAATCCCCACCTCTGATTCCCCATCTCTGATTCCGCACATCCGATTCCCTGCCTCTGATTCCCCGCCTCTGATTCCCAGCCTCTGATTCGAAACCTCTAATTCCCCACCTCTGATTCCCCATATCTGATTCCCCGCCTCTGTTTCCCTGCCTCTGAATCCCGGCCTCTGTTTCCCCATATCTGATTCCCCTCCTCTGATTCCCCAACTCTGATTCCCCGCCTCTGATTCCCCAGCTCTGATTCCCCGCCTTTTATTCCAGGCATCTGATTCCCTGCCACTGATTCCCCGCCCCTGATTCCCCACCTCTGATTCCCCATCTCTGATTCACCGCCTCTGATTCCCCACCTCTGATTCCCCATCTCTGATTCCGCACATCCGATTCCCTGCCTCTGATTCCCCGACTCTGATTCCACACCTCTGATTCCCCAGCTCTGATTCCCCGCCTCTGATTCCCCGCATCTGATTCCCTGCCTCTGATTCCCCGCCTCTGATTCCCCATCTCTGATTCCCCACCTCTGATTCCCCGTGTCTGATTCCCTGCCTCTGATTCGCCGCCTCTGATTCCCTGCCTCTGATTCCCTGCCACTGATTCCCCGCCCCTGATTCTCCACCTCTGATTCCCCATATCTTATTCCCCGCCTCTGTTTCCCCCCCTCTGATTCCCAGCCTCTGATTCCCCATATCTGATTCCCCGCCTCTGATTCTCCATATCTGATTTCCCGCCTCTATTTCCCCATATTTGCTTCCCCGCCTCTGATTCCCCAACTCTGATTCCCCGCCTCTGATTCCCCAGCTCTGATTTCCCGCCTCTGATTCCCGGCATCCGATTCCCTGCCTCTGATTCCCCGCCTCTGATTCCCCATCTCAGATTCCCCGCCTTTGATTCCCCGTGTCTGATTCCCTGCCTCTGATTCCCCGCCTCTGATTCCCGCGTCTGATTCCCTGCCACTGATTCCCTGCCCCTGATTCCCCACCTCTGATTCCCCATATCTGATTCCCCGCCTCTGTTTTCCCGCCTTTGATTCCCTGCCTCTGATTCCCCATATCTGATTTCCCACCTCTGATTCCCCAACTCTGATACCCCGCCTCTGATTCCCCAGCTCTGAATCCCCGCCTCTGATTCCCCGCGTCTGATTCCCTGCCTCTGATTCCCCGCCTCTGATTCCCCATCTGTGATTCACAACCTCTGATGCCCCACCTCTGATTCCCCATATCTGATTCCCCGCCTCTGTTTCCCCGCCTCTGATTCCCCGCCTCTGATTCCCCATATCTGATTCCCCGCCTCTGATTGCCCACCTCTGATTCCCCATGTCTGATTCCCTGCTTCTGATTCCCCGCCTCTGATTCCCCATCTCTGATTCACCACCTCTGATTCCCGGCCTCTGATTCCCCATCTCTGATTCCCCACATTCGATTCCCTGCCTATGATTCCCCACCTCTGATTCCCCGCCTCTGATTCCCCATATCTGATTCACTGCCTCTGTTTCCCCGCCTCTGATTCCCCACCTCTGTTTCCCCATATCTGATTCCCCGCCTCTGATTCCCCAAATCTAATACCCCGCCTCTGATTCCCCAGCTCTGATTCTCCGCCTCTGATTCCCCGCATCTGATTCCCTGCCTCTGATTCCCCGCCTCTGATTCCAGGCCTCTGATTCCTAGCATCTGATTCCGGCCTCTGATTTCCGGCCTCTGATTCACTGCTTCTGATTCTGATTCCCTGCCTCTGATTCCCCATCTCTGATTCCGCACATCTGATTCCCTGCCTCTGATTCCCCACCTCTGATTCCCCATATCTGATTCCCCGCCTCTGTTTCCCCGCCCCTGATTCCCCGCCTATGTTTCCCAATATCTGTCCCCACCTCTGATTCCCCATATCTGATTCCCACCCTCTGTTTCCCCGCCTCTCATTCCCCACCTCTGATTCCCCATATCTGATTCCCCGCCTCTGATTCCCCACCTCTGATTCCCCGCCTCTGATTTGCCAGCTATGATTCCCATCCTCTGGTTCCCCGCATCTGATTCCCTGCCTCTGTTTCCCCGCCTCTGATTCCCCACCTCTGATTCACCATATCTGATTCCCCGCCTCTGATTCCCCACCACTGATTCCCCTCCTCTGATTCGCCAGTTATGATTGCCCGCCTCTGATTCCCCGTTTCTGATTCCCTGCCTCTGATTCCCCGCCTCTGATTCCCCATCTCTGACTCACCACCTCTGATTCCCTGCCTCTGATTCGCAACCTCTTATTCCCCACCTCTGATTCCCCATATCTGATTCCCCGCCTCTGTTTCCCCGCATCTGATTGGCACCTTTGATACCCCGCCTCTGATTCCCCATCTCTAATTCATCACATCTGATTCCCCACCTCTGCTTCCCCATCTCCGATTCTCTACCTCTGATTCGCCACCTCTGATTCCCAATATCTGATTCACCGCCTCTGTTTCCCTGCCTCTGATTCCCCATGTCTGATTCCCCATATCTGATTCCCCGCCTCTGATTCCCCATCTCTGATTCCCGGTCTCTGAATCCCCAGCTCTGATTCCCTGCCTCTGAATCCCCGCGTTCTATTCCCGGCCTCTGATTTCCCGCCTGTGATTCCCCATCTCTGGATCACCACCTCTGATTCCCCACCTCTGATTCCCCATATCTAATTCCCCGCCTCTGTTTGCCCGCCTCTGATTCCCCGCCTCTGTTTCCCCATATCTGATTCCCCGCCTCTGAATCCCCAACTCTGATTCCCTGCCTCTGATTCACCAGCTCTGATTCCCCGCCTTTGATTCCCCCCGTCTGATTCCCAGCCTCTGAATCCCCGTGTCTGATTTCCTGCCTCTGATTCCCCGCCTCTGATTCCCCATCTCTGATTCACCGCCTCTGATTCCCCACCTCTGATTCCCCATCTCTGATTCCGCACATCCGATTCCCTGCCTCTGATTCCCCGACTCTGATTCCCCACCTCTGATTCCCCAGCTCTGATTCCCCGCCTCTGATTCCCCGCGTCTGATTCCCTGCCTCTGATTCCCCATCTCTGATTCCCCATCTCTGATTCCCCACCTCTGATTCCCCGTGTCTGATTCCCTGCCTCTGAATCCCCGCCTCTGATTCCCCGCCTCTGATTCCCTGCCACTGATTACCCGCCCCTGATTCCCCACCTCTGATTCCCCATATCTTATTCCCCGCCTCTGTTTCCCCCCTCTGATTCCCAGCCTCTGATTCCCCATATCTGATTCCCCGCCTCAGATTCCCCATATCTGATTCCCCGCCTCTATATCCCCATATCTGCTTCGCCGCCTCTGATTCCCCAACTCTGATTCCCCACCTCTGATTCCCCAGCTCTGATTCCCCGCCTCTGATTCCCCATCTCTGATTCTCCGCCTCTGATTCCCCATCTGTGATTCACAACCTCTGATGCCCCACCTCTGATTCCCCATATCTGATTCCCCGCCTCTGTTTCCCCGCCTCTGATTCCCCGCCTCTGATTCCCCATATCTGATTCCCCGCCTCTGATTGCCCACCTCTGATTCCCCGCGTCTGATTCCCTGCTTCTGATTCCCCGCCTCTGATTCCCCATCTCTGATTCACCACCTCTGATTCCCGGCCTCTGATTCCCCATCTCTGATTCCCCACATTCGATTCCCTGCCTATGATTCCCCACCTCTGATTCCCCGCCTCTGATTCCCCATATCTGATTCACTGCCTCTGTTTCCCCGCCTCTGATTCCCCACCTCTGTTTCCCCATATCTGATTCCCCGCCTCTGATTCCCCAAATCTAATACCCCGCCTCTGATTCCCCAGCTCTGATTCTCCACCTCTGATTCCCCGCATCTGATTCCCTGCCTCTGATTCCCCGCCTCTGATTCCAGGCCTCTGATTCCTAGCATCTGATTCCGGCCTCTGATTTCCGGCCTCTGATTCCCTGCTTCTGATTCTGATTCCCTGCCTCTGATTCCCCATCTCTGATTCCGCACATCTGATTCCCTGCCTCTGATTCCCCACCTCTGATTCCCCATATCTGATTCCCCGCCTCTGTTTCCCCGCCCCTGATTCCCCGCCTATGTTTCCCAATATCTGTCCCCACCTCTGATTCCCCATATCTGATTCCCACCCTCTGTTTCCCCGCCTCTCATTCCCCACCTCTGATTCCCCATATCTGATTCCCCGCCTCTGATTCCCCACCTCTGATTCCCCGCCTCTGATTTGCCAGCTATGATTCCCATCCTCTGGTTCCCCGCATCTGATTCCCTGCCTCTGTTTCCCCGCCTCTGATTCCCCACCTCTGATTCACCATATCTGATTCCCCGCCTCTGATTCCCCACCACTGATTTCCCTCCTCTGATTCGCCAGTTATGATTGCCCGCCTCTGATTCCCCGTTTCTGATTCCCTGCCTCTGATTCCCCGCCTCTGATTCCCCATCTCTGACTCACCACCTCTGATTCCCTGCCTCTGATTCGCAACCTCTTATTCCCCACATCTGATTCCCCATATCTGATTCCCCGCCTCTGTTTCCCCGCATCTGATTGGCACCTCTGATACCCCGCCTCTGATTCCCCATCTCTAATTCATCACATCTGATTCCCCACCTCTGCTTCCCCATCTCCGATTCTCTACCTCTGATTCGCCACCTCTGATTCCCAATATCTGATTCACCGCCTCTGTTTCCCTGCCTCTGATTCCCCGCCTCTGATTCCCCATATCTGATTCCCCGCCTCTGATTCCCCATCTCTGATTCCCGGTCTCTGATTCCCCACCTCTGTTTCCCGGCCTCTGATTCCCAATCCCTGATTCACCGCCTCTGACTCCCAGTGTCTGATTCCCTGCCTCTGATTCCCCGCCTCTGAATCCCCTCTTCTGATTCCCTGCCACTGATTCCCCGCCCCTGATTCCCCACCTCTGATACCCCATATCTGATTCCCCGCCTCTGTTTCCCCGCCTCTGATTCCCCACCTCTGATTCCCCATATCTGATTCCCTGCCTCTGATTCCCCAACTCTGATTCCCCGCCTCTGATTCCCCAGCTCTGATTCCCCATATCTGATTCCCCGCCTCTGTTTCCCCAGCTCTGATTCCCCACCTCTGATTCCCCAGCTCTGATTCCCTGCCACTGATTCCCCGCCCCTGATTCCCCACCTCTGATTCCCCATATCTGATTCCCCGCCTCTGTTTCCCCAGCTCTGATTCCCTGCCTCTGATTCCCTGCCCTGATTCCCCATCTCTGTTTCACCGCCTTTGATTCGCCACCTCTGATTCCCCATATCTGATTCCCCGCCTCTGTTTCCCCGCCTCTGATTCCCTGCCTCTGATTCCCAACCTCTGATTCCACACCTCTGATTCCCCATATCTGATTCCCGGCCTCTAATTCCCCATATCTGATTCCCCGCCTCTGATTCGCCAACTCTGATTCCCCGCCTCTGAGTCCCCAGCTCTGATTCCCGGCCTCTGATTCCCGGCGTCCGATTCCCTGCCTCTGATTCCCCGCCTCTGATTCCCAATCTCTGATTCCCCGCCTCTGATTCCCCGTGTCTGATTCCCTGCCTCTGATTCCACGCCTCTGCTTCCCCGCCTCTGATTCCCTGCCACTGATTCCCTGCCCCTGATTCCCCACTTCTGATTCCCCATATCTGATTCCCAGCCTCTGTTTCCCCGCCTCTGATTCCCCGCCTCTGTTTCCCCATATCTGATTCCCTGCCTCTGATTCCCCAACTCTGATTCCCCGCCTCTGATTCCCCAGCTCTGAATCCCCGCCTCTGATTCCCCGCCTCTGATTCTCCATATCTCATTCCCCGCCTCTGAATCCCCATCTCTGATTCCCGGACTCTGATTCCCCACCTCTGATTCCCGGCCTCTTATTCCCAGCATTTGATTCCCGGCCTCTGATTCCCGGCCTTTGATTCCCCGCTTCTGATTCTGATTCCCTGCCTCTGATTCCCCATCTCTGATTCCGCACATCTGATTCCCTTCCTCTGATTCCCCACCTCTGATACCCTATATCTGATTCCCCGCCTCTGTTTCCCCGCCTCTGATTCCCCGTGTCTGTTTCCCCATATCTAATTCCCCACCTCTGATGCCCCAACTCTGATTCCCCGCCTCTGATTCCCCATCTCTGATTCACCGCCTCTGATTCCCCACCTCTGATTTTCCATTTCTGATTCCGCACATCCGATTCCCTGCCTCTGATTCCCCGACTCTGATTCCCCACCTCTGATTCCCCAGCTCTGATTCCCCGCCTCTGATTCCCCGCGTCTGATTCCCTGCCTCTGATTCCCCGCCTCTGATTCCCCATCTCTGATTCCCCACCTCTGATTCCCCACCTCTGATTCCCTGCCTCTGATTCCCCGCCTCTGATTCCCCGCCTCTGATTCCCTGCCACTGATTCCCCGCCCCTGATTCCCCGCCTCTGATTCCCCGCCTCTGATTCCCTGCCACTGATTCCCCGCCCCTGATTCCCAGCCTCCGATTCCCCATATCTGATTCCCTGCCTCTGATTCCCAGCCTCTGATTCCCCATATCTGATTCCCCGCCTCTTATTCCCCATATCTGCTTCGCCGCCTCTGATTCCCCAACTCTGATTCCCAGCCTCTGATTCCCCAGCTCTGATTTCCCGCCTCTGATTCCCGGCATCCGATTCCCTGCCTCTGATTCCCCGCCTCTGACTCCCCATCTCTGATTCCCCGCCTCTGATTCCCCGTGTCTGATTCCCTGCCTCTGATTCCCCGCCTCTGATTCCCCGCTTCTGATTCCCAGCCACTGATTCCCTGCCCCTGATTCCCCACCTCTGATTCCCCATATCTGATTCCCCGCCTCTGTTTTCCCGCCTCTGATTCACTGCCTCTTATTCCCCATATCTGATTCCCCGCCTCTGATTCCCCAACTCTGATTCCCCGCCTCTGATTCCCCAGCTCTGAATCCCCGCCTCTGATTCCCAGCGTCTGATTCCCTGCCTCTGATTCCCCGCCTCTGATTCCCCATCTGTGATTCACAACCTCTGATTCCCCGCCTCTGATTCCCCAAATCTAATACCCCGCCTCTGATTCCCCAGCTCTGATTCTCCGCCTCTGATTCCCCGCATCTGATTCCCTGCCTCTGATTCCCCGCCTCTGATTCCAGGCCTCTGATTCCTAGCATCTGATTCCGGCCTCTGATTTCCGGCCTCTGATTCCCTGCTTCTGATTCTGATTCCCTGCCTCTGATTCCCCATCTCTGATTCCGCACATCTGATTCCCTGCCTCTGATTCCCCACCTCTGATTCCCCATATCTGATTCCCCGCCTCTGTTTCCCCGCCCCTGATTCCCCGCCTATGTTTCCCAATATCTGTCCCCACCTCTGATTCCCCATATCTGATTCCCACCCTCTGTTTCCCCGCCTCTCATTCCCCACCTCTGATTCCCCATATCTGATTCCCCGCCTCTGATTCCCCACCTCTGATTCCCCGCCTCTGATTTGCCAGCTATGATTCCCATCCTCTGATTCCCCGCATCTTATTCCCTGCCTCTGTTTCCCCGCCTCTGATTCCCCACCTCTGATTCACCATATCTGATTCCCCGCCTCTGATTCCCCACCACTGATTCCCCTCCTCTGATTCGCCAGTTATGATTGCCCGCCTCTGATTCCCCGTTTCTGATTCCCTGCCTCTGATTCCCCGCCTCTGATTCCCCATCTCTGACTCACCACCTCTGATTCCCTGCCTCTGATTCGCAACCTCTTATTCCCCACCTCTGATTCCCCATATCTGATTCCCCGCCTCTGTTTCCCCGCATCTGATTGGCACCTCTGATACCCCGCCTCTGATTCCCCATCTCTAATTCATCACATCTGATTCCCCACCTCTGCTTCCCCATCTCCGATTCTCTACCTCTGATTCGCCACCTCTGATTCCCAATATCTGATTCACCGCCTCTGTTTCCCTGCCTCTGATTCCCCGCCTCTGATTCCCCATATCTGATTCCCCGCCTCTGATTCCCCATCTCTGATTCCCGGTCTCTGATTCCCCACCTCTGTTTCCCGGCCTCTGATTCCCAATCCCTGATTCACCGCCTCTGACTCCCAGTGTCTGATTCCCCGCCTCTGTTTCCCCGCCTCTGATTCCCCGCCTCTGTTTCCCCATATCTTATTCCCCGCCTCTGATTCCCCAGCTCTGATTCCATGCCTCTGATTCCCCGCGTTCTATTCCCGGCCTCTGATTTCCCGCCTGTGATTCCCCATCTCTGGATCACCACCTCTGATTCCCCACCTCTGATTCCCCATATCTAATTCCCCGCCTCTGTTTGCCCGCCTCTGATTCCCCGCCTCTGTTTCCCCATATCTGATTCCCCGCCTCTGAATCCCCAACTCTGATTCCCTGCCTCTGATTCACCAGCTCTGATTCCCCGCCTTTGATTCCCCCCGTCTGATTCCCAGCCTCTGAATCCCCGTGTCTGATTTCCTGCCTCTGATTCCCCGCCTCTGATTCCCCATCTCTGATTCACCGCCTCTGATTCCCCACCTCTGATTCCCCATCTCTGATTCCGCACATCCGATTCCCTGCCTCTGATTCCCCGACTCTGATTCCCCACCTCTGATTCCCCAGCTCTGATTCCCCGCCTCTGATTCCCCGCGTCTGATTCCCTGCCTCTGATTCCCCATCTCTGATTCCCCATCTCTGATTCCCCACCTCTGATTCCCCGTGTCTGATTCCCTGCCTCTGAATCCCCGCCTCTGATTCCCCGCCTCTGATTCCCTGCCACTGATTACCCGCCCCTTATTCCCCACCTCTGATTCCCCATATCTTATTCCCCGCCTCTGTTTCCCCCCTCTGATTCCCAGCCTCTGATTCCCAATATCTGATTCCCCGCCTCAGATTCCCCATATCTGATTCCCCGCCTCTATATCCCCATATCTGCTTCGCCGCCTCTGATTCCCCAACTCTGATTCCCCACCTCTGATTCCCCAGCTCTGATTCCCCGCCTCTGATTCCCCATCTCTGATTCTCCGCCTCTGATTCCCCATCTGTGATTCACAACCTCTGATGCCCCACCTCTGATTCCCCATATCTGATTCCCCGCCTCTGTTTCCCCGCCTCTGATTCCCCGCCTCTGATTCCCCATATCTGATTCCCCGCCTCTGATTGCCCACCTCTGATTCCCTGCGTCTGATTCCCTGCTTCTGATTCCCCGCCTCTGATTCCCCATCTCTGATTCACCACCTCTGATTCCCGGCTTCTGATTCCCCATCTCTGATTCCCCACATTCGATTCCCTGCCTATGATTCCCCACCTCTGATTCCCCGCCTCTGATTCCCCATATCTGATTCACTGCCTCTGTTTCCCCGCCTCTGATTCCCCACCTCTGTTTCCCCATATCTGATTCCCCGCCTCTGATTCCCCAAATCTAATACCCCGCCTCTGATTCCCCAGCTCTGATTCTCCGCCTCTGATTCCCCGCATCTGATTCCCTGCCTCTGATTCCCCGCCTCTGATTCCAGGCCTCTGATTCCTAGCATCTGATTCCGGCCTCTGATTTCCGGCCTCTGATTCCCTGCTTCTGATTCTGATTCCCTGCCTCTGAATCCCCATCTCTGATTCCGCACATCTGATTCCCTGCCTCTGATTCCCCACCTCTGATTCCCCATATCTGATTCCCCGCCTCTGTTTCCCCGCCCCTGATTCCCCGCCTATGTTTCCCAATATCTGTCCCCACCTCTGATTCCCCATATCTGATTCCCACCCTCTGTTTCCCCGCCTCTCATTCCCCACCTCTGATTCCCCATATCTGATTCCCCGCCTCTGATTCCCCACCTCTGATTCCCCGCCTCTGATTTGCCAGCTATGATTCCCATCCTCTGGTTCCCCGCATCTGATTCCCTGCCTCTGTTTCCCCGCCTCTGATTCCCCACCTCTGATTCACCATATCTGATTCCCCACCTCTGATTCCCCACCACTGATTCCCCTCCTCTGATTCGCCAGTTATGATTGCCCGCCTCTGATTCCCCGTTTCTGATTCCCTGCCTCTGATTCCCCGCCTCTGATTCCCCATCTCTGACTCACCACCTCTGATTCCCTGCCTCTGATTCGCAACCTCTTATTCCCCACCTCTGATTCCCCATATCTGATTCCCCGCCTCTGTTTCCCCGCATCTGATTGGCACCTCTGATACCCCGCCTCTGATTCCCCATCTCTAATTCATCACATCTGATTCCCCACCTCTGCTTCCCCATCTCCGATTCTCTACCTCTGATTCGCCACCTCTGATTCCCCATCTCTGATTCACCGCCTCTGATTCCCCACCTCTGATTCCCCATCTCTGATTCAGCACATCCGATTCCCTGCCACTGATTCCCCGCCCCTGATTCCCCACCTCTGATTCCCCATCTCTGATTCACCGCCTCTGATTCCCCACCTCTGATTCCCCATCTCTGATTCCGCACATCCGATTCCCTGCCTCTGATTCCCCGACTCTGATTCCACACCTCTGATTCCCCAGCTCTGATTCCCCGCCTCTGATTCCCCGCATCTGATTCCCTGCCTCTGATTCCCCGCCTCTGATTCCCCATCTCTGATTCCCCACCTCTGATTCCCCCTGTCTGATTCCCTGCCTCTGATTCCCCGCCTCTGATTCCCTGCCTCTGATTCCCTGCCACTGATTCCCCGCCCCTGATTCCCCACCTCTGATTCCCCATATCTTATTCCCCGCCTCTGTTTCCCCCCCTCTGATTCCCCGCCTCTGATTCCACATCTGTGATTCACAACCTCTGATGCCCCACCTCTGATTCCCCATATCTGATTCCCCGCCTCTGTTTCCCCGCCTCTGATTCCCCGCCTCTGATTCCCCATATCTGATTCCCCGCCTCTGATTGCCCACCTCTGATTCCCCGCGTCTGATTCCCTGCTTCTGATTCCCCGCCTCTGATTCCCCATCTCTGATTCACCACCTCTGATTCCCGGCCTCTGATTCCCCATCTCTGATTCCCCACATTCGATTCCCTGCCTATGATTCCCCACCTCTGATTCCCCGCCTCTGATTCCCCATATCTGATTCACTGCCTCTGTTTCCCCGCCTCTGATTCCCCACCTCTGTTTCCCCATATCTGATTCCCCGCCTCTGATTCCCCAAATCTAATACCCCGCCTCTGATTCCCCAGCTCTGATTCTCCGCCTCTGATTCCCCGCATCTGATTCCCTGCCTCTGATTCCCCGCCTCTGATTCCAGGCCTCTGATTCCTAGCATCTGATTCCGGCCTCTGATTTCCGGCCTCTGATTCCCTGCTTCTGATTCTGATTCCCTGCCTCTGATTCCCCATCTCTGATTCCGCACATCTGATTCCCTGCCTCTGATTCCCCACCTCTGATTCCCCATATCTGATTCCCCGCCTCTGTTTCCCCGCCCCTGATTCCCCGCCTATGTTTCCCAATATCTGTCCCCACCTCTGATTCCCCATATCTGATTCCCACCCTCTGTTTCCCCGCCTCTCATTCCCCACCTCTGATTCCCCATATCTGATTCCCCGCCTCTGATTCCCCACCTCTGATTCCCCGCCTCTGATTTGCCAGCTATGATTCCCATCCTCTGGTTCCCCGCATCTGATTCCCTGCCTCTGTTTCCCCGCCTCTGATTCCCCACCTCTGATTCACCATATCTGATTCCCCGCCTCTGATTCCCCACCACTGATTCCCCTCCTCTGATTCGCCAGTTATGATTGCCCGCCTCTGATTCCCCGTTTCTGATTCCCTGCCTCTGATTCCCCGCCTCTGATTCCCCATCTCTGACTCACCACCTCTGATTCCCTGCCTCTGATTCGCAACCTCTTATTCCCCACATCTGATTCCCCATATCTGATTCCCCGCCTCTGTTTCCCCGCATCTGATTGGCATCTCTGATACCCCGCCTCTGATTCCCCATCTCTAATTCATCACATCTGATTCCCCACCTCTGCTTCCCCATCTCCGATTCTCTACCTCTGATTCGCCACCTCTGATTCCCAATATCTGATTCACCGCCTCTGTTTCCCTGCCTCTGATTCCCCGCCTCTGATTCCCCATATCTGATTCCCCGCCTCTGATTCCCCATCTCTGATTCCCGGTCTCTGATTCCCCACCTCTGTTTCCCGGCCTCTGATTCCCAATCCCTGATTCACCGCCTCTGACACCCAGTGTCTGATTCCCTGCCTCTGATTCCCCGCCTCTGAATCCCCTCTTCTGATTCCCTGCCACTGATTCCCCGCCCCTGATTCCCCACCTCTGATACCCCATATCTGATTCCCCGCCTCTGTTTCCCCGCCTCTGATTCCCCACCTCTGATTCCCCATATCTGATTCCCTGCCTCTGATTCCCCAACTCTGATTCCCCGCCTCTGATTCCCCAGCTCTGATTCCCCATATCTGATTCCCCGCCTCTGTTTCCCCAGCTCTGATTCCCCACCTCTGATTCCCCAGCTCTGATTCCCTGCCACTGATTCCCCGCCCCTGATTCCCCACCTCTGATTCCCCATATCTGATTCCCCGCCTCTGTTTCCCCAGCTCTGATTCCCTGCCTCTGATTCCCTGCCCTGATTCCCCATGGCTGTTTCACCGCCTTTGATTCGCCACCTCTGATTCCCCATATCTGATTCCCCGCCTCTGTTTCCCCGCCTCTGATTCCCTGCCTCTGATTCCCAACCTCTGATTCCACACCTCTGATTCCCCATATCTGATTCCCGGCCTCTATTTCCCCATATCTGATTCCCCGCCTCTGATTCGCCAACTCTGATTCCCCGCCTCTGATTCCCCAGCTCTGATTCCCGGCCTCTGATTCCCGGCGTCCGATTCCCTGCCTGTGATTCCCCGCATCTGATTCCCCATCTCTGATTCCCCGCCTCTGATTCCCCGTGTCTGATTCCCTGCCTCTGATTCCCCGCCTCTGATTCCCCATCTCTGATTCCCCGCCTCTGATTCCCCGTGTCTGATTCCCTGCCTCTGATTCCACGCCTCTGCTTCCCCGCCTCTGATTCCCTGCCACTGATTCCCTGCCCCTGATTCCCCACTTCTGATTCCCCATATCTGATTCCCCGCCTCTGTTTCCCCGCCTCTGATTCCCCGCCTCTGATTCCCCATATCTGATTCCCCGCCTCTGATTGCCCACCTCTGATTCCCCGCGTCTGATTCCCTGCTTCTGATTCCCCGCCTCTGATTCCCCATCTCTGATTCACCACCTCTGATTCCCGGCCTCTGATTCCCCATCTCTGATTCCCCACATTCGATTCCCTGCCTATGATTCCCCACCTCTGATTCCCCGCCTCTGATTCCCCATATCTGATTCACTGCCTCTGTTTCCCCGCCTCTGATTCCCCACCTCTGTTTCCCCATATCTGATTCCCCGCCTCTGATTCCCCAAATCTAATACCCCGCCTCTGATTCCCCAGCTCTGATTCTCCGCCTCTGATTCCCCGCATCTGATTCCCTGCCTCTGATTCCCCGCCTCTGATTCCAGGCCTCTGATTCCTAGCATCTGATTCCGGCCTCTGATTTCCGGCCTCTGATTCCCTGCTTCTGATTCTGATTCCCTGCCTCTGATTCCCCATCTCTGATTCCGCACATCTGATTCCCTGCCTCTGATTCCCCACCTCTGATTCCCCATATCTGATTCCCCGCCTCTGTTTCCCCGCCCCTGATTCCCCGCCTATGTTTCCCAATATCTGTCCCCACCTCTGATTCCCCATATCTGATTCCCACCCTCTGTTTCCCCGCCTCTCATTCCCCACATCTGATTCCCCATATCTGATTCCCCGCCTCTGATTCCCCACCTCTGATTCCCCGCCTCTGATTTGCCAGCTATGATTCCCATCCTCTGGTTCCCCGCATCTGATTCCCTGCCTCTGTTTCCCCGCCTCTGATTCCCCACCTCTGATTCACCATATCTGATTCCCCACCTCTGATTCCCCACCACTGATTCCCCTCCTCTGATTCGCCAGTTATGATTGCCCGCCTCTGATTCCCCGTTTCTGATTCCCTGCCTCTGATTCCCCGCCTCTGATTCCCCATCTCTGACTCACCACCTCTGATTCCCTGCCTCTGATTCGCAACCTCTTATTCCCCACCTCTGATTCCCCATATCTGATTCCCCGCCTCTGTTTCCCCGCATCTGATTGGCACCTCTGATACCCCGCCTCTGATTCCCCATCTCTAATTCATCACATCTGATTCCCCACCTCTGCTTCCCCATCTCCGATTCTCTACCTCTGATTCGCCACCTCTGATTCCCCATCTCTGATTCACCGCCTCTGATTCCCCACCTCTGATTCCCCATCTCTGATTCCGCACATCCGATTCCCTGCCACTGATTCCACACCTCTGATTCCCCAGCTCTGATTCCCCATCTCTGATTCCCCGCATCTGATTCCCTGCCTCTGATTCCCCGCCTCTGATTCCCCATCTCTGATTCCCCACCTCTGATTCCCCGTGTCTGATTCCCTGCCTCTGATTCCCCGCCTCTGATTCCCTGCCTCTGATTCCCTGCCACTGATTCCCCGCCCCTGATTCCCCACCTCTGATTCCCCATATCTTATTCCCCGCCTCTGTTTCCCCCCCTCTGATTCCCCGCCTCTGATTCCACATCTGTGATTCACAACCTCTGATGCCCCACCTCTGATTCCCCATATCTGATTCCCCGCCTCTGTTTCCCCGCCTCTGATTCCCCGCCTCTGATTCCCCATATCTGATTCCCCGCCTCTGATTGCCCACCTCTGATTCCCCGCGTCTGATTCCCTGCTTCTGATTCCCCGCCTCTGATTCCCCATCTCTGATTCACCACCTCTGATTCCCGGCCTCTGATTCCCCATCTCTGATTCCCCACATTCGATTCCCTGCCTATGATTCCCCACCTCTGATTCCCCGCCTCTGATTCCCCATATCTGATTCACTGCCTCTGTTTCCCCGCCTCTGATTCCCCACCTCTGTTTCCCCATATCTGATTCCCCGCCTCTGATTCCCCAAATCTAATACCCCGCCTCTGATTCCCCAGCTCTGATTCTCCGCCTCTGATTCCCCGCATCTGATTCCCTGCCTCTGATTCCCCGCCTCTGATTCCAGGCCTCTGATTCCTAGCATCTGATTCCGGCCTCTGATTTCCGGCCTCTGATTCCCTGCTTCTGATTCTGATTCCCTGCCTCTGATTCCCCATCTCTGATTCCGCACATCTGATTCCCTGCCTCTGATTCCCCACCTCTGATTCCCCATATCTGATTCCCCGCCTCTGTTTCCCCGCCCCTGATTCCCCGCCTATGTTTCCCAATATCTGTCCCCACCTCTGATTCCCCATATCTGATTCCCACCCTCTGTTTCCCCGCCTCTCATTCCCCACCTCTGATTCCCCATATCTGATTCCCCGCCTCTGATTCCCCACCTCTGATTCCCCGCCTCTGATTTGCCAGCTATGATTCCCATCCTCTGGTTCCCCGCATCTGATTCCCTGCCTCTGTTTCCCCGCCTCTGATTCCCCACCTCTGATTCACCATATCTGATTCCCCGCCTCTGATTCCCCACCACTGATTCCCCTCCTCTGATTCGCCAGTTATGATTGCCCGCCTCTGATTCCCCGTTTCTGATTCCCTGCCTCTGATTCCCCGCCTCTGATTCCCCATCTCTGACTCACCACCTCTGATTCCCTGCCTCTGATTCGCAACCTCTTATTCCCCACATCTGATTCCCCATATCTGATTCCCCGCCTCTGTTTCCCCGCATCTGATTGGCATCTCTGATACCCCGCCTCTGATTCCCCATCTCTAATTCATCACATCTGATTCCCCACCTCTGCTTCCCCATCTCCGATTCTCTACCTCTGATTCGCCACCTCTGATTCCCAATATCTGATTCACCGCCTCTGTTTCCCTGCCTCTGATTCCCCGCCTCTGATTCCCCATATCTGATTCCCCGCCTCTGATTCCCCATCTCTGATTCCCGGTCTCTGATTCCCCACCTCTGTTTCCCGGCCTCTGATTCCCAATCCCTGATTCACCGCCTCTGACTCCCAGTGTCTGATTCCCTGCCTCTGATTCCCCGCCTCTGAATCCCCTCTTCTGATTCCCTGCCACTGATTCCCCGCCCCTGATTCCCCACCTCTGATACCCCATATCTGATTCCCCGCCTCTGTTTCCCCGCCTCTGATTCCCCACCTCTGATTCCCCATATCTGATTCCCTGCCTCTGATTCCCCAACTCTGATTCCCCGCCTCTGATTCCCCAGCTCTGATTCCCCATATCTGATTCCCCGCCTCTGTTTCCCCAGCTCTGATTCCCCACCTCTGATTCCCCAGCTCTGATTCCCTGCCACTGATTCCCCGCCCCTGATTCCCCACCTCTGATTCCCCATATCTGATTCCCCGCCTCTGTTTCCCCAGCTCTGATTCCCTGCCTCTGATTCCCTGCCCTGATTCCCCATGGCTGTTTCATCGCCTTTGATTCGCCACCTCTGATTCCCCATATCTGATTCCCCGCCTCTGTTTCCCCGCCTCTGATTCCCTGCCTCTGATTCCCAACCTCTGATTCCACACCTCTGATTCCCCATATCTGATTCCCGGCCTCTATTTCCCCATATCTGATTCCCCGCCTCTGATTCGCCAACTCTGATTCCACGCCTCTGATTCCCCAGCTCTGATTCCCGGCCTCTGATTCCCGGCGTCCGATTCCCTGCCTCTGATTCCCCGCCTCTGATTCCCCATCTCTGATTCCCCGCCTCTGATTCCCCGTGTCTGATTCCCTGCCTCTGATTCCACGCCTCTGCTTCCCCGCCTCTGATTCCCTGCCACTGATTCCCTGCCCCTGATTCCCCACTTCTGATTCCCCATATCTGATTCCCAGCCTCTGTTTCCCCGCCTCTGATTCCCCGCCTCTGATTCCCCATATCTGATTCCCTGCCTCTGATTCCCCAACTCTGATTCCCCGCCTCTGATTCCCCAGCTCTGAATCCCCGCCTCTGATTCCCCGCCTCTGATTCTCCATATCTCATTCCCCGCCTCTGAATCCCCATCTCTGATTCCCGGACACTGATTCCCCACCTCTGATTCCCGGCCTCTTATTCCCAGCATTTGATTCCCGGCCTCTGATTCCCGGCCTTTGATTCAGCGCTTCTGATTCTGATTCCCTGCCTCTGATTCCCCATCTCTGATTCCGCACATCTGATTCCCTTCCTCTGATTCCCCACCTCTGATACCCTATATCTAATTCCCCGCCTCTGTTTCCCCGCCTCTGATTCCCCGCGTCTGTTTCCCCATATCTAATTCCCCACCTCTGATGCCCCAACTCTGATTCCCCGCGTCTGATTCCCCATCTCTGATTCACCGCCTCTGATTCCCCACCTCTGATTTTCCATTTCTGATTCCGCACATCCGATTCCCTGCCTCTGATTCCCCGACTCTGATTCCCCACCTCTGATTCCCCAGCTCTGATTCCCCGCCTCTGATTCCCCGCGTCTGATTCCCTGCCTCTGATTCCCCGCCTCTGATTCCCCATCTCTGATTCCCCACCTCTGATTCCCCACCTCTGATTCCCTGCCTCTGATTCCCCGCCTCTGATTCCCTGCCTCTGATTCCCTGCCACTGATTCCCCGCCCCTGATTCCCCGCCTCTGATTCCCCGCCTCTGATTCCCTGCCACTGATTCCCCGCCCCTGATTCCCAGCCTCCGATTCCCCATATCTGATTCCCTGCCTCTGATTCCCAGCCTCTGATTCCCCATATCTGATTCCCCGCCTCTTATTCCCCATATCTGCTTCGCCGCCTCTGATTCCCCAACTCTGATTCCCAGCCTCTGATTCCCCAGCTCTGATTTCCCGCCTCTGATTCCCGGCATCCGATTCCCTGCCTCTGATTCCCCGCCTCTGACTCCCCATCTCTGATTCCCCGCCTCTGATTCCCCGTGTCTGATTCCCTGCCTCTGATTCCCCGCCTCTGATTCCCCGCTTCTGATTCCCAGCCACTGATTCCCTGCCCCTGATTCCCCACCTCTGATTCCCCATATCTGATTCCCCGCCTCTGTTTTCCCGCCTCTGATTCCCTGCCTCTTATTCCCCATATCTGATTCCCCGCCTCTGATTCCCCAACTCTGATTCCCCGCCTCTGATTCCCCAGCTCTGAATCCCCGCCTCTGATTCCCAGCGTCTGATTCCCTGCCTCTGATTCCCCGCCTCTGATTCCCCATCTGTGATTCACAACCTCTGATTCCCCGCCTCTGATTCCCCAAATCTAATACCCCGCCTCTGATTCCCCAGCTCTGATTCTCCGCCTCTGATTCCCCGCATCTGATTCCCTGCCTCTGATTCCCCGCCTCTGATTCCAGACCTCTGATTCCTAGCATCTGATTCCGGCCTCTGATTTCCGGCCTCTGATTCCCTGCTTCTGATTCTGATTCCCTGCCTCTGATTCCCCATCTCTTATTCCGCACATCTGATTCCCTGCCTCTGATTCCCCACCTCTGATTCCCCATATCTGATTCCCCGCCTCTGTTTCCCCGCCCCTGATTCCCCGCCTATGTTTCCCAATATCTGTCCCCACCTCTGATTCCCCATATCTGATTCCCACCCTCTGTTTCCCCGCCTCTCATTCCCCACCTCTGATTCCCCATATCTGATTCCCCGCCTCTGATTCCCCACCTCTGATTCCCCGCCTCTGATTTGCCAGCTATGATTCCCATCCTCTGGTTCCCCGCATCTGATTCCCTGCCTCTGTTTCCCCGCCTCTGATTCCCCACCTCTGATTCACCATATCTGATTCCCCGCCTCTGATTCCCCACCACTGATTCCCCTCCTCTGATTCGCCAGTTATGATTGCCCGCCTCTGATTCCACGTTTCTGATTCCCTGCCTCTGATTCTCCGCCTCTGATTCCCCATCTCTGACTCACCACCTCTGATTCCCTGCCTCTGATTCGCAACCTCTTATTCCCCACCTCTGATTCCCCATATCTGATTCCCCGCCTCTGTTTCCCCGCATCTGATTGGCACCTCTGATACCCCGCCTCTGATTCCCCATCTCTAATTCATCACATCTGATTCCCCACCTCTGCTTCCCCATCTCCGATTCTCTACCTCTGATTCGCCACCTCTGATTCCCAATATCTGATTCACCGCCTCTGTTTCCCTGCCTCTGATTCCCCGCCTCTGATTCCCCATATCTGATTCCCCGCCTCTGATTCCCCATCTCTGATTCCCGGTCTCTGATTCCCCACCTCTGTTTCCCGGCCTCTGATTCCCAATCCCTGATTCACCGCCTCTGACTCCCAGTGTCTGATTCCCCGCCTCTGTTTCCCCGCCTCTGATTCCCCGCCTCTGTTTCCCCATATCTTATTCCCCGCCTCTGATTCCCCAGCTCTGATTCCCTGCCTCTGATTCCCCGCGTTCTATTCCCGGCCTCTGATTTCCCGCCTGTGATTCCCCATCTCTGGATCACCACCTCTGATTCCCCACCTCTGATTCCCCATATCTAATTCCCCGCCTCTGTTTGCCCGCCTCTGATTCCCCGCCTCTGTTTCCCCATATCTGATTCCCCGCCTCTGAATCCCCAACTCTGATTCCCTGCCTCTGATTCACCAGCTCTGATTCCCCGCCTTTGATTCCCCCCGTCTGATTCCCAGCCTCTGAATCCCCGTGTCTGATTTCCTGCCTCTGATTCCCCGCCTCTGATTCCCCATCTCTGATTCACCGCCTCTGATTCCCCACCTCTGATTCCCCATCTCTGATTCCGCACATCCGATTCCCTGCCTCTGATTCCCCGACTCTGATTCCCCACCTCTGATTCCCCAGCTCTGATTCCCCGCCTCTGATTCCCCGCGTCTGATTCCCTGCCTCTGATTCCCCATCTCTGATTCCCCATCTCTGATTCCCCACCTCTGATTCCCCGTGTCTGATTCCCTGCCTCTGAATCCACGCCTCTGATTCCCCGCCTCTGATTCCCTGCCACTGATTACCCGCCCCTGATTCCCCACCTCTGATTCCCCATATCTTATTCCCCGCCTCTGTTTCCCCCCTCTGATTCCCAGCCTCTGATTCCCCATATCTGATTCCCCGCCTCAGATTCCCCATATCTGATTCCCCGCCTCTATATCCCCATATCTGCTTCGCCGCCTCTGATTCCCCAACTCTGATTCCCCACCTCTGATTCCCCAGCTCTGATTCCCCGCCTCTGATTCCCCATCTCTGATTCTCCGCCTCTGATTCCCCATCTGTGATTCACAACCTCTGATGCCCCACCTCTGATTCCCCATATCTGATTCCCCGCCTCTGTTTCCCCGCCTCTGATTCCCCGCCTCTGATTCCCCATATCTGATTCCCCGCCTCTGATTGCCCACCTCTGATTCCCCGCGTCTGATTCCCTGCTTCTGATTCCCCGCCTCTGATTCCCCATCTCTGATTCACCACCTCTGATTCCCGGCCTCTGATTCCCCATCTCTGATTCCCCACATTCGATTCCCTGCCTATGATTCCCCACCTCTGATTCCCCGCCTCTGATTCCCCATATCTGATTCACTGCCTCTGTTTCCCCGCCTCTGATTCCCCACCTCTGTTTCCCCATATCTGATTCCCCGCCTCTGATTCCCCAAATCTAATACCCCGCCTCTGATTCCCCAGCTCTGATTCTCCGCCTCTGATTCCCCGCATCTGATTCCCTGCCTCTGATTCCCCGCCTCTGATTCCAGGCCTCTGATTCCTAGCATCTGATTCCGGCCTCTGATTTCCGGCCTCTGATTCCCTGCTTCTGATTCTGATTCCCTGCCTCTGATTCCCCACCTCTGATTCCGCACATCTGATTCCCTGCCTCTGATTCCCCACCTCTGATTCCCCATATCTGATTCCCCGCCTCTGTTTCCCCGCCCCTGATTCCCCGCCTATGTTTCCCAATATCTGTCCCCACCTCTGATTCCCCATATCTGATTCCCACCCTCTGTTTCCCCGCCTCTCATTCCCCACCTCTGATTCCCCATATCTGATTCCCCGCCTCTGATTCCCCACCTCTGATTCCCCGCCTCTGATTTGCCAGCTATGATTCCCATCCTCTGGTTCCCCGCATCTGATTCCCTGCCTCTGTTTCCCCGCCTCTGATTCCCCACCTCTGATTCACCATATCTGATTCCCCGCCTCTGATTCCCCACCACTGATTCCCCTCCTCTGATTCGCCAGTTATGATTGCCCGCCTCTGATTCCCCGTTTCTGATTCCCTGCCTCTGATTCCCCGCCTCTGATTCCCCATCTCTGACTCACCACCTCTGATTCCCTGCCTCTGATTCGCAACCTCTTATTCCCCACCTCTGATTCCCCATATCTGATTCCCCGCCTCTGTTTCCCCGCATCTGATTGGCACCTCTGATACCCCGCCTCTGATTCCCCATCTCTAATTCATCACATCTGATTCCCCACCTCTGCTTCCCCATCTCCGATTCTCTACCTCTGATTCGCCACCTCTGATTCCCCATCTCTGATTCACCGCCTCTGATTCCCCACCTCTGATTCCCCATCTCTGATTCCGCACATCCGATTCCCTGCCACTGATTCCCCGCCCCTGATTCCCCACCTCTGATTCCCCATCTCTGATTCACCGCCTCTGATTCCCCACCTCTGATTCCCCATCTCTGATTCCGCACATCCGATTCCCTGCCTCTGATTCCCCGACTCTGATTCCACACCTCTGATTCCCCAGCTCTGATTCCCCGCCTCTGATTCCCCGCATCTGATTCCCTGCCTCTGATTCCCCGCCTCTGATTCCCCATCTCTGATTCCCCACCTCTGATTCCCCGTGTCTGATTCCCTGCCTCTGATTCCCCGCCTCTGATTCCCTGCCTCTGATTCCCTGCCACTGATTCCCCGCCCCTGATTCCCCACCTCTGATTCCCCATATCTTATTCCCCGCCTCTGTTTCCCCCCCTCTGATTCCCAGCCTCTGATTCCCCATATCTGATTCCCCGCCTCTGATTCTCCATATCTGATTGCCCGCCTCTATTTCCCCATATCTGCTTCCCCGCCTCTGATTCCCCAACTCTGATTCCCCGCCTCTGATTCCCCAGCTCTGATTTCCCGCCTCTGATTCCCGGCATCCGATTCCCTGCCTCTGATTCCCCGCCTCTGATTCCCCATCTCTGATTCCCCGCCTTTGATTCCCCGTGTCTGATTCCCTGCCTCTGATTCCCCGCCTCTGATTCCCGCGTCTGATTCCCTGCCACTGATTCCCTGCCCCTGATTCCCCACCTCTGATTCCCCATATCTGATTCCCCGCCTCTGTTTTCCCGCCTTTGATTCCCTGCCTCTGATTCCCCATATCTGATTCCCCGCCTCTGATTCCCCAACTCTGATTCCCCGCCTCTGATTCCCCAGCTCTGAATCCCCGCCTCTGATTCCCCGCGTCTGATTCCCTGCCTCTGATTCCCCGCCTCTGATTCCACATCTGTGATTCACAACCTCTGATGCCCCACCTCTGATTCCCCATATCTGATTCCCCGCCTCTGTTTCCCCGCCTCTGATTCCCCGCCTCTGATTCCCCATATCTGATTCCCCGCCTCTGATTGCCCACCTCTGATTCCCCGCGTCTGATTCCCTGCTTCTGATTCCCCGCCTCTGATTCCCCATCTCTGATTCACCACCTCTGATTCCCGGCCTCTGATTCCCCATCTCTGATTCCCCACATTCGATTCCCTGCCTATGATTCCCCACCACTGATTCCCCGCCTCTGATTCCCCATATCTGATTCACTGCCTCTGTTTCCCCGCCTCTGATTCCCCACCTCTGTTTCCCCATATCTGATTCCCCGCCTCTGATTCCCCAAATCTAATACCCCGCCTCTGATTCCCCAGCTCTGATTCTCCGCCTCTGATTCCCCGCATCTGATTCCCTGCCTCTGATTCCCCGCCTCTGATTCCAGGCCTCTGATTCCTAGCATCTGATTCCGGCCTCTGATTTCCGGCCTCTGATTCCCTGCTTCTGATTCTGATTCCCTGCCTCTGATTCCCCATCTCTGATTCCGCACATCTGATTCCCTGCCTCTGATTCCCCACCTCTGATTCCCCATATCTGATTCCCCGCCTCTGTTTCCCCGCCCCTGATTCCCCGCCTATGTTTCCCAATATCTGTCCCCACCTCTGATTCCCCATATCTGATTCCCACCCTCTGTTTCCCCGCCTCTCATTCCCCACCTCTGATTCCCCATATCTGATTCCCCGCCTCTGATTCCCCACCTCTGATTCCCCGCCTCTGATTTGCCAGCTATGATTCCCATCCTCTGGTTCCCCGCATCTGATTCCCTGCCTCTGTTTCCCCGCATCTGATTCCCCACCTCTGATTCACCATATCTGATTCCCCGCCTCTGATTCCCCACCACTGATTCCCCTCCTCTGATTCGCCAGTTATGATTGCCCGCCTCTGATTCCCCGTTTCTGATTCCCTGCCTCTGATTCCCCGCCTCTGATTCCCCATCTCTGACTCACCACCTCTGATTCCCTGCCTCTGATTCGCAACCTCTTATTCCCCACATCTGATTCCCCATATCTGATTCCCCGCCTCTGTTTCCCCGCATCTGATTGGCACCTCTGATACCCCGCCTCTGATTCCCCATCTCTAATTCATCACATCTGATTCCCCACCTCTGCTTCCCCATCTCCGATTCTCTACCTCTGATTCGCACCTCTGATTCCCAATATCTGATTCACCGCCTCTGTTTCCCTGCCTCTGATTCCCCGCCTCTGATTCCCCATCTCTGATTCCCGGTCTCTGATTCCCCACCTCTGTTTCACGGCCTCTGATTCCCAATCCCTGATTCACCGCCTCTGACTCCCAGTGTCTGATTCCCTGCCTCTGATTCCCCGCCTCTGAATCCCCTCTTCTGATTCCCTGCCACTGATTCCCCGCCCCTGATTCCCCACCTCTGATACCCCATATCTGATTCCCCGCCTCTGTTTCCCCGCCTCTGATTCCCCACCTCTGATTCCCCATATCTGATTCCCTGCCTCTGATTCCCCAACTCTGATTCCCCGCCTCTGATTCCCCAGCTCTGATTCCCCATATCTGATTCCCCGCCTCTGTTTCCCCAGCTCTGATTCCCCACCTCTGATTCCCCAGCTCTGATTCCCTGCCACTGATTCCCCGCCCCTTATTCCCCACCTCTGATTCCCCATATCTGATTCCCCGCCTCTGTTTCCCCAGCTCTGATTCCCTGCCTCTGATTCCCTGCCCTGATTCCCCATCTCTGTTTCACCGCCTTTGATTCGCCACCTCTGATTCCCCATATCTGATTCCCCGCCTCTGTTTCCCCGCCTCTGATTCCCTGCCTCTGATTCCCAACCTCTGATTCCACACCTCTGATTCCCCATATCTGATTCCCGGCCTCTATTTCCCCATATCTGATTCCCCGCCTCTGATTCGCCAACTCTGATTCCCCGCCTCTGATTCCCCAGCTCTGATTCCCGGCCTCTGATTCCCGGCGTCCGATTCCCTGCCTCTGATTCCCCGCCTCTGATTCCCCATCTCTGATTCCCCGCCTCTGATTCCCCGTGTCTGATTCCCTGCCTCTGATTCCACGCCTCTGCTTCCCCGCCTCTGATTCCCTGCCACTGATTCCCTGCCCCTGATTCCCCACTTCTGATTCCCCATATCTGATTCCCAGCCTCTGTTTCCCCGCCTCTGATTCCCCGCCTCTGATTCCCCATATCTGATTCCCTGCCTCTGATTCCCCAACTCTGATTCCCCGCCTCTGATTCCCCAGCTCTGAATCCCCGCCTCTGATTCCCCGCCTCTGATTCTCCATATCTCATTCCCCGCCTCTGAATCCCCATCTCTGATTCCCGGACTCTGATTCCCCACCTCTGATTCCCGGCCTCTTATTCCCAGCATTTGATTCCCGGCCTCTGATTCCCGGCCTTTGATTCCCCGCTTCTGATTCTGATTCCCTGCCTCTGATTCCCCATCTCTGATTCCGCACATCTGATTCCCTTCCTTTGATTCCCCACCTCTGATACCCTATATCTGATTCCCCGCCTCTGTTTCCCCGCCTCTGATTCCCCGCGTCTGTTTCCCCATATCTAATTCCCCACCTCTGATTCCCCAACTCTGATTCCCCGCCTCTGATTCCCCATCTCTGATTCACCGCCTCTGATTCCCCACCTCTGATTTTCCATTTCTGATTCCGCACATCCGATTCCCTGCCTCTGATTCCCCGACTCTGATTCCCCACCTCTGATTCCCCAGCTCTGATTCCCCGCCTCTGATTCCCCGCGTCTGATTCCCTGCCTCTGATTCCCCGCCTCTGATTCCCCATCTCTGATTCCCCACCTCTGATTCCCCACCTCTGATTCCCTGCCTCTGATTCCCCGCCTCTGATTCCCCGCCTCTGATTCCCTGCCACTGATTCCCCGCCCCTGATTCCCCGCCTCTGATTCCCCGCCTCTGATTCCCTGCCACTGATTCCCCGCCCCTGATTCCCAGCCTCCGATTCCCCATATCTGATTCCCTGCCTCTGATTCCCAGCCTCTGATTCCCCATATCTGATTCCCCGCCTCTTATTCCCCATATCTGCTTCGCCGCCTCTGATTCCCCAACTCTGATTCCCAGCCTCTGATTCCCCAGCTCTGATTTCCCGCCTCTGATTCCCGGCATCCGATTCCCTGCCTCTGATTCCCCGCCTCTGACTCCCCATCTCTGATTCCCCGCCTCTGATTCCCCGTGTCTGATTCCCTGCCTCTGATTCCCCGCCTCTGATTCCCCGCTTCTGATTCCCAGCCACTGATTCCCTGCCCCTGATTCCCCACCTCTGATTCCCCATATCTGATTCCCCGCCTCTGTTTTCCCGCCTCTGATTCCCTGCCTCTTATTCCCCATATCTGATTCCCCGCCTCTGATTCCCCAACTCTGATTCCCCGCCTCTGATTCCCCAGCTCTGAATCCCCGCCTCTGATTCCCCGCGTCTGATTCCCTGCCTCTGATTCCCCGCCTCTGATTCCCCATCTGTGATTCACAACCTCTGATGCCCCACCTCTGATTCCCCATATCTGATTCCCCGCCTCTGTTTCCCCGCCTCTGATTCCCCGCCTCTGATTCCCCATCTCTGATTCCCCGCCTCTGATTGCCCACCTCTGATTCCCCGCGCCTGATTCCCTGCCTCTGATTCACCGCCTATGATTCCCCATCTCTGATTCACCACCTCTGATTCCCGGCCTCTGATTCCCCATCTCTGATTCCGCACATCCGATTCCCTGCCTATGATTCCCCATCTCTGATTCCCCGCCTCTGATTCCCCATATCTGATTCACTGCCTCTGTTTCCCCGCCTCTGATTCCCCACCTCTGTTTCCCCATATCTGATTCCCCGCCTCTGATTCCCCAAATCTAATACCCCGCCTCTGATTCCCCAGCTCTGATTCTCCGCCTCTGATTCCCCGCATCTGATTCCCTGCCTCTGATTCCCCGCCTCTGATTCCAGGCCTCTGATTCCTAGCATCTGATTCCGGCCTCTGATTTCCGGCCTCTGATTCCCTGCTTCTGATTCTGATTCCCTGCCTCTGATTCCCCACCTCTGATTCCGCACATCTGATTCCCTGCCTCTGATTCCCCACCTCTGATTCCCCATATCTGATTCCCCGCCTCTGTTTCCCCGCCCCTGATTCCCCGCCTATGTTTCCCAATATCTGTCCCCACCTCTGATTCCCCATATCTGATTCCCACCCTCTGTTTCCCCGCCTCTCATTCCCCACCTCTGATTCCCCATATCTGATTCCCCGCCTCTGATTCCCCACCTCTGATTCCCCGCCTCTGATTTGCCAGCTATGATTCCCATCCTCTGGTTCCCCGCATCTGATTCCCTGCCTCTGTTTCCCCGCCTCTGATTCCCCACCTCTGATTCACCATATCTGATTCCCCGCCTCTGATTCCCCACCACTGATTCCCCTCCTCTGATTCGCCAGTTATGATTGCCCGCCTCTGATTCCCCGTTTCTGATTCCCTGCCTCTGATTCCCCGCCTCTGATTCCCCATCTCTGACTCACCACCTCTGATTCCCTGCCTCTGATTCGCAACCTCTTATTCCCCACCTCTGATTCCCCATATCTGATTCCCCGCCTCTGTTTCCCCGCATCTGATTGGCACCTCTGATACCCCGCCTCTGATTCCCCATCTCTAATTCATCACATCTGATTCCCCACCTCTGCTTCCCCATCTCCGATTCTCTACCTCTGATTCGCCACCTCTGATTCCCCATCTCTGATTCACCGCCTCTGATTCCCCACCTCTGATTCCCCATCTCTGATTCCGCACATCCGATTCCCTGCCACTGATTCCCCGCCCCTGATTCCCCACCTCTGATTCCCCATCTCTGATTCACCGCCTCTGATTCCCCACCTCTGATTCCCCATCTCTGATTCCGCACATCCGATTCCCTGCCTCTGATTCCCCGACTCTGATTCCACACCTCTGATTCCCCAGCTCTGATTCCCCGCCTCTGATTCCCCGCATCTGATTCCCTGCCTCTGATTCCCCGCCTCTGATTCCCCATCTCTGATTCCCCACCTCTGATTCCCCGTGTCTGATTCCCTGCCTCTGATTCCCCGCCTCTGATTCCCTGCCTCTGATTCCCTGCCACTGATTCCCCGCCCCTGATTCCCCACCTCTGATTCCCCATATCTTATTCCCCGCCTCTGTTTCCCCCCCTCTGATTCCCAGCCTCTGATTCCCCATATCTGATTCCCCGCCTCTGATTCTCCATATCTGATTGCCCGCCTCTATTTCCCCATATCTGCTTCCCCGCCTCTGATTCCCCAACTCTGATTCCCCGCCTCTGATTCCCCAGCTCTGATTTCCCGCCTCTGATTCCCGGCATCCGATTCCCTGCCTCTGATTCCCCGCCTCTGATTCCCCATCTCTGATTCCCCGCCTTTGATTCCCCGTGTCTGATTCCCTGCCTCTGATTCCCCGCCTCTGATTCCCGCGTCTGATTCCCTGCCACTGATTCCCTGCCCCTGATTCCCCACCTCTGATTCCCCATATCTGATTCCCCGCCTCTGTTTTCCCGCCTTTGATTCCCTGCCTCTGATTCCCCATATCTGATTCCCCGCCTCTGATTCCCCAACTCTGATTCCCCGCCTCTGATTCCCCAGCTCTGAATCCCCGCCTCTGATTCCCCGCGTCTGATTCCCTGCCTCTGATTCCCCGCCTCTGATTCCACATCTGTGATTCACAACCTCTGATGCCCCACCTCTGATTCCCCATATCTGATTCCCCGCCTCTGTTTCCCCGCCTCTGATTCCCCGCCTCTGATTCCCCATATCTGATTCCCCGCCTCTGATTGCCCACCTCTGATTCCCCGCGTCTGATTCCCTGCTTCTGATTCCCCGCCTCTGATTCCCCATCTCTGATTCACCACCTCTGATTCCCGGCCTCTGATTCCCCATCTCTGATTCCCCACATTCGATTCCCTGCCTATGATTCCCCACCTCTGATTCCCCGCCTCTGATTCCCCATATCTGATTCACTGCCTCTGTTTCCCCGCCTCTGATTCCCCACCTCTGTTTCCCCATATCTGATTCCCCGCCTCTGATTCCCCAAATCTAATACCCCGCCTCTGATTCCCCAGCTCTGATTCTCCGCCTCTGATTCCCCGCATCTGATTCCCTGCCTCTGATTCCCCGCCTCTGATTCCAGGCCTCTGATTCCTAGCATCTGATTCCGGCCTCTGATTTCCGGCCTCTGATTCCCTGCTTCTGATTCTGATTCCCTGCCTCTGATTCCCCATCTCTGATTCCGCACATCTGATTCCCTGCCTCTGATTCCCCACCTCTGATTCCCCATATCTGATTCCCCGCCTCTGTTTCCCCGCCCCTGATTCCCCGCCTATGTTTCCCAATATCTGTCCCCACCTCTGATTCCCCATATCTGATTCCCACCCTCTGTTTCCCCGCCTCTCATTCCCCACCTCTGATTCCCCATATCTGATTCCCCGCCTCTGATTCCCCACCTCTGATTCCCCGCCTCTGATTTGCCAGCTATGATTCCCATCCTCTGGTTCCCCGCATCTGATTCCCTGCCTCTGTTTCCCCGCATCTGATTCCCCACCTCTGATTCACCATATCTGATTCCCCGCCTCTGATTCCCCACCACTGATTCCCCTCCTCTGATTCGCCAGTTATGATTGCCCGCCTCTGATTCCCCGTTTCTGATTCCCTGCCTCTGATTCCCCGCCTCTGATTCCCCATCTCTGACTCACCACCTCTGATTCCCTGCCTCTGATTCGCAACCTCTTATTCCCCACATCTGATTCCCCATATCTGATTCCCCGCCTCTGTTTCCCCGCATCTGATTGGCACCTCTGATACCCCGCCTCTGATTCCCCATCTCTAATTCATCACATCTGATTCCCCACCTCTGCTTCCCCATCTCCGATTCTCTACCTCTGATTCGCACCTCTGATTCCCAATATCTGATTCACCGCCTCTGTTTCCCTGCCTCTGATTCCCCGCCTCTGATTCCCCATCTCTGATTCCCGGTCTCTGATTCCCCACCTCTGTTTCACGGCCTCTGATTCCCAATCCCTGATTCACCGCCTCTGACTCCCAGTGTCTGATTCCCTGCCTCTGATTCCCCGCCTCTGAATCCCCTCTTCTGATTCCCTGCCACTGATTCCCCGCCCCTGATTCCCCACCTCTGATACCCCATATCTGATTCCCCGCCTCTGTTTCCCCGCCTCTGATTCCCCACCTCTGATTCCCCATATCTGATTCCCTGCCTCTGATTCCCCAACTCTGATTCCCCGCCTCTGATTCCCCAGCTCTGATTCCCCATATCTGATTCCCCGCCTCTGTTTCCCCAGCTCTGATTCCCCACCTCTGATTCCCCAGCTCTGATTCCCTGCCACTGATTCCCCGCCCCTTATTCCCCACCTCTGATTCCCCATATCTGATTCCCCGCCTCTGTTTCCCCAGCTCTGATTCCCTGCCTCTGATTCCCTGCCCTGATTCCCCATCTCTGTTTCACCGCCTTTGATTCGCCACCTCTGATTCCCCATATCTGATTCCCCGCCTCTGTTTCCCCGCCTCTGATTCCCTGCCTCTGATTCCCAACCTCTGATTCCACACCTCTGATTCCCCATATCTGATTCCCGGCCTCTATTTCCCCATATCTGATTCCCCGCCTCTGATTCGCCAACTCTGATTCCCCGCCTCTGATTCCCCAGCTCTGATTCCCGGCCTCTGATTCCCGGCGTCCGATTCCCTGCCTCTGATTCCCCGCCTCTGATTCCCCATCTCTGATTCCCCGCCTCTGATTCCCCGTGTCTGATTCCCTGCCTCTGATTCCACGCCTCTGCTTCCCCGCCTCTGATTCCCTGCCACTGATTCCCTGCCCCTGATTCCCCACTTCTGATTCCCCATATCTGATTCCCAGCCTCTGTTTCCCCGCCTCTGATTCCCCGCCTCTGATTCCCCATATCTGATTCCCTGCCTCTGATTCCCCAACTCTGATTCCCCGCCTCTGATTCCCCAGCTCTGAATCCCCGCCTCTGATTCCCCGCCTCTGATTCTCCATATCTCATTCCCCGCCTCTGAATCCCCATCTCTAATTCCCGGACTCTGATTCCCCACCTCTGATTCCCGGCCTCTTATTCCCAGCATTTGATTCCCGGCCTCTGATTCCCGGCCTTTGATTCCCCGCTTCTGATTCTGATTCCCTGCCTCTGATTCCCCATCTCTGATTCCGCACATCTGATTCCCTTCCTTTGATTCCCCACCTCTGATACCCTATATCTGATTCCCCGCCTCTGTTTCCCTGCCTCTGATTCCCCGCGTCTGTTTCCCCATATCTAATTCCCCACCTCTGATTCCCCAACTCTGATTCCCCGCCTCTGATTCCCCATCTCTGATTCACCGCCTCTGATTCCCCACCTCTGATTTTCCATTTCTGATTCCGCACATCCGATTCCCTGCCTCTGATTCCCCGACTCTGATTCCCCACCTCTGATTCCCCAGCTCTGATTCCCCGCCTCTGATTCCCCGCGTCTGATTCCCTGCCTCTGATTCCCCGCCTCTGATTCCCCATCTCTGATTCCCCACCTCTGATTCCCCACCTCTGATTCCCTGCCTCTGATTCCCCGCCTCTGATTCCCCGCCTCTGATTCCCTGCCACTGATTCCCCGCCCCTGATTCCCCGCCTCTGATTCCCCGCCTCTGATTCCCTGCCACTGATTCCCCGCCCCTGATTCCCAGCCTCCGATTCCCCATATCTGATTCCCTGCCTCTGATTCCCAGCCTCTGATTCCCCATATCTGATTCCCCGCCTCTTATTCCCCATATCTGCTTCGCCGCCTCTGATTCCCCAACTCTGATTCCCAGCCTCTGATTCCCCAGCTCTGATTTCCCGCCTCTGATTCCCGGCATCCGATTCCCTGCCTCTGATTCCCCGCCTCTGACTCCCCATCTCTGATTCCCCGCCTCTGATTCCCCGTGTCTGATTCCCTGCCTCTGATTCCCCGCCTCTGATTCCCCGCTTCTGATTCCCAGCCACTGATTCCCTGCCCCTGATTCCCCACCTCTGATTCCCCATATCTGATTCCCCGCCTCTGTTTTCCCGCCTCTGATTCCCTGCCTCTTATTCCCCATATCTGATTCCCCGCCTCTGATTCCCCAACTCTGATTCCCCGCCTCTGATTCCCCAGCTCTGAATCCCCGCCTCTGATTCCCCGCGTCTGATTCCCTGCCTCTGATTCCCCGCCTCTGATTCCCCATCTGTGATTCACAACCTCTGATGCCCCACCTCTGATTCCCCATATCTGATTCCCCGCCTCTGTTTCCCCGCCTCTGATTCCCCGCCTCTGATTCCCCATCTCTGATTCCCCGCCTCTGATTGCCCACCTCTGATTCCCCGCGCCTGATTCCCTGCCTCTGATTCACCGCCTATGATTCCCCATCTCTGATTCACCACCTCTGATTCCCGGCCTCTGATTCCCCATATCTGATTCCGCACATCCGATTCCCTGCCTATGATTCCCCATCTCTGATTCCCCGCCTCTGATTCCCCATATCTGATTCCCTGCCTCTGTTTCTTCGCCTCTGATTCCCCATATGTGATTCCCCACCTCTGTTTCCCCGCCTCTGATTCCCCGCCTCTGTTTCCCCATCTCTGATTCACCGCCTGTGATTCGCCACCTCTGATTCCCCATATCTGATTCCCCACCTCTGTTTCCCCGCCTCTGATTCCCCGCCTCTGATTCTCCATATCTCATTCCCCGCCTCTGAATCCCCATCTATGATTCCCGGACTCTGATTCCCCACCTCTGATTCCCGGCCTCTTAGTCCCAGCATCTGATTCCCGGCCTCTGATTCCCGGCCTCTAATTCCCCGCTTCTGATTCTGATTCCCTGCCTCTGATTCCCCATCTCTGATTCCGCACATCTGATTCCCTGCCTCTGATTCCCCACCTCTGATTCCCCATATCTGATTCCCCGCCTCTGTTTCCCTGCCTCTGATTCCCCGCCTCTGATTCCCCATATCTAATTCCCCACCTCTGATGCCCCAACTCTGATTCCCCGCCTCTGATTCCCCAGCACTGATTCCCCACCTCTGATTCCCCGCATCCGATTCCCAATGTCTGATTCCCCGCCTCTGTTTCCCCGCCTCTGATTCCCCGCCTCTGTTTCCCCATATCTGTTTCCCCGCCTCTGATTCCCCAGCTCTGATTCCCTGCCTCTGATTCCCCGCGTTCTATTCCCGGCCTCTGATTCCCCGCCTGTGATTCCCCATCTCTGATTCACCACCTCTGATTCCCCACCTCTGATTCCCCATATCTAATTCCCCGCCTCTGTTTGCCCGCCTCTGATTCCCCGCCTCTGTTTCCCCATATCTGATTCCCCGCCTCTGAATCCCCAACTCTGATTCCCTGCCTCTGATTCACCAGCTCTGATTCCCCGCCTTTGATTCCCCCCGTCTGATTCCCAGCCTCTGAATCCCCGTGTCTGATTTCCTGCCTCTGATTCCCCGCCTCTGATTCCCCATCTCTGATTCACCGCCTCTGATTCCCCACCTCTGATTCCCCATCTCTGATTCCGCACATCCGATTCCCTGCCTCTGATTCCCCGACTCTGATTCCCCACCTCTGATTCCCCAGCTCTGATTCCCCGCGTCTGATTCCCTGCCTCTGATTCCCCATCTCTGATTCCCCATCTCTGATTCCCCACCTCTGATTCCCCGTGTCTGATTCCCTGCCTCTGAATCCACGCCTCTGATTCCCCGCCTCTGATTCCCTGCCACTGATTACCCGCCCCTGATTCCCCACCTCTGATTCCCCATATCTTATTCCCCGCCTCTGTTTCCCCCCTCTGATTCCCAGCCTCTGATTCCCCATATCTGATTCCCCGCCTCTGATTCCCCATATCTGATTCCCCGCCTCTATTTCCCCATATCTGCTTCGCCGCCTCTGATTCCCCAACTCTGATTCCCCACCTCTGATTCCCCAGCTCTGATTTCCCGCCTCTGATTTCCGGCATCCGATTCCCTGCCTCTGATTCCCCGCCTCTGATTCCCCATCTCTGATTCTCCGCCTCTGATTCCCCGTGTCTGATTCCCTGCCTCTGATTCCCCGCCTCTGATTCCCCGCGTCTGATTCCCTGCCACTGATTCCCTGCCCCTGATTCCCCACCTCTGATTCCCCATCTCTGATTCCCCACCTCTGATTCCCCGTGTCTGATTCCCTGCCTCTGAATCCACGCCTCTGATTCCCCGCCTCTGATTCCCTTCCACTGATTACCCGCCCCTGATTCCCCACCTCTGATTCCCCATATCTTATTCCCCGCCTCTGTTTCCCCCCTCTGATTCCCAGCCTCTGATTCCCCATATCTGATTCCCCGCCTCTGATTCCCCATATCTGATTCCCCGCCTCTATTTCCCCATATCTGCTTCGCCGCCTCTGATTCCCCAACTCTGATTCCCCACCTCTGATTCCCCAGCTCTGATTTCCCGCCTCTGATTTCCGGCATCCGATTCCCTGCCTCTGATTCCCCGCCTCTGATTCCCCATCTCTGATTCTCCGCCTCTGATTCCCCGTGTCTGATTCCCTGCCTCTGATTCCCCGCCTCTGATTCCCCGCGTCTGATTCCCTGCCACTGATTCCCTGCCCCTGATTCCCCACCTCTGATTCCCCATATCTGATTCCACGCCTCTGTTTCCCCGCCTCTGATTCCCCGCCTCAGTTTCCCCATATCTGATTCCCCGCCTCTGATTCCCCAACTCTGATTCCCCTCCTCTAATTCGCCAGCTATGATTCCCCGCCTCTGATTCCCTGCGTCTGATTCCCTGCCTCTGATTCCCAGCCTCTGATTCCCCTTCTCTGATTCACCACCTCTGAATCCCCACCTCTGATTCCCCATCTCTGATTCCGCACATCCGATTCCCTGCCTCTGATTCCCCGCCTCTGATTCCCCGCCTCTGATTCGAAACCTCTAATTCCCCACCTCTGACTCCCCATATCTGATTCCCCGCCTCTGTTTCCCTGCCTCTGAATCCCGGCCTCTGTTTCCCCATATCTGATTCCCCTCCTCTGATTCCCCATATCTGATTCCCCGCCTCTGATTCCCCATATCTGATTCCCCGCCTCTATTTCCCCATATCTGCTTCCCATCCTCTGATTCCCCAACTCTGATTCCCCGCCTCTGATTCCCCAGCTCTGATTTCCCGCCTCTGATTCCCGGCATCCGATTCCCTGCCTCTGATTCCCCGCCTCTGATTCCCCATCTCTGATTCCCCGCCTTTGATTCCCCGTGTCTGATTCCCTGCCTCTGATTCCCCGCCTCTGATTCCCGCGTCTGATTCACTGCCACTGATTCCCTGCCCCTGATTCCCCACCTCTGATTCCCCATATCTGATTCCCCGCCTCTGTTTTCCCGCCTTTGATTCCCTGCCTCTGATTCCCCATATCTGATTGCCCGCCTCTGATACCCCAACTCTGATTCCCCGCCTCTGATTCCCCAGCTCTGAATCCCCGCCTCTGATTCCCCGCGTCTGATTCCCTGCCTCTGATTCCCCGCCTCTGATTCCCCATCTGTGATTCACAACCTCTGATGCCCCACCTCTGATTCCCCATATCTGATTCCCCGCCTCTGTTTCCCCGCCTCTGATTCCCCGCCTCTGATTCCCCATATCTGATTCCCCGCCTCTGATTGCCCACCTCTGATTCCCCGCGTCTGATTCCCTGCTTCTGATTCCCCGCTTCTGATTCCCTATCTCTGATTCACCACCTCTGATTCCCGGCCTCTGATTCCCCATCTCTGATTCCCCACATTCGATTCCCTGCCTATGATTCCCCACCTCTGATTCCCCGCCTCTGATTCCCCATATCTGATTCACTGCCTCTGTTTCCCCGCCTCTGATTCCCCACCTCTGTTTCCCCATATCTGATTCCCCGCCTCTGATTCCCCAAATCTAATAACCCGCCTCTGATTCCCCAGCTCTGATTCTCCGCCTCTGATTCCCCGCATCTGATTCCCTGCCTCTGATTCCCCGCCTCTGATTCCAGGCCTCTGATTCCTAGCATCTGATTCCGGCCTCTGATTTCCGGCCTCTGATTCCCTGCTTCTGATTCTGATTCCCTGCCTCTGATTCCCCATCTCTGATTCCGCACATCTGATTCCGTGCCTCTGATTCCCCACCTCTGATTCCCCATATCTGATTCCCCGCCTCTGTTTCCCCGCTTCTGATTCCCCGCCTATGTTTCCCAATATCTAAGTCCCCGCCTCTGATTCCCCGCATCTGATTCCCTGCATCTGATTCCAAGCCTCTGATTCCCTGACTCTGATTCCCAACCTCTGATTCCCCACCTCTGATTCCCCATATCTGATTCCCCGCCTCTGTTTCCCCGCCTCGGATTCCCCGCCTCTGTTTCCCCATATCTGATTCCCGGCCTCTGATTCCCCGCCTCTGATTCCCCGCCTCTGATTCCCTGCCTCTGATTCCCCATCTCCGATTCCGCACATCTGATTCCCTTCCTCTGATTCCCCACCTCTGATTCCCTGCCTCTGATTCCCTGCCTCTGATTCCCAACCTCTGATTCCCCACCTCTGATTCCCCATATCTGATTCCCCGCCTCTGATTCCCCGCGTCTGATTCCCCGCCTCTGATTCCCAACTCTGATTCCCCGCCTCTGATTCCCCAGCTCTGATTCCCCGTGTTGTATTCCCTGCCTCTGATTCCCTGCCCTGATTCCCCATCTCTGTTTCACCGCCTTTGATTCGCCACCTCTGATTCCCCATATCTGATTCTCCGCCTCTGTTTCCCCGACTCTGATTCCCTGCCTCTGATTCCCAACCTCTGATTCCACACCTCTGATTCCCCATATCTGATTCCCCGCCTCTATTTCCCCATATCTGATTCCCCGCCTCTGATTCCCCAACTCTGATTCCCCGCCTCTGATTCCCCAGCTCTGATTCCCCGACTCTGATTCCCGGCGTCCGATTCCCTGCCTCTGATTCCCCGCCTCTGATTCCCCATCTCTGATTCCCCGCCTCTGATTCCCCGTGTCTGATTCCCTGCCTCTGATTCCCCGCCTCTGATTCCCCGCCTCTGATTCCCTGCCACTGATTCCCTGCCCCTGATTCCCCACCTCTGATTCCCCATATCTGATTCCCCACCTCTGTTTCCCCGCCTCTGATTCCCCACCTCTGATTCCCCATATCTGATTCCCTGCCTCTGATTCCCCAACTCTGATTCCCCGCCTCTGATTCCCCAGCTCTGAATCCCCGCCTCTGATTCCCCATGTCTGATTCCCTGCCTCTGATTCCCCGCCTTGATTCCCCATCTTTGATTCACAACCTCTGATTCCCCACCTCTGATTCCCTATATTTGATTACCCGCCTCTGTTTCCCCGCCTCTGATTCCCCGCCTCTGATTCCCCATATCTGATTCCCCGCCTCTGATTGCCCACCTCTGATTCCCGGACTCTGATTCCCCAACTCTGATTCCCTATATTTGATTCCCCGCCTCTGTTTCCCCGCCTCTGATTCCCCGCCTCTGATTCCCCATATCTCATTCCCCGCCTCTGAATCCCCATCTCTGATTCCCGGACTCTGATTCCCCACCTCTGATTCCCAGCCTCTTATTCCCAGCATCTGATTCCCGGCCTCTGATTCCCGGCCTCTGATTCCCCGCTTCTGATTCTGATTCCCTGCCTCTGATTCCCCATCTCTGATTCCGCACATCTGATTCCCTGCCTCTGTTTCCCCGCCTCTGATTCCTAGCCTCTGCTTCTCCAACTCTGATTCCCCGCCTCTGATTCCCCAGCTCTGTTTCCACGCCTCTGATTCCCCGCATCTGATTCCCTGCCTCTGATTCACCGCCTCTGATTCCCTGCCTCTGATTCCCAACCTCTGAATCCCCACCTCTGAATCCCCATATCTGATTCCCCACCTCTGTTTCCCCGCCTCTGATTCCCCGCCTCTGTTTCCACATATCTGATTCCCCGCCTCTGATTCCCCAACTCTCATTCCCCTCCTCTAATTCGCCAGCTATGATTCCCCGCCTCTGATTCCCTGCGTCTGATTCCCTGCCTCTGATTCCCCGCCTCTGATTCCCCTTCTCTGATTCACCACCTCTGAATCCCCACCTCTGATTCCCCATCTCTGATTCCGCACATCCGATTCCCTGCTTCTGATTCCCCGCCTCTGATTCCCAGCCTCTGATTCCCTGCCTCTGATTCGCAACCTCTAATTACCCACCTCTGATTCCCCATATCTGATTCCCCGCCTCTGCTTCCCTGCCTCTGATTCCCGGCCTCTGTTTCCCCATATCTGATTCCCCTCCTCTGATTCCCCAACTCTGATTCCCCGCCTCTGATTCCCCAGCTCTGATTCCCCGCCTTTTATTCCCGGCCTCTGATTCCCTGCCACTGATTCCCCGCCCCTGATTCCCCACCTCTGATTCCCCATATCTGATTCCCCGCCTCTGTTTCCCCAGCTCTGATTCCCCACCTCTGATTCCCCAGCTCTGATTCCCTGCCACTGATTCCCCGCCCCTGATTCCCCACCTCTGATTCCCCATATCTGATTCCCCGCCTCTGTTTCCCCACCTCTGATTCCCTGCCTCTGATTCCGAACCTCTGATTCCACACCTCTGATTCCCCATATCTGATTCCCCGCCTCTATTTCCCCATATCTGATTCCCCGCCTCTGATTCCCCATATCTGATTCCCCTCCTCTGATTCCCCAACTCTGATTCCCCGCCTCTGATTCCCCAGCTCTGATTCCCCGCCTTTTATTCCCGGCATCTGATTCCCTGCCACTGATTCACCGCCCCTGATTCCCCACCTCTGATTCCCCATCTCTGATTCACCGCCTCTGATTCCCCACCTCTGATTCCCCATCTCTGATTCCGCACATCCGATTCCCTGCCTCTGATTCCCCGACTATGATTCCACACCTCTGATTCCTCAGCTCTGATTTCCCACCTCTGATTCCCCGCGTCTGATTCCCTGCCTCTGATTCCCCGCCTCTGATTCCCCATCTCTGATTCCCCACCTCTGATTCCCCGTGTCTGATTCCCTGCCTCTGATTCCCTGCCTCTGATTCCCTGCCTCTGATTCCCTGCCACTGATTCCCCGCCCCTGATTCCCCACCTCTGATTCCCCATATCTTATTCCCCGCCTCTGTTTCCCCCCCTCTGATTCCCAGCCTCTGATTCCCCATATCTGATTCCCCGCCTCTGATTCCCCATATCTGATTCCCCGCCTCTATTTCCCCATATCTGCTTCCCATCCTCTGATTCCCCAACTCTGATTCCCCGCCTCTGATTCCCCAGCTCTGATTTCCCGCCTCTGATTCCCGGCATCCGATTCCCTGCCTCTGATTCCCCGCCTCTGATTCCCCATCTCTGATACCCCGCCTTTGATTCCCCGTGTCTGATTCCCTGCCTCTGATTCCACGCCTCTGATTCCCGCGTCTGATTCACTGCCACTGATTCCCTGCCCCTGATTCCCCACCTCTGATTCCCCATATCTGATTCCCCGCCTCTGTTTTCCCGCCTTTGATTCCCTGCCTCTGATTCCCCATATCTGATTCCCCGCCTCTGATTCCCCAACTCTGATTCCCCGCCTCTGATTCCCCAGCTCTGAATCCCCGCCTCTGATTCCCCGCGTCTGATTCCCTGCCTCTGATTCCCCGCCTCTGATTCCCCATCTGTGATTCACAACCTCTGATGCCCCACCTCTGATTCCCCATATCTGATTCCCCGCCTCTGTTTCCCCGCCTCTGATTCCCCGCCTCTGATTCCCCATATCTGATTCCCCGCCTCTGATTGCCCACCTCTGATTCCCCGCGTCTGATTCCCTGCTTCTGATTCCCCGCCTCTGATTCCCCATCTCTGATTCTCCACCTCTGATTCCCGGCCTCTGATTCCCCATCTCTGATTCCCCACATTCGATTCCCTGCCTATGATTCCCCACCTCTGATTCCCCGCCTCTGATTCCCCATATCTGATTCACTGCCTCTGTTTCCCCGCCTCTGATTCCCCACCTCTGTTTCCCCATATCTGATTCCCCGCCTCTGATTCCCCAAATCTAATACCCCGCCTCTGATTCCCCAGCTCTGATTCTCCGCCTCTGATTCCCCGCATCTGATTCCCTGCCTCTGATTCCCCGCCTCTGATTCCAGGCCTCTGATTCCTAGCATCTGATTCCGGCCTCTGATTTCCGGCCTCTGATTCCCTGCTTCTGATTCTGATTCCCTGCCTCTGATTCCCCATCTCTGATTCCGCACATCTGATTCCCTGCCTCTGATTCCCCACCTCTGATTCCCCATATCTGATTCCCCGCCTCTGATTCCCCGTGTCTGATTCCCTGCCTCTGATTCCCCGCCTCTGATTCCCCGCGTCTGATTCCCTGCCACTGATTCCCTGCCCCTGATTCCCCACCTCTGATTCCCCATCTCTGATTCCCCACGTCTGATTCCCCGTGTCTGATTCCCTGCCTCTGAATCCACGCCTCTGATTCCCCGCCTCTGATTCCCTGCCACTGATTACCCGCCCCTGATTCCCCACCTCTGATTCCCCATATCTTATTCCCCGCCTCTGTTTCCCCCCTCTGATTCCCAGCCTCTGATTCCCCATATCTGATTCCCCGCCTCTGATTCCCCATATCTGATTCCCCGCCTCTATTTCCCCATATCTGCTTCGCCGCCTCTGATTCCCCAACTCTGATTCCCCACCTCTGATTCCCCAGCTCTGATTTCCCGCCTCTGATTTCCGGCATCCGATTCCCTGCCTCTGATTCCCCGCCTCTGATTCCCCATCTCTGATTCTCCGCCTCTGATTCCCCGTGTCTGATTCCCCGCGTCTGATTCCCTGCCACTGATTCCCTGCCCCTGATTCCCCACCTCTGATTCCCCATATCTGATTCCACGCCTCTGTTTCCCCGCCTCTGATTCCCCGCCTCAGTTTCCCCATATCTGATTCCCCGCCTCTGATTCCCCAACTCTGATTCCCCTCCTCTAATTCGCCAGCTATGATTCCCCGCCTCTGATTCCCTGCGTCTGATTCCCTGCCTCTGATTCCCAGCCTCTGATTCCCCTTCTCTGATTCACCACCTCTGAATCCCCACCTCTGATTCCCCATCTCTGATTCCGCACATCCGATTCCCTGCCTCTGATTCCCCGCCTCTGATTCCCCGCCTCTGATTCGAAACCTCTAATTCCCCACCTCTGACTCCCCATATCTGATTCCCCGCCTCTGTTTCCCTGCCTCTGAATCCCGGCCTCTGTTTCCCCATATCTGATTCCCCTCCTCTGATTCCCCATATCTGATTCCCCGCCTCTGATTCCCCATATCTGATTCCCCGCCTCTATTTCCCCATATCTGCTTCCCATCCTCTGATTCCCCAACTCTGATTCCCCGCCTCTGATTCCCCAGCTCTGATTTCCCGCCTCTGATTCCAGGCATCCGATTCCCTGCCTCTGATTCCCCGCCTCTGATTCCCCATCTCTGATTCCCCGCCTTTGATTCCCCGTGTCTGATTCCCTGCCTCTGATTCCCCGCCTCTGATTCCCGCGTCTGATTCACTGCCACTGATTCCCTGCCCCTGATTCCCCACCTCTGATTCCCCATATCTGATTCCCCGCCTCTGTTTTCCCGCCTTTGATTCCCTGCCTCTGATTCCCCATATCTGATTGCCCGCCTCTGATACCCCAACTCTGATTCCCCGCCTCTGATTCCCCAGCTCTGAATCCCCGCCTCTGATTCCCCGCGTCTGATTCCCTGCCTCTGATTCCCCGCCTCTGATTCCCCATCTGTGATTCACAACCTCTGATGCCCCACCTCTGATTCCCCATATCTGATTCCCCGCCTCTGTTTCCCCGCCTCTGATTCCCCGCCTCTGATTCCCCATATCTGATTCCCCGCCTCTGATTGCCCACCTCTGATTCCCCGCGTCTGATTCCCTGCTTCTGATTCCCCGCTTCTGATTCCCTATCTCTGATTCACCACCTCTGATTCCCGGCCTCTGATTCCCCATCTCTGATTCCCCACATTCGATTCCCTGCCTATGATTCCCCACCTCTGATTCCCCGCCTCTGATTCCCCATATCTGATTCACTGCCTCTGTTTCCCCGCCTCTGATTCCCCACCTCTGTTTCCCCATATCTGATTCCCCGCCTCTGATTCCCCAAATCTAATAACCCGCCTCTGATTCCCCAGCTCTGATTCTCCGCCTCTGATTCCCCGCATCTGATTCCCTGCCTCTGATTCCCCGCCTCTGATTCCAGGCCTCTGATTCCTAGCATCTGATTCCGGCCTCTGATTTCCGGCCTCTGATTCCCTGCTTCTGATTATGATTCCCTGCCTCTGATTCCCCATCTCTGATTCCGCACATCTGATTCCGTGCCTCTGATTCCCCACCTCTGATTCCCCATATCTGATTCCCCGCCTCTGTTTCCCCGCCTCTGATTCCACGCCTATGTTTCCCAATATCTAAGTCCCCGCCTCTGATTCCCCGCATCTGATTCCCTGCATCTGATTCCAAGCCTCTGATTCCCCATCTCCGATTCCGCACATCTGATTCCCTTCCTCTGATTCCCCACCTCTGATTCCCTGCCTCTGATTCCCTGCCTCTGATTCCCAACCTCTGATTCCCCACCTCTGATTCCCCATATCTGATTCCCCGCCTCTGATTCCCCGCGTCTGATTCCCCGCCTCTGATTCCCAACTCTGATTCCCCGCCTCTGATTCCCCAGCTCTGATTCCCCGTGTTTGATTCCCTGCCTCTGATTCCCTGCCCTGATTCCCCATCTCTGTTTCACCGCCTTTGATTCGCCACCTCTGATTCCCCATATCTGATTCTCCGCCTCTGTTTCCCCGACTCTGATTCCCTGCCTCTGATTCCCAACCTCTGATTCCACACCTCTGATTCCCCATATCTGATTCCCCGCCTCTATTTCCCCATATCTGATTCCCCGCCTCTGATTCCCCAACTCTGATTCCCCGCCTCTGATTCCCCAGCTCTGATTCCCCGACTCTGATTCCCGGCGTCCGATTCCCTGCCTCTGATTCCCCGCCTCTGATTCCCCATCTCTGATTCCCCGCCTCTGATTCCCCGTGTCTGATTCCCTGCCTCTGATTCCCCGCCTCTGATTCCCCGCCTCTGATTCCCTGCCACTGATTCCCTGCCCCTGATTCCCCACCTCTGATTCCCCATATCTGATTCCCCACCTCTGTTTCCCCGCCTCTGATTCCCCACCTCTGATTCCCCATATCTGATTCCCTGCCTCTGATTCCCCAACTCTGATTCCCCGCCTCTGATTCCCCAGCTCTGAATCCCCGCCTCTGATTCCCCGTGTCTGATTCCCTGCCTCTGATTCCCCGCCTTGATTCCCCATCTTTGATTCACAACCTCTGATTTCCCACCTCTGATTCCCTATATTTGATTACCCGCCTCTGTTTCCCCGCCTCTGATTCCCCGCCTCTGATTCCCCATATCTGATTCCCCGCCTCTGATTGCCCACCTCTGATTCCCGGACTCTGATTCCCCACCTCTGATTCCCTATATTTGATTCCCCGCCTCTGTTTCCCCGCCTCTGATTCCCCGCCTCTGATTCCCCATATCTCATTCCCCGCCTCTGAATCCCCATCTCTGATTCCCGGACTCTGATTCCCAACCTCTGATTCCCAGCCTCTTATTCTCAGCATCTGATTCCCGGCCTCTGATTCCCGGCCTCTGATTCCCCGCTTCTGATTCTGATTCCCTGCCTCTGATTCCCCATCTCTGATTCCGCACATCTGATTCCCTGCCTCTGTTTCCCCGCCTCTGATTCCCCGCCTCTGTTTCCCCACCTCTGATTCCCTGCCTCTGATTCCGAACCTCTGATTCCACACCTCTGATTCTCCATATCTGATTCCCCGCCTCTATTTCCCCATATCTGATTCCCCGCCTCTGATTCCCCATATCTGATTCCCCTCCTCTGATTCCCCAACTCTGATTCCCCGCCTCTGATTCCCCAGCTCTGATTCCCCGCCTTTTATTCCCGGCATCTGATTCCCTGCCACTGATTCACCGCCCCTGATTCCCCACCTCTGATTCCCCATCTCTGATTCACCGCCTCTGATTCCCCACCTCTGATTCCCCATCTCTGATTCCGCACATCCGATTCCCTGCCTCTGATTCCCCGACTATGATTCCACACCTCTGATTCCTCAGCTCTGATTTCCCGCCTCTGATTCCCCGCGTCTGATTCCCTGCCTCTGATTCCCCGCCTCTGATTCCCCATCTCTGATTCCCCACCTCTGATTCCCCGTGTCTGATTCCCTGCCTCTGATTCCCCGCCTCTGATTCCCTGCCTCTGATTCCCTGCCACTGATTCCCCGCCCCTGATTCCCCACCTCTGATTCCCCATATCTTATTCCCCGCCTCTGTTTCCCCCCCTCTGATTCCCAGCCTCTGATTCCCCATATCTGATTCCCCGCCTCTGATTCCCCATATCTGATTCCCCGCCTCTATTTCCCCATATCTGCTTCCCATCCTCTGATTCCCCAACTCTGATTCCCCGCCTCTGATTCCCCAGCTCTGATTTCCCGCCTCTGATTCCCGGCATCCGATTCCCTGCCTCTGATTCCCCGCCTCTGATTCCCCATCTCTGATACCCCGCCTTTGATTCCCCGTGTCTGATTCCCTGCCTCTGATTCCCCGCCTCTGATTCCCGCGTCTGATTCACTTCCACTGATTCCCTGCCCCTGATTCCCCACCTCTGATTCCCCATATCTGATTCCCCGCCTCTGTTTTCCCGCCTTTGATTCCCTGCCTCTGATTCCCCATATCTGATTCCCCGCCTCTGATTCCCCAACTCTGATTCCCCGCCTCTGATTCCCCAGCTCTGAATCCCCGCCTCTGATTCCCCGCGTCTGATTCCCTGCCTCTGATTCCCCGCCTCTGATTCCCCATCTGTGATTCACAACCTCTGATGCCCCACCTCTGATTCCCCATATCTGATTCCCCGCCTCTGTTTCCCCGCCTCTGATTCCCCGCCTCTGATTCCCCATATCTGATTCCCCGCCTCTGATTGCCCACCTCTGATTCCCCGCGTCTGATTCCCTGCTTCTGATTCCCCGCCTCTGATTCCCCATCTCTGATTCACCACCTCTGATTCCCGGCCTCTGATTCCCCATCTCTGATTCCCCACATTCGATTCCCTGCCTATGATTCCCCACCTCTGATTCCCCGCCTCTGATTCCCCATATCTGATTCACTGCCTCTGTTTCCCCGCCTCTGATTCCCCACCTCTGTTTCCCCATATCTGATTCCCCGCCTCTGATTCCCCAAATCTAATACCCCGCCTCTGATTCCCCAGCTCTGATTCTCCGCCTCTGATTCCCCGCATCTGATTCCCTGCCTCTGATTCCCCGCCTCTGATTCCAGGCCTCTGATTCCTAGCATCTGATTCCGGCCTCTGATTTCCGGCCTCTGATTCCCTGCTTCTGATTCTGATTCCCTGCCTCTGATTCCCCATCTCTGATTCCGCACATCTGATTCCCTGCCTCTGATTCCCCACCTCTGATTCCCCATATCTGATTCCCCGCCTCTGTTTCCCCGCCTCTGATTCCCCGCCTATGTTTCCCAATATCTAAGTCCCCGCCTCTGATTCCCCAAATCTGATTCCCCACCTCTGATTCCCCAGCTCTGATTCCCCGCCTCTGATTCCCCGCATCTGATTCCCTGCATCTGATTCCAAGCCTCTGATTCCCTGACTCTGATTCCCAACCTCTGATTCCCCACCTCTGATTCCCCATATCTGATTCCCCGCCTCTGTTTCCCCGCCTCGGATTCCCCGCCTCTGTTTCCCCATATATGATTCCCGGCCTCTGATTCCCCGCCTCTGATTCCCCGCCTCTGATTCCCTGCCTCTGATTCCCCATCTCCGATTCCGCACATCTGATTCCCTTCCTCTGATTCCCCACCTCTGATTCCCTGCCTCTGATTCCCTGCCTCTGATTCCCAACCTCTGATTCCCCACCTCTGATTCCCCATATCTGATTCCCCGCCTCTGTTTCCCCGCGTCTGATTCCCCGCCTCTGATTCCCAACTCTGATTCCCCGCCTCTGATTCCCCAGCTCTGATTCCCCGTGTTTGATTCCCTGCCTCTGATTCCCTGCCCTGATTCCCCATCTCTGTTTCACCGCCTTTGATTCGCCACCTCTGATTCCCCATATCTGATTCCCCGCCTCTGTTTCCCCGACTCTGATTCCCTGCCTCTGATTCCCAACCTCTGATTCCACACCTCTGATTCCCCATATCTGATTCCCCGCCTCTATTTCCCCATATCTGATTCCCCGCCTCTGATTCCCCAACTCTGATTCCCCGCCTCTGATTCCCCAGCTCTGATTCCCCGACTCTGATTCCCGGCGTCCGATTCCCTGCCTCTGATTCCCCGCCTCTGATTCCCCATCTCTGATTCCCCGCCTCTGATTCCCCGTGTCTGATTCCCTGCCTCTGATTCCCCGCCTCTGATTCCCCGCCTCTGATTCCCTGCCACTGATTCCCTGCCCCTGATTCCCCACCTCTGATTCCCCATATCTGATTCCCCACCTCTGTTTCCCCGCCTCTGATTCCCCGCCTCTGATTCCCCATATCTGATTCCCTGCCTCTGATTCCCCAACTCTGATTCCCCGCCTCTGATTCCCCAGCTCTGAATCCCCGCCTCTGATTCCCCGCGTCTGATTCCCTGCCTCTGATTCCCCGCCTTGATTCCCCATCTTTGATTCACAACCTCTGATTCCCCACCTCTGATTCCCTATATTTGATTACCCGCCTCTGTTTCCCCGCCTCTGATTCCCCGCCTCTGATTCCCCATATCTGATTCCCCGCCTCTGATTGCCCTCCTCTGATTCCCGGACTCTGATTCCCCACCTCTGATTCCCTATATTTGATTCCCCGCCTCTGTTTCCCCGCCTCTGATTCCCCGCCTCTGATTCCCCATATCTCATTCCCCGCCTCTGAATCCCCATCTCTGATTCCCGGACTCTGATTCCCCACCTCTGATTCCCAGCCTCTTATTCCCAGCATCTGATTCCCGGCCTCTGATTCCCGGCCTCTGATTCCCCGCTTCTGATTCTGATTCCCTGCCTCTGATTCCCCATCTCTGATTCCGCACATCTGATTCCCTGCCTCTGTTTCCCCGCCTCTGATTCCTAGCCTCTGCTTCCCCAACTCTGATTTCCCGCCTCTGATTCCCCAGCTCTGTTTCCACGCCTCTGATTCCCCACATCTGATTCCCTGCCTCTGATTCACCGCCTCTGATTCCCTGCCTCTGATTCCCAACCTCTGATTCCCCACCTCTGAATCCCCATATCTGATTCCCCACCTCTGTTTCCCCGCCTCTGATTCCCTGCCTCTGTTTCCCCATATCTGATTCCCCGCCTCTGATTCCCCAACTCTCATTCCCCTCCTCTAATTCGCCAGCTATGATTCCCCGCCTCTGATTCCCTGCGTCTGATTCCCTGCCTCTGATTCCCCGCCTCTGATTCCCCTTCTCAGATTCACCACCTCTGAATCCCCACCTCTGATTCCCCATCTCTGATTCCGCACATCCGATTCCCTGCTTCTGATTCCCCGCCTCTGATTCCCAGCCTCTGATTCCCTGCCTCTGATTCGCAACCTCTAATTACCCACCTCTGATTCCCCATATCTGATTCCCCGCCTCTGCTTCCCTGCCTCTGATTCCCGGCCTCTGTTTCCCCATATCTGATTCCCCTCCTCTGATTCCCCAGCTCTGATTCCCCGCCATTTATTCCCGGCCTCTGATTCCCCGCCTCTGATTCCCCGCCTCTGATTCCCCATATCTGATTCCCCGCCTCTGATTGCCCACCTCTGATTCCCCGCGTCTGATTCCCTGCTTCTGATTCCCCGCCTCTGATTCCCCATCTCTGATTCACCACCTCTGATTCCCGGCCTCTGATTCCCCATCTCTGATTCCCCACATTCGATTCCCTGCCTATGATTCCCCACCTCTGATTCCCCGCCTCTGATTCCCCATATCTGATTCACTGCCTCTGTTTCCCCGCCTCTGATTCCCCACCTCTGTTTCCCCATATCTGATTCCCCGCCTCTGATTCCCCAAATCTAATACCCCGCCTCTGATTCCCCAGCTCTGATTCTCCGCCTCTGATTCCCCGCATCTGATTCCCTGCCTCTGATTCCCCGCCTCTGATTCCAGGCCTCTGATTCCTAGCATCTGATTCCGGCCTCTGATTTCCGGCCTCTGATTCCCTGCTTCTGATTCTGATTCCCTGCCTCTGATTCCCCATCTCTGATTCCGCACATCTGATTCCCTGCCTCTGATTCCCCACCTCTGATTCCCCATATCTGATTCCCCGCCTCTGTTTCCCCGCCTCTGATTCCCCGCCTATGTTTCCCAATATCTAAGTCCCCGCCTCTGATTCCCCAAATCTGATTCCCCACCTCTGATTCCCCAGCTCTGATTCCCCGCCTCTGATTCCCCGCATCTGATTCCCTGCATCTGATTCCAAGCCTCTGATTCCCTGACTCTGATTCCCAACCTCTGATTCCCCACCTCTGATTCCCCATATCTGATTCCCCGCCTCTGTTTCCCCGCCTCGGATTCCCCGCCTCTGTTTCCCCATATCTGATTCCCGGCCTCTGATTCCCCGCCTCTGATTCCCCGCCTCTGATTCCCTGCCTCTGATTCCCCATCTCCGATTCCGCACATCTGATTCCCTTCCTCTGATTCCCCACCTCTGATTCCCTGCCTCTGATTCCCTGCCTCTGATTCCCAACCTCTGATTCCCCACCTCTGATTCCCCATATCTGATTCCCCGCCTCTGTTTCCCCGCGTCTGATTCCCCGCCTCTGATTCCCAACTCTGATTCCCCGCCTCTGATTCCCCAGCTCTGATTCCCCGTGTTTGATTCCCTGCCTCTGATTCCCTGCCCTGATTCCCCATCTCTGTTTCACCGCCTTTGATTCGCCACCTCTGATTCCCCATATCTGATTCCCCGCCTCTGTTTCCCCGACTCTGATTCCCTGCCTCTGATTCCCAACCTCTGATTCCACACCTCTGATTCCCCATATCTGATTCCCCGCCTCTATTTCCCCATATCTGATTCCCCGCCTCTGATTCCCCAACTCTGATTCCCCGCCTCTGATTCCCCAGCTCTGATTCCCCGACTCTGATTCCCGGCGTCCGATTCCCTGCCTCTGATTCCCCGCCTCTGATTCCCCATCTCTGATTCCCCGCCTCTGATTCCCTATATTTGATTACCCGCCTCTGTTTCCCCGCCTCTGATTCCCCGCCTCTGATTCCCCATATCTGATTCCCCGCCTCTGATTGCCCTCCTCTGATTCCCGGACTCTGATTCCCCACCTCTGATTCCCTATATTTGATTCCCCGCCTCTGTTTCCCCGCCTCTGATTCCCCGCCTCTGATTCCCCATATCTCATTCCCCGCCTCTGAATCCCCATCTCTGATTCCCGGACTCTGATTCCCCACCTCTGATTCCCAGCCTCTTATTCCCAGCATCTGATTCCCGGCCTCTGATTCCCGGCCTCTGATTCCCCGCTTCTGATTCTGATTCCCTGCCTCTGATTCCCCATCTCTGATTCCGCACATCTGATTCCCTGCCTCTGTTTCCCCGCCTCTGATTCCTAGCCTCTGCTTCCCCAACTCTGATTTCCCGCCTCTGATTCCCCAGCTCTGTTTCCACGCCTCTGATTCCCCACATCTGATTCCCTGCCTCTGATACACCGCCTCTGATTCACTGCCTCTGATTCCCAACCTCTGATTCCCCACCTCTGAATCCCCATATCTGATTCCCCACCTCTGTTTCCCCGCCTCTGATTCCCTGCCTCTGTTTCCCCATATCTGATTCCCCGCCTCTGATTCCCCAACTCTCATTCCCCTCCTCTAATTCGCCAGCTATGATTCCCCGCCTCTGATTCCCTGCGTCTGATTCCCTGCCTCTGATTCCCCGCCTCTGATTCCCCTTCTCAGATTCACCACCTCTGAATCCCCACCTCTGATTCCCCATCTCTGATTCCGCACATCCGATTCCCTGCTTCTGATTCCCCGCCTCTGATTCCCAGCCTCTGATTCCCTGCCTCTGATTCGCAACCTCTAATTACCCACCTCTGATTCCCCATATCTGATTCCCCGCCTCTGCTTCCCTGCCTCTGATTCCCGGCCACTGTTTCCCCATATCTGATTCCCCTCCTCTGATTCCCCAACTCTGATTCCCCGCCTCTGATTCCCCAGCTCTGATTCCCCGCCTTTTATTCCCGGCCTCTGATTCCCTGCCACTGATTCCCCGCCCCTGATTCCCCACCTCTGATTCCCCATATCTGATTCCCCGCCTCTGTTTCCCCAGCTCTGATTCCCCACCTCTGATTCCCCAGCTCTGATTCCCTGCCACTGATTCCCCGCCCCTGATTCCCCACCTCTGATTCCCCATATCTGATTCCCCGCCTCTGTTTCCCCACCTCTGATTCCCTGCCTCTGATTCCGAACCTCTGATTCCACACCTCTGATTCCCCATATCTGATTCCCCGCCTCTATTTCCCCATATCTGATTCCCCGCCTCTGATTCCCCAACTCTGATTCCCCGCCTCTGATTCCCCAGCTCTGATTCCCCGCCTCTGATTCCCGGCGTCCGATTCCCTGCCTCTGATTGCCCACCTCTGATTCCCCGCCTCTGATTCACCAGCTCTTATTCCCCGCCTCTGATTCCCCGCATCTGATTCCCTGCCTCTGATTCCCCGCCTCTGATTCCCCATCTCTGATTCACCGCCTTTGATTCGCCACCTCTGATTCCCCATATCTGATTCCCCACCTCTGTTTCCCCGCCTCTGATTCCCCGCATCTGATTCCCTGCCTCTGATTCCCCGCCTCTGATTCCCCATCTCTGATTCACCGCCTTTGATTCGCCACCTCTGATTCACCATATCTGATTCCCCACCTCTATTTCCCCGCCTCTGATTCCCCGCCTCTGATTCTCCATATCTCATTCCCCGCCTCTGAATCCCCATCTCTGATTACCGGACTCTGATTCCCCACCTCTGATTCCCGGCCTCTTATTCATAGCATCTGATTCCCGGCCTCTGATTCCCAGCCTCTGATTCCCCGCTTCTGATTCTGATTCCCTGCCTCTGATACCCCATCTCTGATTCCGCACATCTGATTCCCTGCCTCTGTTTCCCCACCTCTGATTCCTAGCCTCTGCTTCCCCAACTCTGATTCCCCGCCTCTGATTCCCCAGCTCTGTTTCCCCGCCTCCGATTCCCCGCATCTGATTCCCTGCCTCTGATTCCCCGCCTCTGATTCCCTGCCTCTGATTCCCAACCTCTGATTCCCCACCTCTGAATCCCCATATCTGATTCCCAGCCTCTGTTTCCCCACCTCTGATTCCCCGCGTCTGTTTCCCCATATCTGATTCCCCGCCTCTGATTCCCCAACTCTGATTCCCCTCCTCTAATTCGCCAGCTATGATTCCCCGCCTCTGATTCCCTGCGTCTGATTCCCTGCCTCTGATTCCCCGCCTCTGATTCCCCTTCTCTGATTCACCACCTCTGAATCCCCACCTCTGATTCCCCATCTCTGATTCCGCACATCCGATTCCCTGCCTCTGATTCCCCGCCTGTGATTCCCCGCCTCTGATTCCCTGCCTCTGATTCGCAACCTCTAATTCCCCACCTCTGATTCCCCATATCTGATTCCCCGCCTCTGTTTCCCTGCCTCTGATTCCCGGCCTCTGTTTCCCCATATCTGATTCCCCTCCTCTGATTCCCCAACTCTGATTCCCCGCCTCTGATTCCCCAGCTCTGATTCCCCGCCTTTTTTTCCCGGCCTCTGATTCCCTGCCACTGATTCCCCGCCCCTGATTCCCCACCTCTGATTCCCCATATCTGATTCCCCGCCTCTGTTTCCCCAGCTCTGATTCCCCACCTCTGATTCCCCAGCTCTGATTCCCTGCCACTGATTCCCCGCCCCTGATTCCCCACCTCTGATTCCCCATATCTGATTCCCAGCCTCTGTTTCCCCAGCTCTGATTCCCTGCCTCTGATTCCCTGCCCTGATTCCCCATCTCTGTATCACCGCCTTTGATTCGCCACCTCTGATTCCCCATATCTGATTCCCCGCCTCTGTTTCCCCGCCTCTGATTCCCTGCCTCTGATTCCCAACCTCTGATTCCACACCTCTGATTCCCCATATCTGATTCCCCGCCTCTATTTCCCCATATCTGATTCCCCGCCTCTGATTCCCCAACTCTGATTCCCCGCCTCTGATTCCCCAGCTCTGATTCCCCGCCTCTGATACCCGGCGTCCGATTCCCTGCCTCTTATTCCCCGCCTCTGATTCCCCATCTCTGATTCCCCGCCTCTGATTCCCCGTGTCTGATTCCCTGCCTCTGATTCCCCGCCTCTGATTCCCCGCCTCTGATTCCCTGCCACTGATTCCCTGCCCCTGATTCCCCACCTCTGATTCCCAATATCTGATTCCCCGCCTCTGTTTCCCCGCCTCCGATTCCCTGCCTCTGATTCCCATTATCTGATTCCCCGCCTCTGATTCCCCAGCTCTGAATCCCCGCATCTGATTCCCTGCCTCTGATTCCCCGCATCTGATTCCCCATCTCTGATTCACCGCCTTTGATTCGCCACCTCTGATTCCCCATATCTGATTCCCCACCTCTGTTTCCCCGCCTCTGATTCCCTGCATCTGATTCCCTGCCTCTGATTCCCCGCCTCTGATTCCCCATCTCTGATTCACCGCCTTTGATTCGCCACCTCTGATTCCCCATATCTGATTCCCCACCTCTATTTCCCCGCCTCTGATTCCCCGCCTCAGATTCTCCATATCTCATTCCCCGCATCTGAATCCCCATCTCTGATTCCCCGCCTCTGATTCCTAGCCTCTGCTTCCCCAACTCTGATTCCCCGCCTCTGATTCCCCAGCTCTGTTTCCCCGCCTCTGATTCCCCGCATCTGATTCCCTGCCTCTGATTCCCCGCCTCTGATTCCCTGCCTCTGATTCCCAATCTCTGATTCCCCACCTCTGAATCCCCATATCTGATTCACCGCCTCTGTTTCCCCGCCTCTGATTCCCCGCCTCTGTTTCCCCATATCTGATTCCCCGCCTCTGATTCCCCAACTCTGATTCCCCTCCTCTAATTCGCCAGCTATGATTCCCCGCCTCTGATTCCCTGCGTCTGATTCCCTGCCTCTGATTCCCCACCTCTGATTCCCCTTCTCTGATTCACCACCTCTGAATCCCCACCTCTGATTCCCCATCTCTGATTCCGCACATCCGATTCCCTGCCTCTGATTCCCCGCCTCTGATTCCCCGCCTCTGATTCCCCATATCTGATTCCCCACCTCTGTTTCCCCGCCTCTGATTCCCCGCATCTGATTCCCTGCCTCTGATTCCCCGCCTCTGATTCCCCATCTCTGATTCACCGCCTTTGATTCGCCACCTCTGATTCACCATATCTGATTCCCCACCTCTATTTCCCCGCCTCTGATTCCCCGCCTCTTATTCTCCATATCTCATTCCCCGCCTCTGAATCCCCATCTCTGATTCCCGGACTCTGATTCCCCACCTCTGATTCCCGGCCTCTTATTCCCAGCATCTGATTCCCGGCCTCTGATTCCCAGCCTCTGATTCCCCGCTTCTGATTCAGATTCCCTGCCTCTGATTCCCCATCTCTGATTCCGCACATCTGATTCCCTGCCTCTGTTTCCCCGCCTCTGATTCCTAGCCTCTGCTTCCCCAACTCTGATTCCCCGCCTCTGATTCCCCAGCTCTGTTTCCCCGCCTCTGATTCCCCGCATCTGATTCCCTGCCTCTGATTCCCCGCCTCTGATTCCCTGCCTCTGATTCCCAACCTCTGATTCCCCACCTCTGAATCCCCATATCTGATTCCCCGCCTCTGTTTCCCCACCTCTGATTCCCCGCCTCTGTTTCCCCATATCTGATTCCCTGCCTCTGATTCCCCAACTCTGATTCCCCTCCTCTAATTCGCCAGCTATGATTCCCCGCCTCTGATTCCCTGCGTCTGATTCCCTGCCTCTGATTCCCCGCCTCAGATTCCCCTTCTCTGATTCACCACCTCTGAATCCCCACCTCTGATTCCCCATCTCTGATTCCGCACATCCGATTCCCTGCCTCTGATTCCCCGCCTGTGATTCCCCGCCTCTGATTCCCTGCCTCTGATTCGCAACCTCTAATTCCCCACGTCTGATTCCCCATATCTGATTCCCCGCCTCTGTTTCCCTGCCTCTGATTCCCGGCCTCTGTTTCCCCATATCTGATTCCCCTCCTCTGATTCCCCAACTCTGATTCCCCGCCTCCGATTCCCCAGCTCTGATTCCCCGCCTTTTTTTCCCGGCCTCTGATTCCCTGCCACTGGTTCCCCGCCCCTGATTCCCCACCTCTGATTCCCCATATCTGATTCCCCGCCTCTGTTTCCCCAGCTCTGATTCCCCACCTCTGATTCCCCAGCTCTGATTCCCTGCCACTGATTCCCCGCCCCTGATTCCCCACCTCTGATTCCCCATATCTGATTCCCAGCCTCTGTTTCCCCAGCTCTGATTCCCTGCCTCTGATTCCCTGCCCTGATTCCCCATCTCTGTATCACCGCCTTTGATTCGCCACCTCTGATTCCCCATATCTGATTTCCCGCCTCTGTTTCCACGCCTCTGATTCCCTGCCTCTGATTCCCAACCTCTGATTCCACACCTCTGATTCGCCATATCTGATTCCCCGCCTCTATTTCCCCATATCTGATTCCCCGCCTCTGATTCCCCAACTCTGATTCCCCGCCTCTGATTCCCCAGCTCTGATTCCCCGCCTCTGATACCCGGCGTCCGATTCCCTGCCTCTTATTCCCCGCCTTTGATTCCCTGCCTCTGTTTCTTCACCTCTGATTCCCCATATGTGATTCCCCACCTCTGTTTCCCCGCATCTGATTCCCCGCCTCTGTTTCCCCATCTCTGATTCACCGCCTGTGATTCGCCACCTCTGATTCCCCATATCTGATTCCCCACCTCTGTTTCCCCGCCTCTGATTCCCCGCCTCTGATTCTCCATATCTCATTCCCCGCCTCTGAATCCCCATCTCTGATTCCCGGACTCTGATTCCCCACCTCTGATTCCCGGCCTCTTATTCCCAGCATCTGATTCCCGGCCTCTGATTCCCGGCCTCTAATTCCCCGCTTCTGATTCTGATTCCCTGCCTCTGATTCCCCATCTCTGATTCCGCACATCTGATTCCCTGCCTCTGATTCCCCACCTCTGATTCCCCATATCTGATTCCCCGCCTCTGTTTCCCTGCCTCTGATTCCCCGCCTCTGTTTCCCCATATCTAATTCCCCACCTCTGATGCCCCAACTCTGATTCCCCGCCTCTGATTCCCCAGCACTGATTCCCCACCTCTGATTCCCCGCATCCGATTCCCAATGTCTGATTCCCCGCCTCTGTTTCCCCGCCTCTGATTCCCCGCCTCTGTTTCCCCATATCTGATTCCCCGCCTCTGATTCCCCAGCTCTGATTCCCTGCCTCTGATTCCCCGCGTTCTATTCCCGGCCTCTGATTCCCCGCCTGTGATTCCCCATCTCTGATTCACCACCTCTGATTCCCCACCTCTGATTCCCCATATCTAATTCCCCGCCTCTGTTTGCCCGCCTCTGATTCCCCGCCTCTGTTTCCCCATATCTGATTCCCCGCCTCTGAATCCCCAACTCTGATTCCCTGCCTCTGATTCACCAGCTCTGATTCCCCGCCTTTGATTCCCCCCGTCTGATTCCCAGCCTCTGAATCCCCGTGTCTGATTTCCTGCCTCTGATTCCCCGCCTCTGATTCCCCATCTCTGATTCACCGCCTCTGATTCCCCACCTCTGATTCCCCATCTCTGATTCCGCACATCCGATTCCCTGACTCTGATTCCCCGACTCTGATTCCCCACCTCTGATTCCCCAGCTCTGATTCCCCGCCTCTGATTCCCCGCGTCTGATTCCCTGCCTCTGATTCCCCATCTCTGATTCCCCATCTCTGATTCCCCACCTCTGATTCCCCGTGTCTGATTCCCTGCCTCTGAATCCACGCCTCTGATTCCCCGCCTCTGATTCCCTGCCACTGATTACCCGCCCCTGATTCCCCACCTCTGATTCCCCATATCTTATTCCCCGCCTCTGTTTCCCCCCTCTGATTCCCAGCCTCTGATTCCCCATATCTGATTCCCCGCCTCTGATTCCCCATATCTGATTCCCCGCCTCTATTTCCCCATATCTGCTTCGCCGCCTCTGATTCCCCAACTCTGATTCCCCACCTCTGATTCCCCAGCTCTGATTTCCCGCCTCTGATTTCCGGCATCCGATTCAATGCCTCTGATTCCCCGCCTCTGATTCCCCATCTCTGATTCTCCGCCTCTGATTCCCCGTGTCTGATTCCCTGCCTCTGATTCCCCGCCTCTGATTCCCCGCGTCTGATTCCCTGCCACTGATTCCCTGCCCCTGATTCCCCACCTCTGATTCCCCATATCTGATTCCCCGCCTCTGTTTCCCCGCCTCTGATTCCCCGCCTCAGTTTCCCCATATCTGATTCCCCGCCTCTGATTCCCCAACTCTGATTCCCCTCCTCTAATTCGCCAGCTATGATTCCCCGCCTCTGATTCCCTGCGTCTGATTCCCTGCCTCTGATTCCCAGCCTCTGATTCCCCTTCTCTGATTCACCACCTCTGAATCCCCACCTCTGATTCCCCATCTCTGATTCCGCACATTCGATTCCCTGCCTCTGATTCCCCGCCTCTGATTCCCCGCCTCTGATTCGAAACCTCTAATTCCCCACCTCTGACTCCCCATATCTGATTCCCCGCCTCTGTTTCCCTGCCTCTGAATCCCGGCCTCTGTTTCCCCATATCTGATTCCCCTCCTCTGATTCCCCAACTCTGATTCCCCGCGTCTGATTCCCCAGCTCTGATTCCCCGCCTTTTATTCCCGGCATCTGATTCCCTGCCACTGATTCCCTGCCCCTGATTCCCCACCTCTGATTCCCCATCTCTGATTCACCGCCTCTGATTCACCACCTCTGATTCCCCATCTCTGATTCCGCACATCCGATTCCCTGCCTCTGATTCCCCGACTCTGATTCCACACCTCTGATTCCTCAGCTCTGATTCCCCGCCTCTGATTCCCCGCGTCTGATTCCCTGCCTCTGATTCCCCGCCTCTGATTCCCCATCTCTGATTCCCCACCTCTGATTCCCCGTGTCTGATTCCCTGCCTCTGATTCCCCGCCTCTGATTCCCTGCCTCTGATTCCCTGCCACTGATTCCCCGCCCCTGATTCCCCACCTCTGATTCCCCATATCTTATTCCCCGCCTCTGTTTCCCCCCCTCTGATTCCCAGCCTCTGATTCCCCATATCTGATTCCCCGCCTCTGATTCCCCATATCTGATTCCCCGCCTCTATTTCCCCATATCTGCTTCCCATCCTCTGATTCCCCAACTCTGATTCCCCGCCTCTGATTCCCCAGCTCCGATTTCCCGCCTCTGATTCCCGGCATCCGATTCCCTGCCTCTGATTCCCCGCCTCTGATTCCCCATCTCTGATTCCCCGCCTTTGATTCCCCGTGTCTGATTCCCTGCCTCTGATTCCCCGCCTCTGATTCCCGCGTCTGATTCACTGCCACTGATTCCCTGCCCCTGATTCCCCACCTCTGATTCCCCATATCTGATTCCCCGCCTCTGTTTTCCCGCCTTTGATTCCCTGCCTCTGATTCCCCATATCTGATTGCCCGCCTCTGATTCCCCAACTCTGATTCCCCGCCTCTGATTCCCCAGCTCTGAATCCCCGCCTCTGATTCCCCGCGTCTGATTCCCTGCCTCTGATTCCCCGCCTCTGATTCCCCATCTGTGATTCACAACCTCTGATGCCCCACCTCTGATTCCCCATATCTGATTCCCCGCCTCTGTTTCCCCGCCTCTGATTCCCCGCCTCTGATTCCCCATATCTGATTCCCCGCCTCTGATTGCCCACCTCTGATTCCCCGCGTCTGATTCCCTGCTTCTGATTCCCCGCCTCTGATTCCCCATCTCTGATTCACCACCTCTGATTCCCGGCCTCTGATTCCCCATCTCTGATTCCCCACATTCGATTCCCTGCCTATGATTCCCCACCTCTGATTCCCCGCCTCTGATTCCCCATATCTGATTCACTGCCTCTGTTTCCCCGCCTCTGATTCCCGACCTGTGTTTCCCCATATCTGATTCCCCGCCTCTGATTCCCCAAATCTAATACCCCGCCTCTGATTCCCCAGCTCTGATTCTCCGCCTCTGATTCCCCGCATCTGATTCCCTGCCTCTGATTCCCCGCCTCTGATTCCAGGCCTCTGATTCCTAGCATCTGATTCCGGCCTCTGATTTCCGGCCTCTGATTCCCTGCTTCTGATTCTGATTCCCTGCCTCTGATTCCCCATCTCTGATTCCGCACATCTGATTCCCTGCCTCTGATTCCCCACCTCTGATTCCCCATATCTGATTCCCCGCCTCTGTTTCCCCGCCTCTGATTCCCCGCCTATGTTTCCCAATATCTAAGTCCCCGCCTCTGATTCCCCAAATCTGATTCCCCACCTCTGATTCCCCAGCTCTGATTCCCCGCCTCTGATTCCCCGCCTCAGATTCTCCATATCTCATTCCCCGCATCTGAATCCCCATCTCTGATTCCCCGCCTCTGATTCCTAGCCTCTGCTTCCCCAACTCTGATTCCCCGCCTCTGATTCCCCAGCTCTGTTTCCCCGCCTCTGATTCCCCGCATCTGATTCCCTGCCTCTGATTCCCAATCTCTGATTCCCCACCTCTGAATCCCCATATCTGATTCACCGCCTCTGTTTCCCCGCCTCTGATTCCCCGCCTCTGTTTCCCCATATCTGATTCCCCGCCTCTGATTCCCCAACTCTGATTCCCCTCCTCTAATTCGCCAGCTATGATTCCCCGCCTCTGATTCCCTGCGTCTGATTCCCTGCCTCTGATTCCCCACCTCTGATTCCCCTTCTCTGATTCACCACCTCTGAATCCCCACCTCTGATTCCCCATCTCTGATTCCGCACATCCGATTCCCTGCCTCTGATTCCCCGCCTCTGATTCCCCGCCTCTGATTCCCCATATCTGATTCCCCACCTCTGTTTCCCCGCCTCTGATTCCCCGCATCTGATTCCCTGCCTCTGATTCCCCGCCTCTGATTCCCCATCTCTGATTCACCGCCTTTGATTCGCCACCTCTGATTCACCATATCTGATTCCCCACCTCTATTTCCCCGCCTCTGATTCCCCGCCTCTTATTCTCCATATCTCATTCCCCGCCTCTGAATCCCCATCTCTGATTCCCGGACTCTGATTCCCCACCTCTGATTCCCGGCCTCTTATTCCCAGCATCTGATTCCCGGCCTCTGATTCCCAGCCTCTGATTCCCCGCTTCTGATTCTGATTCCCTGCCTCTGATTCCCCATCTCTGATTCCGCACATCTGATTCCCTGCCTCTGTTTCCCCGCCTCTGATTCCTAGCCTCTGCTTCCCCAACTCTGATTCCCCGCCTCTGATTCCCCAGCTCTGTTTCCCCGCCTCTGATTCCCCGCATCTGATTCCCTGCCTCTGATTCCCCGCCTCTGATTCCCTGCCTCTGATTCCCAACCTCTGATTCCCCACCTCTGAATCCCCATATCTGATTCCCCGCCTCTGTTTCCCCACCTCTGATTCCCCGCCTCTGTTTCCCCATATCTGATTCCCTGCCTCTGATTCCCCAACTCTGATTCCCCTCCTCTAATTCGCCAGCTATGATTCCCCGCCTCTGATTCCCTGCGTCTGATTCCCTGCCTCTGATTCCCCGCCTCAGATTCCCCTTCTCTGATTCACCACCTCTGAATCCCCACCTCTGATTCCCCATCTCTGATTCCGCACATCCGATTCCCTGCCTCTGATTCCCCGCCTGTGATTCCCCGCCTCTGATTCCCTGCCTCTGATTCGCAACCTCTAATTCCCCACCTCTGATTCCCCATCTCTGATTCCGCACATCCGATTCCCTGCCTCTGATCCCCGCCTGTGATTCCCCGCCATCCGATTCCCTGCCTCTGATTCCCCAACTCTGATTCCCCTCCTCTAATTCCCCAACTCTGATTCCCCGCCTCCGATTCCCCAGCTCTGATTCCCCGCCTTTTTTTCCCGGCCTCTGATTCCCTGCCACTGATTCCCCGCCCCTGATTCCCCACCTCTGATTCCCCATATCTGATTCCCCGCCTCTGTTTCCCCAGCTCTGATTCCCCACCTCTGATTCCCCAGCTCTGATTCCCTGCCACTGATTCCCCGCCCCTGATTCCCCACCTCTGATTCCCCATATCTGATTCCCAGCCTCTGTTTCCCCAGCTCTGATTCCCTGCCTCTGATTCCCTGCCCTGATTCCCCATCTCTGTATCACCGCCTTTGATTCGCCACCTCTGATTCCCCATATCTGATTTCCCGCCTCTGTTTCCACGCCTCTGATTCCCTGCCTCTGATTCCCAACCTCTGATTCCACACCTCTGATTCGCCATATCTGATTCCCCGCCTCTATTTCCCCATATCTGATTCCCCGCCTCTGATTCCCCAACTCTGATTCCCCGCCTCTGATTCCCCAGCTCTGATTCCCCGCCTCTGATACCCGGCGTCCGATTCCCTGCCTCTTATTCCCCGCCTTTGAATCCCTGCCTCTGTTTCTTCACCTCTGATTCCCCATATGTGATTCCCCACCTCTGTTTCCCCGCATCTGATTCCCCGCCTCTGTTTCCCCATCTCTGATTCACCGCCTGTGATTCGCCACCTCTGATTCCCCATATCTGATTCCCCACCTCTGTTTCCCCGCCTCTGATTCCCCGCCTCTGATTCTCCATATCTCATTCCCCGCCTCTGAATCCCCATCTCTGATTCCCGGACTCTGATTCCCCACCTCTGATTCCCGGCCTCTTATTCCCAGCATCTGATTCCCGGCCTCTGATTCCCGGCCTCTAATTCCCCGCTTCTGATTCTGATTCCCTGCCTCTGATTCCCCATCTCTGATTCCGCACATCTGATTCCCTGCCTCTGATTCCCCACCTCTGATTCCCCATATCTGATTCCCCGCCTCTGTTTCCCTGCCTCTGATTCCCCGCCTCTGTTTCCCCATATCTAATTCCCCACCTCTGATGCCCCAACTCTGATTCCCCGCCTCTGATTCCCCAGCACTGATTCCCCACCTCTGATTCCCCGCATCCGATTCCCAATGTCTGATTCCCCGCCTCTGTTTCCCCGCCTCTGATTCCCCGCCTCTGTTTCCCCATATCTGATTCCCCGCCTCTGATTCCCCAGCTCTGATTCCCTGCCTCTGATTCCCCGCGTTCTATTCCCGGCCTCTGATTCCCCGCCTGTGATTCCCCATCTCTGATTCACCACCTCTGATTCCCCACCTCTGATTCCCCATATCTAATTCCCCGCCTCTGTTTGCCCGCCTCTGATTCCCCGCCTCTGTTTCCCCATATCTGATTCCCCGCCTCTGAATCCCCAACTCTGATTCCCTGCCTCTGATTCACCAGCTCTGATTCCCCGCCTTTGATTCCCCCCGTCTGATTCCCAGCCTCTGAATCCCCGTGTCTGATTTCCTGCCTCTGATTCCCCGCCTCTGATTCCCCATCTCTGATTCACCGCCTCTGATTCCCCACCTCTGATTCCCCATCTCTGATTCCGCACATCCGATTCCCTGACTCTGATTCCCCGACTCTGATTCCCCACCTCTGATTCCCCAGCTCTGATTCCCCGCCTCTGATTCCCCGCGTCTGATTCCCTGCCTCTGATTCCCCATCTCTGATTCCCCATCTCTGATTCCCCACCTCTGATTCCCCGTGTCTGATTCCCTGCCTCTGAATCCACGCCTCTGATTCCCCAACTCTGATTCCCCACCTCTGATTCCCCAGCTCTGATTTCCCGCCTCTGATTTCCGGCATCCGATTCAATGCCTCTGATTCCCCGCCTCTGATTCCCCATCTCTGATTCTCCGCCTCTGATTCCCCGTGTCTGATTCCCTGCCTCTGATTCCCCGCCTCTGATTCCCCGCGTCTGATTCCCTGCCACTGATTCCCTGCCCCTGATTCCCCACCTCTGATTCACCATATCTGATTCCCCGCCTCTGTTTCCCCGCCTCTGATTCCCCGCCTCAGTTTCCCCATATCTGATTCCCCGCCTCTGATTCCCCAACTCTGATTCCCCTCCTCTAATTCGCCAGCTATGATTCCCCGCCTCTGATTCCCTGCGTCTGATTCCCTGCCTCTGATTCCCAGCCTCTGATTCCCCTTCTCTGATTCACCACCTCTGAATCCCCACCTCTGATTCCCCATCTCTGATTCCGCACATCCGATTCCCTGCCTCTGATTCCCCGCCTCTGATTCCCCGCCTCTGATTCGAAACCTCTAATTCCCCACCTCTGACTCCCCATATCTGATTCCCCGCCTCTGTTTCCATGCCTCTGAATCCCGGCCTCTGTTTCCCCATATCTGATTCCCCTCCTCTGATTCCCCAACTCTGATTCCCCGCGTCTGATTCCCCAGCTCTGATTCCCCGCCTTTTATTCCCGGCATCTGATTCCCTGCCACTGATTCCCCGCCCCTTATTCCCCACCTCTGATTCCCCATCTCTGATTCACCGCCTCTGATTCACCACCTCTGATTCCCCATCTCTGATTCCGCACATCCGATTCCCTGCCTCTGATTCCCCGACTCTGATTCCACACCTCTGATTCCTCAGCTCTGATTCCCCGCCTCTGATTCCCCGCGTCTGATTCCCTGCCTCTGATTCCCCGCCTCTGATTCCCCATCTCTGATTCCCCACCTCTGATTCCCCGTGTCTGATTCCCTGCCTCTGATTCCCCGCCTCTGATTCCCTGCCTCTGATTCCCTGCCACTGATTCCCCGCCCCTGATTCCCCACCTCTGATTCCCCATATCTTATTCCCCGCCTCTGTTTCCCCCCCTCTGATTCCCAGCCTCTGATTCCCCATATCTGATTCCCCGCCTCTGATTCCCCATATCTGATTCCCCGCCTCTATTTCCCCATATCTGCTTCCCATCCTCTGATTCCCCAACTCTGATTCCCCGCCTCTGATTCCCCAGCTCTGATTTCCCGCCTCTGATTCCCGGCATCCGATTCCCTGCCTCTGATTCCCCGCCTCTGATTCCCCATCTCTGATTCCCCGCCTTTGATTCCCCGTGTCTGATTCCCTGCCTCTGATTCCCCGCCTCTGATTCCCGCGTCTGATTCACTGCCACTGATTCCCTGCCCCTGATTCCCCACCTCTGATTCCCCATATCTGATTCCCCGCCTCTGTTTTCCCGCCTTTGATTCCCTGCCTCTGATTCCCCATATCTGATTGCCCGCCTCTGATTCCCCAACTCTGATTCCCCGCCTCTGATTCCCCAGCTCTGAATCCCCGCCTCTGATTCCCCGCGTCTGATTCCCTGCCTCTGATTCCCCGCGTCTGATTCCCCATCTGTGATTCACAACCTCTGATGCCCCACCTCTGATTCCCCATATCTGATTCCCCGCCTCTGTTTCCCCGCCTCTGATTCCCCGCCTCTTATTCCCCATATCTGATTCCCCGCCTCTGATTGCCCACCTCTGATTCCCCGCGTCTGATTCCCTGCTTCTGATTCCCCGCCTCTGATTCCCCATCTCTGATTCACCACCTCTGATTCCCGGCCTCTGATTCCCCATCTCTGATTCCCCACATTCGATTCCCTGCCTATGATTCCCCACCTCTGATTCCCCGCCTCTGATTCCCCATATCTGATTCACTGCCTCTGTTTCCCCGCCTCTGATTCCCGACCTGTGTTTCCCCATATCTGATTCCCCGCCTCTGATTCCCCAAATCTAATACCCCGCCTCTGATTCCCCAGCTCTGATTCTCCGCCTCTGATTCCCCGCATCTGATTCCCTGCCTCTGATTCCCCGCCTCTGATTCCAGGCCTCTGATTCCTAGCATCTGATTCCGGCCTCTGATTTCCGGCCTCTGATTCCCTGCTTCTGATTCTGATTCCCTGCCTCTGATTCCCCATCTCTGATTCCGCACATCTGATTCCCTGCCTCTGATTCCCCACCTCTGATTCCCCATATCTGATTCCCCGCCTCTGTTTCCCCGCCTCTGATTCCCCGCCTATGTTTCCCAATATCTAAGTCCCCGCCTCTGATTCCCCAAATCTGATTCCCCACCTCTGATTCCCCAGCTCTGATTCCCCGCCTCTGATTCCCCGCCTCAGATTCTCCATATCTCATTCCCCGCATCTGAATCCCCATCTCTGATTCCCCGCCTCTGATTCCTAGCCTCTGCTTCCCCAACTCTGATTCCCCGCCTCTGATTCCCCAGCTCTGTTTCCCCGCCTCTGATTCCCCGCATCTGATTCCCTGCCTCTGATTCCCCGCCTCTGATTCCCTGCCTCTGATTCCCAATCTCTGATTCCCCACCTCTGAATCCCCATATCTGATTCACCGCCTCAGTTTCCCCGCCTCTGATTCCCCGCCTCTGTTTCCCCATATCTGATTCCCCGCCTCTGATTCCCCAACTCTGATTCCCCTCCTCTAATTCGCCAGCTATGATTCCCCGCCTCTGATTCCCTGCGTCTGATTCCCTGCCTCTGATTCCCCACCTCTGATTCCCCTTCTCTGATTCACCACCTCTGAATCCCCACCTCTGATTCCCCATCTCTGATTCCGCACATCCGATTCCCTGCCTCTGATTCCCCGCCTCTGATTCCCCGCCTCTGATTCCCCATATCTGATTCCCCGCCTATGTTTCCCAATATCTAAGTCCCCGCCTCTGATTCCCCAAATCTGATTCCCCACCTCTGATTCCCCAGCTCTGATTCCCCGCCTCTGATTCCCCGCCTCAGATTCTCCATATCTCATTCCCCGCATCTGAATCCCCATCTCTGATTCCCCGCCTCTGATTCCTAGCCTCTGCTTCCCCAACTCTGATTCCCCGCCTCTGATTCCCCAGCTCTGTTTCCCCGCCTCTGATTCCCCGCATCTGATTCCCTGCCTCTGATTCCCCGCCTCTGATTCCCTGCCTCTGATTCCCAATCTCTGATTCCCCACCTCTGAATCCCCATATCTGATTCACCGCCTCTGTTTCCCCGCCTCTGATTCCCCGCCTCTGTTTCCCCATATCTGATTCCCCGCCTCTGATTCCCCAACTCTGATTCCCCTCCTCTAATTCGCCAGCTATGATTCCCCGCCTCTGATTCCCTGCGTCTGATTCCCTGCCTCTGATTCCCCACCTCTGATTCCCCTTCTCTGATTCACCACCTCTGAATCCCCACCTCTGATTCCCCATCTCTGATTCCGCACATCCGATTCCCTGCCTCTGATTCCCCGCCTCTGATTCCCCGCCTCTGATTCCCCATATCTGATTCCCCGCCTATGTTTCCCAATATCTAAGTCCCCGCCTCTGATTCCCCAAATCTGATTCCCCACCTCTGATTCCCCAGATCCGATTCCCTGCCTCTGATTCCCCGCCTCTGATTCCCCGCCTCTGTTTCCCTGCCTCTGATTCCCCACCTCTGATTCCCCATCTCTGATTCACCGCCTCTGATTCCCCACCTCTGATTCCCCACCTCTGATTCCCTGCCACTGATTCCCTGCCCCTGATTCCCCACCTCTGATTCCCCATATCTGATTCCCCACCTCTGTTTCCCCGCCTCTGATTCCCCGCCTCTTATTACCCATATCTGATTCCCTGCCTCTGATTCCCCAACTCTGATTCCCCGCCTCTGATTCCCCAGCTCTGAATCCCCGCCTCTGATTCCCCGTGTCTGATTCCCTGCCTCTGATTCCCCGCCTTGATTCCCCATCTTTGATTCACAACCTCTGATTCCCCACCTCTGATTCCCTATATTTGATTACCCGCCTCTGTTTCCCCGCCTCTGATTCCCCGCCTCTGATTCCCCATATCTGATTCCCCGCCTCTGATTGCCCACCTCTGATTCCCGGACTCTGATTCCCCACCTCTGATTCCCTATATTTGATTCCCCGCCTCTGTTTCCCCGCCTCTGATTCCCCGCCTCTGATTCCCCATATCTCATTCCCCGCCTCTGAATCCCCATCTCTGATTCCCGGACTCTGATTCCCCACCTCTGATTCCCAGCCTCTTATTCCCAGCATCTGTTTCCCGGCCTCTGATTCCCGGCCTCTGATTCCCCGCTTCTGATTCTGATTCCCTGCCTCTGATTCCCCATCTCTGATTCCCCACCTCTGATTCCCCATATCTTATTCCCCGCCTCTGTTTCCCCCCCTCTGATTCCCAGCCTCTGATTCCCCATATCTGATTCCCCGCCTCTGATTCCCCAAATCTGATTCCCCACCTCTGATTCCCCAGCTCTGATTCCCCGCCTCTGATTCCCCGCATCTGATTCCCTGCATCTGATTCCAAGCCTCTGATTCCCTGACTCTGATTCCCAACCTCTGATTCCCCACCTCTGATTCCCCATATCTGATTCCCCGCCTCTGTTTCCCCGCCTCGGATTCCCCGCCTCTGTTTCCCCATATCTGATTCCCGGCCTCTGATTCCCCGCCTCTGATTCCCCGCCTCTGATTCCCTGCCTCTGATTCCCCATCTCCGATTCCGCACATCTGATTCCCTTCCTCTGATTCCCCGCATCTGATTCCCTGCCTCTGATTCACCGCCTCTGATTCCCTGCCTCTGATTCCCAACCTCTGATTCCCCACCTCTGAATCCCCATATCTGATTCCCTACCTCTGTTTCCCCGCCTCTGATTCCCCGCCTCTGTTTCCCCATATCTGATTCCCCGCCTCTGATTCCCCAACTCTCATTCCCCTCCTCTAATTCGCCAGCTATGATTCCCCGCCTCTGATTCCCTGCGTCTGATTCCCTGCCTCTGATTCCCCGCCTCTGATTCCCCTTCTCTGATTCACCACCTCTGAATCCCCACCTCTGATTCCCCATCTCTGATTCCGCACATCCGATTCCCTGCTTCTGATTCCCCGCATCTGATTCCCAGCCTCTGATTCCCTGCCTCTGATTCGCAACCTCTAATTACCCACCTCTGATTCCCCATATCTGATTCCCCGCCTCTGCTTCCCTGCCTCTGATTCCCGGCCTCTGTTTCCCCCTATCTGATTCCCCTCCTCTGATTCCCCAACTCTGATTCCCCGCCTCTGATTCCCCAGCTCTGATTCCCCGCCTTTTATTCCCGGCCTCTGATTCCCTGCCACTGATTCCCCGCCCCTGATTCCCCACCTCTGATTCCCCATATCTGATTCCCCGCCTCTGTTTCCCCAGCTCTGATTCCCCACCTCTGATTCCCCAGCTCTGATTCCCTGCCACTGATTCCCCGCCCCTGATTCCCCACCTCTGATTCCCCATATCTGATTCCCCGCCTCTGTTTCCCCACCTCTGATTCCCTGCCTCTGATTCCGAACCTCTGATTCCACACCTCTGATTCCCCATATCTGATTCCCCGCCTCTGATTCCCCAGCTCTGATTCCCTGTGTCTGATTCCCTGCCTCTGTTTCCCCGCCTCTGATTCCCCGCCTCTGTTTCCCCATATCTGATTCCCCGCCTCTGATTCCCCAGCTCTGATTCCCTGCCTCTGATTCCCCGCGTTCTATTCCCGGCCTCTGATTCCCCGCCTGTGATTCCCCATCTCTGATTCACCACCTCTGATTCCCCACCTCTGATTCCCCATATCTAATTCCCCGCCTCTGTTTGCCCGCCTCTGATTCCCCGCCTCTGTTTCCCCATATCTGATTCCCCGCCTCTGAATCCCCAACTCTGATTCCCTGCCTCTGATTCACCAGCTCTGATTCCCCGCCTTTGATTCCCCCCGTCTGATTCCCAGCCTCTGAATCCCCGTGTCTGATTTCCTGCCTCTGATTCCCCGCCTCTGATTCCCCATCTCTGATTCACCGCCTCTGATTCCCCACCTCTGATTCCCCATCTCTGATTCCGCACATCCGATTCCCTGACTCTGATTCCCCGACTCTGATTCCCCACCTCTGATTCCCCAGCTCTGATTCCCCGCCTCTGATTCCCCGCGTCTGATTCCCTGCCTCTGATTCCCCATCTCTGATTCCCCATCTCTGATTCCCCACCTCTGATTCCCCGTGTCTGATTCCCTGCCTCTGAATCCACGCCTCTGATTCCCCAACTCTGATTCCCCACCTCTGATTCCCCAGCTCTGATTTCCCGCCTCTGATTTCCGGCATCCGATTCAATGCCTCTGATTCCCCGCCTCTGATTCCCCATCTCTGATTCTCCGCCTCTGATTCCCCGTGTCTGATTCCCTGCCTCTGATTCCCCGCCTCTGATTCCCCGCGTCTGATTCCCTGCCACTGATTCCCTGCCCCTGATTCCCCACCTCTGATTCACCATATCTGATTCCCCGCCTCTGTTTCCCCGCCTCTGATTCCCCGCCTCAGTTTCCCCATATCTGATTCCCCGCCTCTGATTCCCCAACTCTGATTCCCCTCCTCTAATTCGCCAGCTATGATTCCCCGCCTCTGATTCCCTGCGTCTGATTCCCTGCCTCTGATTCCCAGCCTCTGATTCCCCTTCTCTGATTCACCACCTCTGAATCCCCACCTCTGATTCCCCATCTCTGATTCCGCACATCCGATTCCCTGCCTCTGATTCCCCGCCTCTGATTCCCCGCCTCTGATTCGAAACCTCTAATTCCCCACCTCTGACTCCCCATATCTGATTCCCCGCCTCTGTTTCCATGCCTCTGAATCCCGGCCTCTGTTTCCCCATATCTGATTCCCCTCCTCTGATTCCCCAACTCTGATTCCCCGCGTCTGATTCCCCAGCTCTGATTCCCCGCCTTTTATTCCCGGCATCTGATTCCCTGCCACTGATTCCCCGCCCCTTATTCCCCACCTCTGATTCCCCATCTCTGATTCACCGCCTCTGATTCACCACCTCTGATTCCCCATCTCTGATTCCGCACATCCGATTCCCTGCCTCTGATTCCCCGACTCTGATTCCACACCTCTGATTCCTCAGCTCTGATTCCCCGCCTCTGATTCCCCGCGTCTGATTCCCTGCCTCTGATTCCCCGCCTCTGATTCCCCATCTCTGATTCCCCACCTCTGATTCCCCGTGTCTGATTCCCTGCCTCTGATTCCCCGCCTCTGATTCCCTGCCTCTGATTCCCTGCCACTGATTCCCCGCCCCTGATTCCCCACCTCTGATTCCCCATATCTTATTCCCCGCCTCTGTTTCCCCCCCTCTGATTCCCAGCCTCTGATTCCCCATATCTGATTCCCCGCCTCTGATTCCCCATATCTGATTCCCCGCCTCTATTTCCCCATATCTGCTTCCCATCCTCTGATTCCCCAACTCTGATTCCCCGCCTCTGATTCCCCAGCTCTGATTTCCCGCCTCTGATTCCCGGCATCCGATTCCCTGCCTCTGATTCCCCGCCTCTGATTCCCCATCTCTGATTCCCCGCCTTTGATTCCCCGTGTCTGATTCCCTGCCTCTGATTCCCCGCCTCTGATTCCCGCGTCTGATTCACTGCCACTGATTCCCTGCCCCTGATTCCCCACCTCTGATTCCCCATATCTGATTCCCCGCCTCTGTTTTCCCGCCTTTGATTCCCTGCCTCTGATTCCCCATATCTGATTGCCCGCCTCTGATTCCCCAACTCTGATTCCCCGCCTCTGATTCCCCAGCTCTGAATCCCCGCCTCTGATTCCCCGCGTCTGATTCCCTGCCTCTGATTCCCCGCGTCTGATTCCCCATCTGTGATTCACAACCTCTGATGCCCCACCTCTGATTCCCCATATCTGATTCCCCGCCTCTGTTTCCCCGCCTCTGATTCCCCGCCTCTTATTCCCCATATCTGATTCCCCGCCTCTGATTGCCCACCTCTGATTCCCCGCGTCTGATTCCCTGCTTCTGATTCCCCGCCTCTGATTCCCCATCTCTGATTCACCACCTCTGATTCCCGGCCTCTGATTCCCCATCTCTGATTCCCCACATTCGATTCCCTGCCTATGATTCCCCACCTCTGATTCCCCGCCTCTGATTCCCCATATCTGATTCACTGCCTCTGTTTCCCCGCCTCTGATTCCCGACCTGTGTTTCCCCATATCTGATTCCCCGCCTCTGATTCCCCAAATCTAATACCCCGCCTCTGATTCCCCAGCTCTGATTCTCCGCCTCTGATTCCCCGCATCTGATTCCCTGCCTCTGATTCCCCGCCTCTGATTCCAGGCCTCTGATTCCTAGCATCTGATTCCGGCCTCTGATTTCCGGCCTCTGATTCCCTGCTTCTGATTCTGATTCCCTGCCTCTGATTCCCCATCTCTGATTCCGCACATCTGATTCCCTGCCTCTGATTCCCCACCTCTGATTCCCCATATCTGATTCCCCGCCTCTGTTTCCCCGCCTCTGATTCCCCGCCTATGTTTCCCAATATCTAAGTCCCCGCCTCTGATTCCCCAAATCTGATTCCCCACCTCTGATTCCCCAGCTCTGATTCCCCGCCTCTGATTCCCCGCCTCAGATTCTCCATATCTCATTCCCCGCATCTGAATCCCCATCTCTGATTCCCCGCCTCTGATTCCTAGCCTCTGCTTCCCCAACTCTGATTCCCCGCCTCTGATTCCCCAGCTCTGTTTCCCCGCCTCTGATTCCCCGCATCTGATTCCCTGCCTCTGATTCCCCGCCTCTGATTCCCTGCCTCTGATTCCCAATCTCTGATTCCCCACCTCTGAATCCCCATATCTGATTCACCGCCTCAGTTTCCCCGCCTCTGATTCCCCGCCTCTGTTTCCCCATATCTGATTCCCCGCCTCTGATTCCCCAACTCTGATTCCCCTCCTCTAATTCGCCAGCTATGATTCCCCGCCTCTGATTCCCTGCGTCTGATTCCCTGCCTCTGATTCCCCACCTCTGATTCCCCTTCTCTGATTCACCACCTCTGAATCCCCACCTCTGATTCCCCATCTCTGATTCCGCACATCCGATTCCCTGCCTCTGATTCCCCGCCTCTGATTCCCCGCCTCTGATTCCCCATATCTGATTCCCCGCCTATGTTTCCCAATATCTAAGTCCCCGCCTCTGATTCCCCAAATCTGATTCCCCACCTCTGATTCCCCAGCTCTGATTCCCCGCCTCTGATTCCCCGCCTCAGATTCTCCATATCTCATTCCCCGCATCTGAATCCCCATCTCTGATTCCCCGCCTCTGATTCCTAGCCTCTGCTTCCCCAACTCTGATTCCCCGCCTCTGATTCCCCAGCTCTGTTTCCCCGCCTCTGATTCCCCGCATCTGATTCCCTGCCTCTGATTCCCCGCCTCTGATTCCCTGCCTCTGATTCCCAATCTCTGATTCCCCACCTCTGAATCCCCATATCTGATTCACCGCCTCTGTTTCCCCGCCTCTGATTCCCCGCCTCTGTTTCCCCATATCTGATTCCCCGCCTCTGATTCCCCAACTCTGATTCCCCTCCTCTAATTCGCCAGCTATGATTCCCCGCCTCTGATTCCCTGCGTCTGATTCCCTGCCTCTGATTCCCCACCTCTGATTCCCCTTCTCTGATTCACCACCTCTGAATCCCCACCTCTGATTCCCCATCTCTGATTCCGCACATCCGATTCCCTGCCTCTGATTCCCCGCCTCTGATTCCCCGCCTCTGATTCCCCATATCTGATTCCCCGCCTATGTTTCCCAATATCTAAGTCCCCGCCTCTGATTCCCCAAATCTGATTCCCCACCTCTGATTCCCCAGATCCGATTCCCTGCCTCTGATTCCCCGCCTCTGATTCCCCGCCTCTGTTTCCCTGCCTCTGATTCCCCACCTCTGATTCCCCATCTCTGATTCACCGCCTCTGATTCCCCACCTCTGATTCCCCACCTCTGATTCCCTGCCACTGATTCCCTGCCCCTGATTCCCCACCTCTGATTCCCCATATCTGATTCCCCACCTCTGTTTCCCCGCCTCTGATTCCCCGCCTCTTATTACCCATATCTGATTCCCTGCCTCTGATTCCCCAACTCTGATTCCCCGCCTCTGATTCCCCAGCTCTGAATCCCCGCCTCTGATTCCCCGTGTCTGATTCCCTGCCTCTGATTCCCCGCCTTGATTCCCCATCTTTGATTCACAACCTCTGATTCCCCACCTCTGATTCCCTATATTTGATTACCCGCCTCTGTTTCCCCGCCTCTGATTCCCCGCCTCTGATTCCCCATATCTGATTCCCCGCCTCTGATTGCCCACCTCTGATTCCCGGACTCTGATTCCCCACCTCTGATTCCCTATATTTGATTCCCCGCCTCTGTTTCCCCGCCTCTGATTCCCCGCCTCTGATTCCCCATATCTCATTCCCCGCCTCTGAATCCCCATCTCTGATTCCCGGACTCTGATTCCCCACCTCTGATTCCCAGCCTCTTATTCCCAGCATCTGTTTCCCGGCCTCTGATTCCCGGCCTCTGATTCCCCGCTTCTGATTCTGATTCCCTGCCTCTGATTCCCCATCTCTGATTCCCCACCTCTGATTCCCCATATCTTATTCCCCGCCTCTGTTTCCCCCCCTCTGATTCCCAGCCTCTGATTCCCCATATCTGATTCCCCGCCTCTGATTCCCCAAATCTGATTCCCCACCTCTGATTCCCCAGCTCTGATTCCCCGCCTCTGATTCCCCGCATCTGATTCCCTGCATCTGATTCCAAGCCTCTGATTCCCTGACTCTGATTCCCAACCTCTGATTCCCCACCTCTGATTCCCCATATCTGATTCCCCGCCTCTGTTTCCCCGCCTCGGATTCCCCGCCTCTGTTTCCCCATATCTGATTCCCGGCCTCTGATTCCCCGCCTCTGATTCCCCGCCTCTGATTCCCTGCCTCTGATTCCCCATCTCCGATTCCGCACATCTGATTCCCTTCCTCTGATTCCCCGCATCTGATTCCCTGCCTCTGATTCACCGCCTCTGATTCCCTGCCTCTGATTCCCAACCTCTGATTCCCCACCTCTGAATCCCCATATCTGATTCCCTACCTCTGTTTCCCCGCCTCTGATTCCCCGCCTCTGTTTCCCCATATCTGATTCCCCGCCTCTGATTCCCCAACTCTCATTCCCCTCCTCTAATTCGCCAGCTATGATTCCCCGCCTCTGATTCCCTGCGTCTGATTCCCTGCCTCTGATTCCCCGCCTCTGATTCCCCTTCTCTGATTCACCACCTCTGAATCCCCACCTCTGATTCCCCATCTCTGATTCCGCACATCCGATTCCCTGCTTCTGATTCCCCGCATCTGATTCCCAGCCTCTGATTCCCTGCCTCTGATTCGCAACCTCTAATTACCCACCTCTGATTCCCCATATCTGATTCCCCGCCTCTGCTTCCCTGCCTCTGATTCCCGGCCTCTGTTTCCCCCTATCTGATTCCCCTCCTCTGATTCCCCAACTCTGATTCCCCGCCTCTGATTCCCCAGCTCTGATTCCCCGCCTTTTATTCCCGGCCTCTGATTCCCTGCCACTGATTCCCCGCCCCTGATTCCCCACCTCTGATTCCCCATATCTGATTCCCCGCCTCTGTTTCCCCAGCTCTGATTCCCCACCTCTGATTCCCCAGCTCTGATTCCCTGCCACTGATTCCCCGCCCCTGATTCCCCACCTCTGATTCCCCATATCTGATTCCCCGCCTCTGTTTCCCCACCTCTGATTCCCTGCCTCTGATTCCGAACCTCTGATTCCACACCTCTGATTCCCCATATCTGATTCCCCGCCTCTATTTCCCCATATCTGATTCCCCGCCTCTGATTCCCCATATCTGATTCCCCTCTTCTGATTCCCCAACTCTGATTCCCCGCCTCTGATTCCCCAGCTCTGATTCCCCGCCTTTTATTCCCGGCATCTGATTCCCTGCCACTGATTCCCCGCCCCTGATTCCCCACCTCTGATTCCCCATCTCTGATTCACCGCCTCTGATTCCCCACCTCTGATTCCCCATCTCTGATTCCGCACATCCGATTCCCTGCCTCTGATTCCCCGACTCTGATTCCACACCTCTGATTCCTCAGCTCTGATTCCCCGCCTCTGATTCCCCGCGTCTGATTCCCTGCCTCTGATTCCCCGCCTCTGATTCCCCATCTCTGATTCCCCACCTCTGATTCCCCGTGTCTGATTCCCTGCCTCTGATTCCCCGCCTCTGATTCCCTGCCTCTGATTCCCTGCCACTGATTCCCCGCCGCTGATTCCCCACCTCTGATTCCCCATATCTTATTCCCCGCCTCTGTTTCCCCCCCTCTGATTCCCAGCCTCTGATTCCCCAACTCTGATTCCCCGCCTCTGATTCCCCAGCTGTGATTTCCCGCCTCTGATTCCCGGCATCCGATTCCCTGCCTCTGATTCCCCGCCTCTGATTCCCCATCTCTGATTCCCCGCCTTTGATTCCCCGTGTCTGATTCCCTGCCTCTGATTCCCCGCCTCTGATTCCCGCGTCTGATTCACTGCCACTGATTCCCTGCCCCTGATTCCCCACCTCTGATTCCCCATATCTGATTCCCCGCCTCTGTTTTCCCGCCTTTGATTCCCTGCCTCTGATTCCCCATATCTGATTCCCCGCCTCTGATTCCCCAACTCTGATTCCCCGCCTCTGATTCCCCAGCTCTGAATCCCCGCCTCTGATTCCCCGCGTCTGATTCCCTGCCTCTGATTCCCCGCCTCTGTTTCTCCGCCTCTGATTCCCCGCCTCTGATTCCCCGCCTCTGATTCCCTGCCTCTGATTGCCCACCTCTGATTCCCCGCGTCTGATTCCCTGCTTCTGATTCCCCGCCTCTGATTCCCCATCTCTGATTCACCACCTCTGATTCCCTGCCTCTGATTCCCCATCTCTGATTCCCCACATTCGATTCCCTGCCTATGATTCCCCACCTCTGATTCCCCGCCTCTGATTCCCCATATCTGATTCACTGCCTCTGTTTCCCCGCCTCTGATTCCCCACCGCTGTTTCCCCATATCTGATTCCCCGCCTCTGATTCCCCAAATCTAATACCCCGCCTCTGATTCCCCAGCTCTGATTCTCCGCCTCTGATTCCCCGCATCTGATTCCCTGCCTCTGATTCCCCGCGTCTGATTCCCTGCCTCTGATTCCCCGCCTCTGATTCCCCATCTCTGATTCCCCACCTCTGATTCCCCGTGTCTGATTCCCTGCCTCTGATTCCCCGCCTCTGATTCCCTGCCTCTGATTCCCTGCCACTGATTCCCCGCCCCTGATTCCCCACCTCTGATTCCCCATATCTTATTCCCCGCCTCTGTTTCCCCCCCTCTGATTCCCAGCCTCTGATTCCCCATATCTGATTCCCCGCCTCTGATTCCCCATATCTGATTCCCCGCCTCTATTTCCCCATATCTGCTTCCCATCCTCTGATTCCCCAACTCTGATTCCCCGCCTCTGATTCCCCAGCTCTGATTTCCCGCCTCTGATTCCCGGCATCCGATTCCCTGCCTCTGATTCCCCGCCTCTGATTCCCCATCTCTGATTCCCCGCCTTTGATTCCCCGTGTCTGATTCCCTGCCCCTGATTCCCCACCTCTGATTCCCCATATCTGATTCCCCGCCTCTGTTTTCCCGCCTTTGATTCCCTGCCTCTGATTCCCCATATCTGATTCCCCGCCTCTGATTCCCCAACTCTGATTCCCCGCCTCTGATTCCCCAGCTCTGAATCCCCGCCTCTGATTCCCCGCGTCTGATTCCCTGCCTCTGATTCCCCGCCTCTGTTTCTCCGCTTCTGATTCCCCGCCTCTGATTCCCCATATCTGATTCCCTGCCTCTGATTGCCCACCTCTGATTCCCCGCGTCTGATTCCCTGCTTCTGATTCCCCGCCTCTGATTCCCCATCTCTGATTCACCACCTCTGATTCCCGGCCTCTGATTCCCCATCTCTGATTCCCCACATTCGATTCCCTGCCTATGATTCCCCACCTCTGATTCCCCGCCTCTGATTCCCCATATCTGATTCACTGCCTCTGTTTCCCCGCCTCTGATTCCCCACCTCTGTTTCCCCATATCTGATTCCCCGCCTCTGATTCCCCAAATCTAATACCCCGCCTCTGATTCCCCAGCTCTGATTCTCCGCCTCTGATTCCCCGCATCTGATTCCCTGCCTCTGATTCCCCGCCTCTGATTCCCTGCCACTGATTCCCCGCCCCTGATTCCCCACCTCTGATTCCCCATATCTGATTCCCCGCCTCTGTTTCCCCAGCTCTGATTCCCTACCTCTGATTCCCCAGCTCTGATTCCCTGCCACTGATTCCCCGCCCCTGATTCCCCACCTCTGATTCCCCATATCTGATTCCCCGCCTCTGTTTCCCCACCTCTGATTCCCTGCCTCTGATTCCGAACCTCTGATTCCACACCTCTGATTCCCCATATCTGATTCCCCGCCTCTATTTCCCCATATCTGATTCCCCGCCTCTGATTCCCCATATCTGATTCCCCTCCTCTGATTCCCCAACTCTGATTCCCCGCCTCTGATTCCCCAGCTCTGATTCCCCGCCTTTTATTCCCGGCATCTGATTCCCTGCCACTGATTCCCCGCCCCTGATTCCCCACCTCTGATTCTCCATCTCTGATTCACCGCCTCTGATTCCCCACCTCTGATTCCCCATCTCTGATTCCGCACATCCGATTCCCTGCCTCTGATTCCCCGACTCTGATTCCACACCTCTGATTCCTCAGCTCTGATTCCCCGCCTCTGATTCCCCGCGTCTGATTCCCTGCCTCTGATTCCCCGCCTCTGATTCCCCATCTCTGATTCCCCACCTCTGATTCCCCGTGTCTGATTCCCTGCCTCTGATTCCCCGCCTCTGATTCCCTGCCTCTGATTCCCTGCCACTGATTCCCCGCCCCTGATTCCCCACCTCTGATTCCCCATATCTTATTCCCCGCCTCTGTTTCCCCCCCTCTGATTCCCAGCCTCTGATTCCCCATATCTGATTCCCCACCTCTGATTCCCCATATCTGATTCCCCGCCTCTATTTCCCCATATCTGCTTCCCATCCTCTGATTCCCCAACTCTGATTCCCCGCCTCTGATTCCCCAGCTCTGATTTCCCGCCTCTGATTCCCGGCATCCGATTCCCTGCCTGTGATTCCCCGCCTCTGATTCCCCATCTCTGATTCCCCGCCTTTGATTCCCCGTGTCTGATTCCCTGCCTCTGATTCCCCGCCTCTGATTCCCGCGTCTGATTCACTGCCACTGATTCCCTGCCCCTGATTCCCCACCTCTGATTCCCCATATCTGATTCCCCGCCTCTGTTTTCCCGCCTTTGATTCCCTGCCTCTGATTCCCCATATCTGATTCCCCGCCTCTGATTCCCCAACTCTGATTCCCCGCCTCTGATTCCCCAGCTCTGAATCCCCGCCTCTGATTCCCCGCGTCTGATTCCCTGCCTCTGATTCCCCGCCTCTGATTCCCCATCTGTGATTCACAACCTCTGATGCCCCACCTCTGATTCCCCATATCTGATTCCCCGCCTCTGTTTCTCCGCCTCTGATTCCCCGCCTCTGATTCCCCATATCTGATTCCCTGCCTCTGATTGCCCACCTCTGATTCCCCGCGTCTGATTCCCTGCTTCTGATTCCCCGCCTCTGATTCCCCATCTCTGATTCACCACCTCTGATTCCCGGCCTCTGATTCCCCATCTCTGATTCCCCACATTCGATTCCCTGCCTATGATTCCCCACCTCTGATTCCCTGCCTCTGATTCCCCATATCTGATTCACTGCCTCTGTTTCCCCGCCTCTGATTCCCCACCTCTGTTTCCCCATATCTGATTCCCCGCCTCTGATTCCCCAAATCTAATACACCGCCTCTGATTCCCCAGCTCTGATTCTCCGCCTCTGATTCCCCGCATCTGATTCCCTGCCTCTGATTCCCCGCCTCTGATTCCAGGCCTCTGATTCCTAGCATCTGATTCCGGCCTCTGATTTCAGGCCTCTGATTCCCTGCTTCTGATTCTGATTCCCTGCCTCTGATTCCCCATCTCTGATTCCGCACATCTGATTCCCTGCCTCTGATTCCCCACCTCTGATTCCCCATATCTGATTCCCCGCCTCTGTTTCCCCGCCTCTGATTCCCCGCCTATGTTTCCCAATATCTAAGTCCCCTCCTCTGATTCCCCAAATCTGATTCCCCACCTCTGATTCCCCAGCTCTGATTCCCCGCCTCTGATTCCCCGCATCTGATTCCCTGCATCTGATTCCAAGCCTCTGATTCCCTGACTCTGATTCCCAACCTCTGATTCCCCACCTCTGATTCCCCATATCTGATTCCCCGCCTCTGTTTCCCCGCCTCGGATTCCCCGCCTCTGTTTCCCCATATCTGATTCCCGGCCTCTGATTCCCCGCCTCTGATTCCCCGCCTCTGATTCCCTGCCTCTGATTCCCCATCTCCGATTCCACACATCTGATTCCCTTCCTCTGATTCCCCACCTCTGATTCCCTGCCTCTGATTCCCTGCCTCTGATTCCCAACCTCTGATTCCCCACCTCTGATTCCCCATATCTGATTCCCCGCCTCTGTTTCCCCGCGTCTGATTCCCCGCCTCTGATTCCCAACTCTGATTCCCCGCCTCTGATTCCCCAGCTCTGATTCCCCGTGTTTGATTCCCTGCCTCTGATTCCCTGCCCTGATTCCCCATCTCTGTTTCACCGCCTTTGATTCGCCACCTCTGATTCCCCATATCTGATTCCCCGCCTCTGTTTCCCCGACTCTGATTCCCTGCCTCTGATTCCCAACCTCTGATTCCACACCTCTCATTCCCCATATCTGATTCCCCTCCTCCATTTCCCCATATCTGATTCCCCGCCTCTGATTCCCCAACTCTGATTCCCCGCCTCTGATTCCCCAGCTCTGATTCCCCGACTCTGATTCCCGGCGTCCGATTCCCTGCCTCTGATTCCCCGCCTCTGATTCCCCATCTCTGATTCCCCGCCTCTGATTCCCCGTGTCTGATTCCCTGCCTCTGATTCCCCGCCTCTGATTCCCCGCCTCTGATTCCCTGCCACTGATTCCCTGCCCCTGATTCCCCACCTCTGATTCCCCATATCTGATTCCCCACCTCTGTTTCCCCGCCTCTGATTCCCCGCCTCTGATTCCCCATATCTGATTCCCTGCCTCTGATTCCCCAACACAGATTCCCCGCCTCTGATTCCCCAGCTCTGAATCCCCGCCTCTGATTCCCCGCGTCTGATTCCCTGCCTCTGATTCCCCGCCTTGATTCCCCATCTTTGATTCACAACCTCTGATTCCCCACCTCTGATTCCCTATATTTGATTACCCGCCTCTGTTTCCCCGCCTCTGATTCCCCGCCTCTGATTCCCCATATCTGATTCCCCGCCTCTGATTGCCCACCTCTGATTCCCGGACTCTGATTCCCCACCTCTGATTCCCTATATTTGATTCCCCGCCTCTGTTTCCCCGCCTCTGATTCCCCGCCTCTGATTCCCCATATCTCATTCCCCGCCTCTGAATCCCAATCTCTGATTCCCGGACTCTGATTCCCCACCTCTGATTCCCAGCCTCTTATTCCCAGCATCTGATTCCCGGCCTCTGATTCCCGGCCTCTGATTCCCCGCTTCTGATTCTGATTCACTGCCTCTGATTCCCCATCTCTGATTCCGCACATCTGATTCCCTGCCTCTGTTTCCCCGCCTCTGATTCCTAGCCTCTGCTTCCCCAACTCTGATTCCCCGCCTCTGATTCCCCAGCTCTGTTTCCACGCCTCTGATTCCCCGCATCTGATTCCCTGCCTCTGATTCACCGCCTCTGATTCCCTGCCTCTGATTCCCAAACTCTGATTCCCCACCTCTGAATCCCCATATCTGATTCCCCACCTCTGTTTCCCCGCCTCTGATTCCCTGCCTCTGTTTCCCCATATCTGATTCCCCGCCTCTGATTCCCCAACTTTCATTCCCCTCCTCTAATTCGCCAGCTATGATTCCCCGCCTCTGATTCCCTGCGTCTGATTCCCTGCCTCTGATTCCCCGCCTCTGATTCCCCTTCTCTGATTCACCACCTCTGAATCCCCACCTCTGATTCCCCATCTCTGATTCCGCACATCCGATTCCCTGCTTCTGATTCCCCGCCTCTGATTCCCAGCCTCTGATTCCCTGCCTCTGATTCGCAACCTCTAATTACCCACCTCTGATTCCCCATATCTGATTCCCCGCCTCTGCTTCCCTGCCTCTGATTCCCGGCCTCTGTTTCCCCATATCTGATTCCCCTCCTCTGATTCCCCAACTCTGATTCCCCGCCTCTGATTCCCCAGCTCTGATTCCCCGCCTTTTATTCCCGGCCTCTGATTCCCTGCCACTGATTCCCCGCCCCTGATTCCCCACCTCTGATTCCCCATATCTGATTCCCCGCCTCTGTTTCCCCAGCTCTGATTCCCCACCTCTGATTCCCCAGCTCTGATTCCCTGCCACTGATTCCCCGCCCCTGATTCCCCACCTCTGATTCCCCATATCTGATTCCCCGCCTCTGTTTCCCCACCTCTGATTCCCTGCCTCTGATTCCGAACCTCTGATTCCACACCTCTGATTCCCCATATCTGATTCCCCGCCTCTATTTCCCCATATCTGATTCCCCTCCTCTGATTCCCCAACTCTGATTCCCCGCCTCTGATTCCCCAGCTCTGATTCCCCGCCTTTTATTCCCGGCCTCTGATTCCCTGCCACTGATTCCCCGCCCCTGATTCCCCCACCTCTGATTCCCCATATCTGATTCCCCGCCTCTGTTTCCCCAGCTCTGAATCCCCACCTCTGATTCCCCAGCTCTGATTCCCTGCCACTGATTCCCCGCCCCTGATTCCCCACCTCTGATTCCCCATATCTGATTCCCCGCCTCTGTTTCCCCACCTCTGATTCCCTGCCTCTGATTCCGAACCTCTGATTCCACACCTCTGATTCCCCATATCTGATTCCCCGCCTCTATTTCCCCATATCTGATTCCCCGCCTCTGATTCCCCATATCTGATTCCCCTCCTCTGATTCCCCAACTCTGATTCCCCGCCTCTGATTCCCCAGCTCTGATTCCCCGCCTTTTATTCCCGGCATCTGATTCCCTGCCACTGATTCCCCGCCCCTGATTCCCCACCTCTGATTCCCCATCTCTGATTCACCGCCTCTGATTCCCCACCTCTGATTCCCCATCTCTGATTCCGCACATCCGATTCCCTGCCTCTGATTCCCCGACTCTGATTCCACACCTCTGATTCCTCAGCTCTGATTCCCCGCCTCTGATTCCCCGCGTCTGATTCCCTGCCTCTGATTCCCCGCCTCTGATTCCCCATCTCTGATTCCCCACCTCTGATTCCCCGTGTCTGATTCCCTGCCTCTGATTCCCCGCCTCTGATTCCCTGCCTCTGATTCCCTGCCACTGATTCCCCGCCCCTGATTCCCCACCTCTGATTCCCCATATCTTATTCCCCGCCTCTCTTTCCCCCCCTCTGATTCCCAGCCTCTGATTCCCCATATCTGATTCCCCCCTCTGATTCCCCATATCTGATTCCCCGCCTCTATTTCCCCATATCTGCTTCCCATCCTCTGATTCCCCAACTCTGATTCCCCGCCTCTGATTCCCCAGCTCTGATTTCCCGCCTCTGATTCCCGGCATCCGATTCCCTGCCTCTGATTCCCCGCCTCTGATTCCCCATCTCTGATTCCCCGCCTTTGATTCCCCGTGTCTGATTCCCTGCCTCTGATTCCCCGCCTCTGATTCCCGCGTCTGATTCCCTGCCTCTGATTCCCCGCCTCTGATTCCCCATATCTGATTCCCCTCCTCTGATTCCCCAACTCTGATTCCCCGCCTCTGATTCCCCAGCTCTGATTCCCCGCCTTTTATTCCCGGCATCTGATTCCCTGCCACTGATTCCCCGCCCCTGATTCCCCACCTCTGATTCCCCATCTCTGATTCACCGCCTCTGATTCCCCACCTCTGATTCCCCATCTCTGATTCCGCACATCCGATTCCCTGCCTCTGATTCCCCGACTTTGATTCCACACCTCTGATTCCTCAGCTCTGATTCCCCGCCTCTGATTCCCCGCGTCTGATTCCCTGCCTCTGATTCCCCGCCTCTGATTCCCCATCTCTGATTCCCCACCTCTGATTCCCCGTGTCTGATTCCCTGCCTCTGATTCCCCGCCTCTGATTCCCTGCCTCTGATTCCCTGCCACTGATTCCCCGCCCCTGATTCCCCACCTCTGATTCCCCATATCTTATTCCCCGCCTCTGTTTCCCCCCCTCTGATTCCCAGCCTCTGATTCCCCATATCTGATTCCCCGCCTCTGATTCCCCATATCTGATTCCCCGCCTCTATTTCCCCATATCTGCTTCCCATCCTCTGATTCCCCAACTCTGATTCCCCGCCTCTGATTCCCCAGCTCTGATTTCCCGCCTCTGATTCCCGGCATCCGATTCCCTGCCTCTGATTCCCCGCCTCTGATTCCCCATCTCTGATTCCCCGCCTTTGATTCCCCGTGTCAGATTCCCTGCCTCTGATTCCCCGCCTCTGATTCCCGCGTCTGATTCACTGCCACTGATTCCCTGCCCCTGATTCCCCACCTCTGATTCCCCATATCTGATTCCCCGCCTCTGTTTTCCCGCCTTTGATTCCCTGCCTCTGATTCCCCATATCTGATTCCCCGCCTCTGATTCCCCAACTCTGATTCCCCGCCTCTGATTCCCCAGCTCTGAATCCCCGCCTCTGATTCCCCGCGTCTGATTCCCTGCATCTGATTCCCCGCCTCTGTTTCTCCGCCTCTGATTCCCCGCCTCTGATTCCCCATATCTGATTCCCTGCCTCTGATTGCCCACCTCTGATTCCCCGCGTCTGATTCCCTGCTTCTGATTCCCCGCCTCTGATTCCCCATCTCTGATTCACCACCTCTGATTCCCTGCCTCTGATTCCCCATCTCTGATTCCCCACATTCGATTCCCTGCCTATGATTCCCCACCTCTGATTCCCCGCCTCTGATTCCCCATATCTGATTCACTGCCTCTGTTTCCCCGCCTCTGATTCCCCACCGCTGTTTCCCCATATCTGATTCCCCGCCTCTGATTCCCCAAATCTAATACCCCGCCTCTGATTCCCCAGCTCTGATTCTCCGCCTCTGATTCCACGCATCTGATTCCCTGCCTCTGATTCCACGCGTCTGATTCCCTGCCTCTGATTCCCCGCCTCTGATTCCCCATCTCTGATTCCCCACCTCTGATTCCCCGTGTCTGATTCCCTGCCTCTGATTCCCCGCCTCTGATTCCCTGCCTCTGATTCCCTGCCATTGATTCCCCGCCCCTGATTCCCCACCTCTGATTCCCCATATCTTATTCCCCGCCTCTGTTTCCCCCCCTCTGATTCCCAGCCTCTGATTCCCCATATCTGATTCCCCGCCTCTGATTCCCCATATCTGATTCCCCGCCTCTATTTCCCCATATCTGCTTCCCATCCTCTGATTCCCCAACTCTGATTCCCCGCCTCTGATTCCCCAGCTCTGATTTCCCGCCTCTGATTCCCGGCATCCGATTCCCTGCCTCTGATTCCCCGCCTCTGATTCCCCATCTCTGATTCCCCGCCTTTGATTCCCCGTGTCTGATTCCCTGCCCCTGATTCCCCACCTCTGATTCCCCATATCTGATTCCCCGCCTCTGTTTTCCCGCCTTTGATTCCCTGCCTCTGATTCCCCATATCTGATTCCCCGCCTCTGATTCCCCAACTCTGATTCCCCGCCTCTGATTCCCCAGCTCTGAATCCCCGCCTCTGATTCCCCGCGTCTGATTCCCTGCCTCTGATTCCCCGCCTCTGTTTCTCCGCCTCTGATTCCCCGCCTCTGATTCCCCATATTTGATTCCCTGCCTCTGATTGCCCACCTCTGATTCCCCGCGTCTGATTCCCTGCTTCTGATTCCCCGCCTCTGATTCCCCATCTCTGATTCACCACCTCTGATTCCCGGCCTCTGATTCCCCATCTCTGATTCCCCACATTCGATTCCCTGCCTATGATTCCCCACCTCTGATTCCCCGCCTCTGATTCCCCATATCTGATTCACTGCCTCTGTTTCCCCGCCTCTGATTCCCCACCTCTGTTTCCCCATATCTGATTCCCCGCCTCTGATTCCCCAAATCTAATACCCCGCCTCTGATTCCCCAGCTCTGATTCTCCGCCTCTGATTCCCCGCATCTGATTCCCTGCCTCTGATTCCCCGCCTCTGATTCCCTGCCACTGATTCCCCGCCCCTGATTCCCCACCTCTGATTCCCAATATCTGATTCCCCGCCTCTGTTTCCCCAGCTCTGATTCCCTACCTCTGATTCCCCAGCTCTGATTCCCTGCCACTGATTCCCCGCCCCTGATTCCCCACCTCTGATTCCCCATATCTGATTCCCCGCCTCTGTTTCCCCACCTCTGATTCCCTGCCTCTGATTCCGAACCTCTGATTCCACACCTCTGATTCCCCATATCTGATTCCCCGCCTCTATTTCCCCATATCTGATTCCCCGCCTCTGATTCCCCATATCTGATTCCCCTCCTCTGATTCCCCAACTCTGATTCCCCGCCTCTGATTCCCCAGCTCTGATTCCCCGCCTTTTATTCCCGGCATCTGATTCCCTGCCACTGATTCCCCGCCCCTGATTCCCCACCTCTGATTCTCCATCTCTGATTCACCGCCTCTGATTCCCCACCTCTGATTCCCCATCTCTGATTCCGCACATCCGATTCCCTGCCTCTGATTCCCCGACTCTGATTCCACACCTCTGATTCCTCAGCTCTGATTCCCCGCCTCTGATTCCCCGCGTCTGATTCCCTGCCTCTGATTCCCCGCCTCTGATTCCCCACCTCTGATTCCCCGTGTCTGATTCCCTGCCTCTGATTCCCCGCCTCTGATTCCCTGCCTCTGATTCCCTGCCACTGATTCCCCGCCCCTGATTCCCCACCTCTGATTCCCCATATCTTATTCCCCGCCTCTGTTTCCCCCCCTCTGATTCCCAGCCTCTGATTCCCCATATCTGATTCCCCACCTCTGATTCCCCATATCTGATTCCCCGCCTCTATTTCCCCATATCTGCTTCCCATCCTCTGATTCCCCAACTCTGATTCCCCGCCTCTGATTCCCCAGCTCTGATTTCCCGCCTCTGATTCCCGGCATCCGATTCCCTGCCTGTGATTCCCCGCCTCTGATTCCCCATCTCTGATTCCCCGCCTTTGATTCCCCGTGTCTGATTCCCTGCCTCTGATTCCCCGCCTCTGATTCCCGCGTCTGATTCACTGCCACTGATTCCCTGCCCCTGATTCCCCACCTCTGATTCCCCATATCTGATTCCCCGCCTCTGTTTTCCCGCCTTTGATTCCCTGCCTCTGATTCCCCATATCTGATTCCCCGCCTCTGATTCCCCAACTCTGATTCCCCGCCTCTGATTCCCCAGCTCTGAATCCCCGCCTCTGATTCCCCGCGTCTGATTCCCTGCCTCTGATTCCCCGCCTCTGATTCCCCATCTGTGATTCACAACCTCTGATGCCCCACCTCTGATTCCCCATATCTGATTCCCCGCCTCTGTTTCTCCGCCTCTGATTCCCCGCCTCTGATTCCCCATATCTGATTCCCTGCCTCTGATTGCCCACCTCTGATTCCCCGCGTCTGATTCCCTGCTTCTGATTCCCCGCCTCTGATTCCCCATCTCTGATTCACCACCTCTGATTCCCGGCCTCTGATTCCCCATCTCTGATTCCCCACATTCGATTCCCTGCCTATGATTCCCCACCTCTGATTCCCTGCCTCTGATTCCCCATATCTGATTCACTGCCTCTGTTTCCCCGCCTCTGATTCCCCACCTCTGTTTCCCCATATCTGATTCCCCGCCTCTGATTCCCCAAATCTAATACCCCGCCTCTGATTCCCCAGCTCTGATTCTCCGCCTCTGATTCCCCGCATCTGATTCCCTGCCTCTGATTCCCCGCCTCTGATTCCAGGCCTCTGATTCCTAGCATCTGATTCCGGCCTCTGATTTCAGGCCTCTGATTCCCTGCTTCTGATTCTGATTCCCTGCCTCTGATTCCCCATCTCTGATTCCGCACATCTGATTCCCTGCCTCTGATTCCCCACCTCTGATTCCCCATATCTGATTCCCCGCCTCTGTTTCCCCGCCTCTGATTCCCCGCCTATGTTTCCCAATATCTAAGTCCCCGCCTCTGATTCCCCAAATCTGATTCCCCACCTCTGATTCCCCAGCTCTGATTCCCCGCCTCTGATTCCCCGCATCTGATTCCCTGCATCTGATTCCAAGCCTCTGATTCCCTGACTCTGATTCCCAACCTCTGATTCCCCACCTCTGATTCCCCATATCTGATTCCCCGCCTCTGTTTCCCCGCCTCGGATTCCCCGCCTCTGTTTCCCCATATCTGATTCCCGGCCTCTGATTCCCCGCCTCTGATTCCCCGCCTCTGATTCCCTGCCTCTGATTCCCCATCTCCGATTCCACACATCTGATTCCCTTCCTCTGATTCCCCACCTCTGATTCCCTGCCTCTGATTCCCTGCCTCTGATTCCCAACCTGTGATTCCCCACCTCTGATTCCCCATATCTGATTCCCCGCCTCTGTTTCCCCGCGTCTGATTCCCCGCCTCTGATTCCCAACTCTGATTCCCCGCCTCTGATTCCCCAGCTCTGATTCCCCGTGTTTGATTCCCTGCCTCTGATTCCCTGCCCTGATTCCCCATCTCTGTTTCACCGCCTTTGATTCGCCACCTCTGATTCCCCATATCTGATTCCCCGCCTCTGTTTCCCAGACTCTGATTCCCTGCCTCTGATTCCCAACCTCTGATTCCACACCTCTCATTCCCCATATCTGATTCCCCGCCTCCATTTCCCCATATCTGATTCCCCGCCTCTGATTCCCCAACTCTGATTCCCCGCCTCTGATTCCCCAGCTCTGATTCCCCGACTCTGATTCCCGGCGTCCGATTCCCTGCCTCTGATTCCCCGCCTCTGATTCCCCATCTCTGATTCCCCGCCTCTGATTCCCCGTGTCTGATTCCCTGCCTCTGATTCCCCGCCTCTGATTCCCCGCCTCTGATTCCCTGCCACTGATTCCCTGCCCCTGATTCCCCACCTCTGATTCCCCATATCTGATTCCCCACCTCTGTTTCCCCGCCTCTGATTCCCCGCCTCTGATTCCCCATATCTGATTCCCTGCCTCTGATTCCCCAACACAGATTCCCCGCCTCTGATTCCCCAGCTCTGAATCCCCGCCTCTGATTCCCCGCGTCTGATTCCCTGCCTCTGATTCCCCGCCTTGATTCCCCATCTTTGATTCACAACCTCTGATTCCCCACCTCTGATTCCCTATATTTGATTACCCGCCTCTGTTTCCCCGCCTCTGATTCCCCGCCTCTGATTCCCCATATCTGATTCCCCGCCTCTGATTGCCCACCTCTGATTCCCGGACTCTGATTCCCCACCTCTGATTCCCTATATTTGATTCCCCGCCTCTGTTTCCCCGCCTCTGATTCCCCGCCTCTGATTCCCCATATCTCATTCCCCGCCTCTGAATCCCAATCTCTGATTCCCGGACTCTGATTCCCCACCTCTGATTCCCAGCCTCTTATTCCCAGCATCTGATTCCCGGCCTCTGATTCCCGGCCTCTGATTCCCCGCTTCTGATTCTGATTCCCTGCCTCTGATTCCCCATCTCTGATTCCGCACATCTGATTCCCTGCCTCTGTTTCCCCGCCTCTGATTCCTAGCCTCTGCTTCCCCAACTCTGATTCCCCGCCTCTGATTCCCCAGCTCTGTTTCCACGCCTCTGATTCCCCGCATCTGATTCCCTGCCTCTGATTCACCGCCTCTGATTCCCTGCCTCTGATTCCCAACCTCTGATTCCCCACCTCTGAATCCCCATATCTGATTCCCCACCTCTGTTTCCCCGCCTCTGATTCCCTGCCTCTGTTTCCCCATATCTGATTCCCCGCCTCTGATTCCCCAACTTTCATTCCCCTCCTCTAATTCGCCAGCTATGATTCCCCGCCTCTGATTCCCTGCGTCTGATTCCCTGCCTCTGATTCCCCGCCTCTGATTCCCCTTCTCTGATTCACCACCTCTGAATCCCCACCTCTGATTCCCCATCTCTGATTCCGCACATCCGATTCCCTGCTTCTGATTCCCCGCCTCTGATTCCCAGCCTCTGATTCCCTGCCTCTGATTCGCAACCTCTAATTACCCACCTCTGATTCCCCATATCTGATTCCCCGCCTCTGCTTCCCTGCCTCTGATTCCCGGCCTCTGTTTCCCCATATCTGATTCCCCTCCTCTGATTCCCCAACTCTGATTCCCCGCCTCTGATTCCCCAGCTCTGATTCCCCGCCTTTTATTCCCGGCCTCTGATTCCCTGCCACTGATTCCCCGCCCCTGATCCCCCACCTCTGATTCCCCATATCTGATTCCCCGCCTCTGTTTCCCCAGCTCTGATTCCCCACCTCTGATTCCCCAGCTCTGATTCCCTGCCACTGATTCCCCGCCCCTGATTCCCCACCTCTGATTCCCCATATCTGATTCCCCGCCTCTGTTTCCCCACCTCTGATTCCCTGCCTCTGATTCCGAACCTCTGATTCCACACCTCTGATTCCCCATATCTGATTCCCCGCCTCTATTTCCCCATATCTGATTCCCCTCCTCTGATTCCCCAACTCTGATTCCCCGCCTCTGATTCCCCAGCTCTGATTCCCCGCCTTTTATTCCCGGCCTCTGATTCCCTGCCACTGATTCCCCGCCCCTGATTCCCCCACCTCTGATTCCCCATATCTGATTCCCCGCCTCTGTTTCCCCAGCTCTGAATCCCCACCTCTGATTCCCCAGCTCTGATTCCCTGCCACTGATTCCCCGCCCCTGATTCCCCACCTCTGATTCCCCATATCTGATTCCCCGCCTCTGTTTCCCCACCTCTGATTCCCTGCCTCTGATTCCGAACCTCTGATTCCACACCTCTGATTCCCCATATCTGATTCCCCGCCTCTATTTCCCCATATCTGATTCCCCGCCTCTGATTCCCCATATCTGATTCCCCTCCTCTGATTCCCCAACTCTGATTCCCCGCCTCTGATTCCCCAGCTCTGATTCCCCGCCTTTTATTCCCGGCATCTGATTCCCTGCCACTGATTCCCCGCCCCTGATTCCCCACCTCTGATTCCCCATCTCTGATTCACCGCCTCTGATTCCCCACCTCTGATTCCCCATCTCTGATTCCGCACATCCGATTCTCTGCCTCTGATTCCCCGACTCTGATTCCACACCTCTGATTCCTCAGCTCTGATTCCCCGCCTCTGATTCCCCGCGTCTGATTCCCTGCCTCTGATTCCCCGCCTCTGATTCCCCATCTCTGATTCCCCACCTCTGATTCCCCGTGTCTGATTCCCTGCCTCTGATTCCCCGCCTCTGATTCCCTGCCTCTGATTCCCTGCCACTGATTCCCCGCCCCTGATTCCCCACCTCTGATTCCCCATATCTTATTCCCCGCCTCTGTTTCCCCCCCTCTGATTCCCAGCCTCTGATTCCCCATATCTGATTCCCCCCTCTGATTCCCCATATCTGATTCCCCGCCTCTATTTCCCCATATCTGCTTCCCATCCTCTGATTCCCCAACTCTGATTCCCCGCCTCTGATTCCCCAGCTCTGATTTCCCGCCTCTGATTCCCGGCATCCGATTCCCTGCCTCTGATTCCCCGCCTCTGATTCCCCATCTCTGATTCCCCGCCTTTGATTCCCCGTGTCTGATTCCCTGCCTCTGATTCCCCGCCTCTGATTCCCGCGTCTGATTCCCTGCCACTGATTCCCTGCCCCTGATTCCCCACCTCTGATTCCCCATATCTGATTCCCCGCCTCTGTTTTCCCGCCTTTGATTCCCTGCCTCTGATTCCCCATATCTGATTCCCCGCCTCTGTTTCCCCACCTCTGATTCCCTGCCTCTGATTCCGAACCTCTGATTCCACACCTCTGATTCCCCATATCTGATTCCCCGCCTCTATTTCCCCATATCTGATTCCCCGCCTCTGATTCCCCATATCTGATTCCCCTCCTCTGATTCCCCAACTCTGATTCCCCGCCTCTGATTCCCCAGCTCTGATTCCCCGCCTTTTATTCCCGGCATCTGATTCCCTGCCACTGATTCCCCGCCCCTGATTCCCCACCTCTGATTCCCCATCTCTGATTCACCGCCTCTGATTCCCCACCTCTGATTCCCCATCTCTGATTCCGCACATCCGATTCCCTGCCTCTGATTCCCCGACTCTGATTCCACACCTCTGATTCCTCAGCTCTGATTCCCCGCCTCTGATTCCCCGCGTCTGATTCCCTGCCTCTGATTCCCCGCCTCTGATTCCCCATCTCTGATTCCCCACCTCTGATTCCCCGTGTCTGATTCCCTGCCTCTGATTCCCCGCCTCTGATTCCCTGCCTCTGATTCCCTGCCACTGATTCCCCGCCCCTGATTCCCCACCTCTGATTCCCCATATCTTATTCCCCGCCTCTGTTTCCCCCCCTCTGATTCCCAGCCTCTGATTCCCCATATCTGATTCCCCGCCTCTGATTCCCCATATCTGATTCCCCGCCTCTATTTCCCCATATCTGCTTCCCATCCTCTGATTCCCCAACTCTGATTCCCCGCCTCTGATTCCCCAGCTCTGATTTCCCGCCTCTGATTCCCGGCATCCGATTCCCTGCCTCTGATTCCCCGCCTCTGATTCCCCATCTCTGATTCCCCGCCTTTGATTCCCCGTGTCTGATTCCCTGCCTCTGATTCCCCGCCTCTGATTCCCGCGTCTGATTCACTGCCACTGATTCCCTGCCCCTGATTCCCCACCTCTGATTCCCCATATCTGATTCCCCGCCTCTGTTTTCCCGCCTTTGATTCCCTGCCTCTGATTCCCCATATTTGATTCCCCGCCTCTGATTCCCCAACTCTGATTCCCCGCCTCTGATTCCCCAGCTCTGAATCCCCGCCTCTGATTCCCCGCGTCTGATTCCCTGCATCTGATTCCCCGCCTCTGTTTCTCCGCCTCTGATTCCCCGCCTCTGATTCCCCATATCTGATTCCCTGCCTCTGATTGCCCACCTCTGATTCCCCGCGTCTGATTCCCTGCTTCTGATTCCCCGCCTCTGATTCCCCATCTCTGATTCACCACCTCTGATTCCCTGCCTCTGATTCCCCATCTCTGATTCCCCACATTCGATTCCCTGCCTATGATTCCCCACCTCTGATTCCCCGCCTCTGATTCCCCATATCTGATTCACTGCCTCTGTTTCCCCGCCTCTGATTCCCCACCGCTGTTTCCCCATATCTGATTCCCCGCCTCTGATTCCCCAAATCTAATACCCCCCCTCTGATTCCCCAGCTCTGATTCTCCGCCTCTGATTCCACGCATCTGATTCCCTGCCTCTGATTCCCCGCGTCTGATTCCCTGCCTCTGATTCCCCGCCTCTGATTCCCCATCTCTGATTCCCCACCTCTGATTCCCCGTGTCTGATTCCCTGCCTCTGATTCCCCGCCTCTGATTCCCTGCCTCTGATTCCCTGCCACTGATTCCCCGCCCCTGATTCCCCACCTCTGATTCCCCATATCTTATTCCCCGCCTCTGTTTCCCCCCCTCTGATTCCCAGCCTCTGATTCCCCATATCTGATTCCCCGCCTCTGATTCCCCATATCTGATTCCCCGCCTCTATTTCCCCATATCTGCTTCCCATCCTCTGATTCCCCAACTCTGATTCCCCGCCTCTGATTCCCCAGCTCTGATTTCCCGCCTCTGATTCCCGGCATCCGATTCCCTGCCTCTGATTCCCCGCCTCTGATTCCCCATCTCTGATTCCCCGCCTTTGATTCCCCGTGTCTGATTCCCTGCCCCTGATTCCCCACCTCTGATTCCCCATATCTGATTCCCCGCCTCTGTTTTCCCGCCTTTGATTCCCTGCCTCTGATTCCCCATATCTGATTCCCCGCCTCTGATTCCCCAACTCTGATTCCCCGCCTCTGATTCCCCAGCTCTGAATCCCCGCCTCTGATTCCCCGCGTCTGATTCCCTGCCTCTGATTCCCCGCCTCTGTTTCTCCGCCTCTGATTCCCCGCCTCTGATTCCCCATATCTGATTCCCTGCCTCTGATTGCCCACCTCTGATTCCCCGCGTCTGATTCCCTGCTTCTGATTCCCCGCCTCTGATTCCCCATCTCTGATTCACCACCTCTGATTCCCGGCCTCTGATTCCCCATCTCTGATTCCCCACATTCGATTCCCTGCCTATGATTCCCCACCTCTGATTCCCCGCCTCTGATTCCCCATATCTGATTCACTGCCTCTGTTTCCCCGCCTCTGATTCCCCACCTCTGTTTCCCCATATCTGATTCCCCGCCTCTGATTCCCCAAATCTAATACCCCGCCTCTGATTCCCCAGCTCTGATTCTCCGCCTCTGATTCCCCGCATCTGATTCCCTGCCTCTGATTCCCCGCCTCTGATTCCCTGCCACTGATTCCCCGCCCCTGATACCCCACCTCTTATTCCCCATATCTGATTCCCCGCCTCTGTTTCCCCAGCTCTGATTCCCCACCTCTGATTCCCCAGCTCTGATTCCCTGCCACTGATTCCCCGCCCCTGATTCCCCACCTCTGATTCCCCATATCTGATTCCCCGCCTCTGTTTCCCCACCTCTGATTCCCTGCCTCTGATTCCGAACCTCTGATTCCACACCTCTGATTCCCCATATCTGATTCCCCGCCTCTATTTCCCCATATCTGATTCCCCGCCTCTGATTCCCCATATCTGATTCCCCTCCTCTGATTCCCCAACTCTGATTCCCCGCCTCTGATTCCCCAGCTCTGATTCCCCGCCTTTTATTCCCGGCATCTGATTCCCTGCCACTGATTCCCCGCCCCTGATTCCCCACCTCTGATTCCCCATCTCTGATTCACCGCCTCTGATTCCCCACCTCTGATTCCCCATCTCTGATTCCGCACATCCGATTCCCTGCCTCTGATTCCCCGACTCTGATTCCACACCTCTGATTCCTCAGCTCTGATTCCCCGCCTCTGATTCCCCGCGTCTGATTCCCTGCCTCTGATTCCCCGCCTCTGATTCCCCATCTCTGATTCCCCACCTCTGATTCCCCGTGTCTGATTCCCTGCCTCTGATTCCCCGCCTCTGATTCCCTGCCTCTGATTCCCTGCCACTGATTCCCCGCCCCTGATTCCCCACCTCTGATTCCCCATATCTTATTCCCCGCCTCTGTTTCCCCCCCTCTGATTCCCAGCCTCTGATTCCCCATATCTGATTCCCCGCCTCTGATTCCCCATATCTGATTCCCCGCCTCTATTTCCCCATATCTGCTTCCCATCCTCTGATTCCCCAACTCTGATTCCCCGCCTCTGATTCCCCAGCTCTGATTTCCCGCCTCTGATTCCCGGCATCCGATTCCCTGCCTGTGATTCCCCGCCTCTGATTCCCCATCTCTGATTCCCCGCCTTTGATTCCCCGTGTCTGATTCCCTGCCTCTGATTCCCCGCCTCTGATTCCCGCGTCTGATTCACTGCCACTGATTCCCTGCCCCTGATTCCCCACCTCTGATTCCCCATATCTGATTCCCCGCCTCTGTTTTCCCGCCTTTGATTCCCTGCCTCTGATTCCCCATATCTGATTCCCCGCCTCTGATTCCCCAACTCTGATTCCCCGCCTCTGATTCCCCAGCTCTGAATCCCCGCCTCTGATTCCCCGCGTCTGATTCCCTGCCTCTGATTCCCCGCCTCTGATTCCCCATCTGTGATTCACAACCTCTGATGCCCCACCTCTGATTCCCCATATCTGATTCCCCGCCTCTGTTTCTCCGCCTCTGATTCCCCGCCTCTGATTCCCCATATCTGATTCCCTGCCTCTGATTGCCCACCTCTGATTCCCCGCGTCTGATTCCCTGCTTCTGATTCCCCGCCTCTGATTCCCCATCTCTGATTCACCACCTCTGATTCCCGGCCTCTGATTCCCCATCTCTGATTCCCCACATTCGATTCCCTGCCTATGATTCCCCACCTCTGATTCCCTGCCTCTGATTCCCCGCGTCTGATTCCCTGCCTCTGATTCCCCGCCTCTGATTCCCCATCTCTGATTCCCCACCTCTGATTCCCCGTGTCTGATTCCCTGCCTCTGATTCCCCGCCTCTGATTCCCTGCCTCTGATTCCCTGCCACTGATTCCCCGCCCCTGATTCCCCACCTCTGATTCCCCATATCTTATTCCCCGCCTCTGTTTCCCCCCCTCTGATTCCCAGCCTCTGATTCCCCATATCTGATTCCCCCCTCTGATTCCCCATATCTGATTCCCCGCCTCTATTTCCCCATATCTGCTTCCCATCCTCTGATTCCCCAACTCTGATTCCCCGCCTCTGATTCCCCAGCTCTGATTTCCCGCCTCTGATTCCCGGCATCCGATTCCCTGCCTCTGATTCCCCGCCTCTGATTCCCCATCTCTGATTCCCCGCCTTTGATTCCCCGTGTCTGATTCCCTGCCTCTGATTCCCCGCCTCTGATTCCCGCGTCTGATTCCCTGCCACTGATTCCCTGCCCCTGATTCCCCACCTCTGATTCCCCATATCTGATTCCCCGCCTCTGTTTTCCCGCCTTTGATTCCCTGCCTCTGATTCCCCATATCTGATTCCCCGCCTCTGTTTCCCCACCTCTGATTCCCTGCCTCTGATTCCGAACCTCTGATTCCACACCTCTGATTCCCCATATCTGATTCCCCGCCTCTATTTCCCCATATCTGATTCCCCGCCTCTGATTCCCCATATCTGATTCCCCTCCTCTGATTCCCCAACTCTGATTCCCCGCCTCTGATTCCCCAGCTCTGATTCCCCGCCTTTTATTCCCGGCATCTGATTCCCTGCCACTGATTCCCGCCCCTGATTCCCCACCTCTGATTCCCCATCTCTGATTCACCGCCTCTGATTCCCCACCTCTGATTCCCCATCTCTGATTCCGCACATCCGATTCCCTGCCTCTGATTCCCCGACTCTGATTCCACACCTCTGATTCCTCAGCTCTGATTCCCCGCCTCTGATTCCCCGCGTCTGATTCCCTGCCTCTGATTCCCCGCCTCTGATTCCCCATCTCTGATTCCCCACCTCTGATTCCCCGTGTCTGATTCCCTGCCTCTGATTCCCCGCCTCTGATTCCCTGCCTCTGATTCCCTGCCACTGATTCCCCGCCCCTGATTCCCCACCTCTGATTCCCCATATCTTATTCCCCGCCTCTGTTTCCCCCCCTCTGATTCCCAGCCTCTGATTCCCCATATCTGATTCCCCGCCTCTGATTCCCCATATCTGATTCCCCGCCTCTATTTCCCCATATCTGCTTCCCATCCTCTGATTCCCCAACTCTGATTCCCCGCCTCTGATTCCCCAGCTCTGATTTCCCGCCTCTGATTCCCGGCATCCGATTCCCTGCCTCTGATTCCCCGCCTCTGATTCCCCATCTCTGATTCCCCGCCTTTGATTCCCCGTGTCTGATTCCCTGCCTCTGATTCCCCGCCTCTGATTCCCGCGTCTGATTCACTGCCACTGATTCCCTGCCCCTGATTCCCCACCTCTGATTCCCCATATCTGATTCCCCGCCTCTGTTTTCCCGCCTTTGATTCCCTGCCTCTGATTCCCCATATTTGATTCCCCGCCTCTGATTCCCCAACTCTGATTCCCCGCCTCTGATTCCCCAGCTCTGAATCCCCGCCTCTGATTCCCCGCGTCTGATTCCCTGCATCTGATTCCCCGCCTCTGTTTCTCCGCCTCTGATTCCCCGCCTCTGATTCCCCATATCTGATTCCCTGCCTCTGATTGCCCACCTCTGATTCCCCGCGTCTGATTCCCTGCTTCTGATTCCCCGCCTCTGATTCCCCATCTCTGATTCACCACCTCTGATTCCCTGCCTCTGATTCCCCATCTCTGATTCCCCACATTCGATTCCCTGCCTATGATTCCCCACCTCTGATTCCCCGCCTCTGATTCCCCATATCTGATTCACTGCCTCTGTTTCCCCGCCTCTGATTCCCCACCGCTGTTTCCCCATATCTGATTCCCCGCCTCTGATTCCCCAAATCTAATACCCCGCCTCTGATTCCCCAGCTCTGATTCTCCGCCTCTGATTCCACGCATCTGATTCCCTGCCTCTGATTCCCCGCGTCTGATTCCCTGCCTCTGATTCCCCGCCTCTGATTCCCCATCTCTGATTCCCCACCTCTGATTCCCCGTGTCTGATTCCCTGCCTCTGATTCCCCGCCTCTGATTCCCTGCCTCTGATTCCCTGCCACTGATTCCCCGCCCCTGATTCCCCACCTCTGATTCCCCATATCTTATTCCCCGCCTCTGTTTCCCCCCCTCTGATTCCCAGCCTCTGATTCCCCATATCTGATTCCCCGCCTCTGATTCCCCATATCTGATTCCCCGCCTCTATTTCCCCATATCTGCTTCCCATCCTCTGATTCCCCAACTCTGATTCCCCGCCTCTGATTCCCCAGCTCTGATTTCCCGCCTCTGATTCCCGGCATCCGATTCCCTGCCTCTGATTCCCCGCCTCTGATTCCCCATCTCTGATTCCCCGCCTTTGATTCCCCGTGTCTGATTCCCTGCCCCTGATTCCCCACCTCTGATTCCCCATATCTGATTCCCCGCCTCTGTTTTCCCGCCTTTGATTCCCTGCCTCTGATTCCCCATATCTGATTCCCCGCCTCTGATTCCCCAACTCTGATTCCCCGCCTCTGATTCCCCAGCTCTGAATCCCCGCCTCTGATTCCCCGCGTCTGATTCCCTGCCTCTGATTCCCCGCCTCTGTTTCTCCGCCTCTGATTCCCCGCCTCTGATTCCCCATATCTGATTCCCTGCCTCTGATTGCCCACCTCTGATTCCCCGCGTCTGATTCCCTGCTTCTGATTCCCCGCCTCTGATTCCCCATCTCTGATTCACCACCTCTGATTCCCGGCCTCTGATTCCCCATCTCTGATTCCCCACATTCGATTCCCTGCCTATGATTCCCCACCTCTGATTCCCCGCCTCTGATTCCCCATATCTGATTCACTGCCTCTGTTTCCCCGCCTCTGATTCCCCACCTCTGTTTCCCCATATCTGATTCCCCGCCTCTGATTCCCCAAATCTAATACCCCGCCTCTGATTCCCCAGCTCTGATTCTCCGCCTCTGATTCCCCGCATCTGATTCCCTGCCTCTGATTCCCCGCCTCTGATTCCCTGCCACTGATTCCCCGCCCCTGATACCCCACCTCTGATTCCCCATATCTGATTCCCCGCCTCTGTTTCCCCAGCTCTGATTCCCCACCTCTGATTCCCCAGCTCTGATTCCCTGCCACTGATTCCCCGCCCCTGATTCCCCACCTCTGATTCCCCATATCTGATTCCCCGCCTCTGTTTCCCCACCTCTGATTCCCTGCCTCTGATTCCGAACCTCTGATTCCACACCTCTGATTCCCCATATCTGATTCCCCGCCTCTATTTCCCCATATCTGATTCCCCGCCTCTGATTCCCCATATCTGATTCCCCTCCTCTGATTCCCCAACTCTGATTCCCCGCCTCTGATTCCCCAGCTCTGATTCCCCGCCTTTTATTCCCGGCATCTGATTCCCTGCCACTGATTCCCCGCCCCTGATTCCCCACCTCTGATTCCCCATCTCTGATTCACCGCCTCTGATTCCCCACCTCTGATTCCCCATCTCTGATTCCGCACATCCGATTCCCTGCCTCTGATTCCCCGACTCTGATTCCACACCTCTGATTCCTCAGCTCTGATTCCCCGCCTCTGATTCCCCGCGTCTGATTCCCTGCCTCTGATTCCCCGCCTCTGATTCCCCATCTCTGATTCCCCACCTCTGATTCCCCGTGTCTGATTCCCTGCCTCTGATTCCCCGCCTCTGATTCCCTGCCTCTGATTCCCTGCCACTGATTCCCCGCCCCTGATTCCCCACCTCTGATTCCCCATATCTTATTCCCCGCCTCTGTTTCCCCCCCTCTGATTCCCAGCCTCTGATTCCCCATATCTGATTCCCCGCCTCTGATTCCCCATATCTGATTCCCCGCCTCTATTTCCCCATATCTGCTTCCCATCCTCTGATTCCCCAACTCTGATTCCCCGCCTCTGATTCCCCTGCTCTGATTTCCCGCCTCTGATTCCCGGCATCCGATTCCCTGCCTGTGATTCCCCGCCTCTGATTCCCCATCTCTGATTCCCCGCCTTTGATTCCCCGTGTCTGATTCCCTGCCTCTGATTCCCCGCCTCTGATTCCCGCGTCTGATTCACTGCCACTGATTCCCTGCCCCTGATTCCCCACCTCTGATTCCCCATATCTGATTCCCCGCCTCTGTTTTCCCGCCTTTGATTCCCTGCCTCTGATTCCCCATATCTGATTCCCCGCCTCTGATTCCCCAACTCTGATTCCCCGCCTCTGATTCCCCAGCTCTGAATCCCCGCCTCTGATTCCCCGCGTCTGATTCCCTGCCTCTGATTCCCCGCCTCTGATTCCCCATCTGTGATTCACAACCTCTGATGCCCCACCTCTGATTCCCCATATCTGATTCCCCGCCTCTGTTTCTCCGCCTCTGATTCCCCGCCTCTGATTCCCCATATCTGATTCCCTGCCTCTGATTGCCCACCTCTGATTCCCCGCGTCTGATTCCCTGCTTCTGATTCCCCGCCTCTGATTCCCCATCTCTGATTCACCACCTCTGATTCCCGGCCTCTGATTCCCCATCTCTGATTCCCCACATTCGATTCCCTGCCTATGATTCCCCACCTCTGATTCCCTGCCTCTGATTCCCCATATCTGATTCACTGCCTCTGTTTCCCCGCCTCTGATTCCCCACCTCTGTTTCCCCATATCTGATTCCCCGCCTCTGATTCCCCAAATCTAATACCCCGCCTCTGATTCCCCAGCTCTGATTCTCCGCCTCTGATTCCCCGCATCTGATTCCCTGCCTCTGATTCCCCGCCTCTGATTCCAGGCCTCTGATTCCTAGCATCTGATTCCGGCCTCTGATTTCAGGCCTCTGATTCCCTGCTTCTGATTCTGATTCCCTGCCTCTGATTCCCCATCTCTGATTCCGCACATCTGATTCCCTGCCTCTGATTCCCCACCTCTGATTCCCCATATCTGATTCCCCGCCTCTGTTTCCCCGCCTCTGATTCCCCGCCTATGTTTCCCAATATCTAAGTCCCCGCCTCTGATTCCCCAAATCTGATTCCCCACCTCTGATTCCCCAGCTCTGATTCCCCGCCTCTGATTCCCCGCATCTGATTCCCTGCATCTGATTCCAAGCCTCTGATTCCCTGACTCTGATTCCCAACCTCTGATTCCCCACCTCTGATTCCCCATATCTGATTCCCCACCTCTGTTTCCCCGCCTCGGATTCCCAGCCCCTGTTTCCCCATATCTGATTCCCGGCCTCTGATTCCCCGCCTCTGATTCCCCGCCTCTGATTCCCTGCCTCTGATTCCCCATCTCCGATTCTGCACATCTGATTCCCTTCCTCTGATTCCCCACCTCTGATTCCCTGCCTCTGATTCCCTGCCTCTGATTCCCAACCTCTGATTCCCCACCTCTGATTCCCCACATCTGATTCCCCGCCTCTGTTTCCCCGCGTCTGATTCCCCGCCTCTGATTCCCAACTCTGATTCCCCGCCTCTGATTCCCCAGCTCTGATTCCCCGTGTTTGATTCCCTGCCTCTGATTCCCTGCCCTGATTCCCCATCTCTGTTTCACCGCCTTTGATTCGCCACCTCTGATTCCCCATATCTGATTCCCCGCCTCTGTTTCCCCGACTCTGATTCCCTGCCTCTGATTCCCAACCTCTGATTCCACACCTCTGATTCCCCATATCTGATTCCCCGCCTCCATTTCCCCATATCTGATTCCCCGCCTCTGATTCCCCAACTCTGATTCCCCGCCTCTGATTCCCCAGCTCTGATTCCCCGACTCTGATTCCCGGTGTCCGATTCCCTGCCTCTGATTCCCCGCCTCTGATTCCCCATCTCTGACTCCCCGCCTCTGATTCCCCGTGTCTGATTCCCTGCCTCTGATTCCCCGCCTCTGATTCCCCGCCTCTGATTCCCTGCCACTGATTCCCTGCCCCTGATTCCCCACCTCTGATTCCCCATATCTGATTCCCCACCTCTGTTTCCCCGCCTCTGATTCCCCGCCTCTGATTCCCCATATCTGATTCCCTGCCTCTGATTCCCCAACTCTGATTCCCCGCCTCTGATTCCCCAGCTCTGAATCCCCGCTCTGATACCCCGCGTCTGATTCCCTGCCTCTGATTCCCCACCTTGATTCCCCATCTTTGATTCACAACCTCTGATTCCCCACCTCTGATTCCCTATATTTGATTACCCGCCTCTGTTTCCCCGCCTCTGATTCCCCGCCTCTGATTCCCCATATCTGATTCCCCGCCTCTGATTGCCCACCTCTGATTCCCGGACTCTGATTCCCCACCTCTGATTCCCTATATTTGATTCCCCGCCTCTGTTTCCCCGCCTCTGATTCCCCGCCTCTGATTCCCCATATCTCATTCCCCGCCTCTGAATCCCAATCTCTGATTCCCGGACTCTGATTCCCCACCTCTGATTCCCAGCCTCTTATTCCCAGCATCTGATTCCCGGCCTCTGATTCCCGGCCTCTGATTCCCCGCTTCTGATTCTGATTCCCTGCCTCTGATTCCCCATCTCTGATTCCGCACATCTGATTCCCTGCCTCTGTTTCCCCGCCTCTGATTCCTAGCCTCTGCTTCCCCAACTCTGATTCCCCGCCTCTGATTCCCCAGCTCTGTTTCCACGCCTCTGATTCCCCGCATCTGATTCCCTGCCTCTGATTCACCGCCTCTGATTCCCTGCCTCTGATTCCCAACCTCTGATTCCCCACCTCTGAATCCCCATATCTGATTCCCCACCTCTGTTTCCCCGCCTCTGATTCCCTGCCTCGGTTTCCCCATATCTGATTCCCCGCCTCTGATTCCCCAACTCTCATTCCCCTCCTCTAATTCGCCAGCTATGATTCCCCGCCTCTGATTCCCTGCGTCTGATTCCCTGCCTCTGATTCCCCGCCTCTGATTCCCCTTCTCTGATTCACCACCTCTGAATCCCCACCTCTGATTCCCCATCTCTGATTCCGCACATCCGATTCCCTGCTTCTGATTCCCCGCCTCTGATTCCCAGCCTCTGATTCCCTGCCTCTGATTCGCAACCTCTAATTACCCACCTCTGATTCCCCATATCTGATTCCCCGCCTCTGCTTCCCTGCCTCTGATTCCCGGCCTCTGTTTCCCCATATCTGATTCCCCTCCTCTTATTCCCCAACTCTGATTCCCCGCCTCTGATTCCCCAGCTCTGATTCCCCGCCTTTTATTCCCGGCCTCTGATTCCCTGCCACTGATTCCCCGCCCCTGATTCCCCACCTCTGATTCCCCATATCTGATTCCCCGCCTCTGTTTCCCCAGCTCTGATTCCCCACCTCTGATTCCCCAGCTCTGATTCCCTGCCACTGATTCCCCGCCCCTGATTCCCCACCTCTGATTCCCCATATCTGATTCCCCGCCTCTGTTTCCCCACCTCTGATTCCCTGCCTCTGATTCCGAACCTCTGATTCCACACCTCTGATTCCCCATATCTGATTCCCCGCCTCTATTTCCCCATATCTGATTCCCCTCCTCTGATTCCCCAACTCTGATTCCCCGCCTCTGATTCCCCAGCTCTGATTCCCCGCCTTTTATTCCCGGCCTCTGATTCCCTGCCACTGATTCCCCGCCCCTGATTCCCCCACCTCTGATTCCCCATATCTGATTCCCCGCCTCTGTTTCCCCAGCTCTGATTCCCCACCTCTGATTCCCCAGCTCTGATTCCCTGCCACTGATTCCCCGCCCCTGATTCCCCACCTCTGATTCCCCATATCTGATTCCCCGCCTCTGTTTTCCCACCTCTGATTCCCTGCCTCTGATTCCGAACCTCTGATTCCACACCTCTGATTCCCCATATCTGATTCCCCGCCTCTATTTCCCCATATCTGATTCCCCGCCTCTGATTCCCCATATCTGATTCCCCTCCTCTGATTCCCCAACTCTGATTCCCCGCCTCTGATTCCCCAGCTCTGATTACCCGCCTTTTATTCCCGGCATCTGATTCCCTGCCACTGATTCCCCGCCCCTGATTCCCCACCTCTGATTCCCCATCTCTGATTCACCGCCTCTGATTCCCCACCTCTGATTCCCCATCTCTGATTCCGCACATCCGATTCCCTACCTCTGATTCCCCGACTCTGATTCCTCAGCTCTGATTCCCCGCCTCTGATTCCCCGCGTCTGATTCCCTGCCTCTGATTCCCCGCCTCTGATTCCCCATCTCTGATTCCCCACCTCTGATTCCCCGTGTCTGATTCCCTGCCTCTGATTCCCCGCCTCTGATTCCCTGCCTCTGATTCCCTGCCACTGATTCCCCGCCCCTGATTCCCCACCTCTGATTCCCCATATCTTATTCCCCGCCTCTGTTTCCCCCCCTCTGATTCCCAGCCTCTGATTCCCCATATCTGATTCCCCGCCTCTGATTCCCCATATCTGATTCCCCGCCTCTATTTCCCCATATCTGCTTCCCATCCTCTGATTCCCCAACTCTGATTCCCCGCCTCTGATTCCCCAGCTCTGATTTCCCGCCTCTGATTCCCGGCATCCGATTCCCTGCCTCTGATTCCCCGCCTCTGATTCCCCATCTCTGATTCCCCGCCTTTGATTCCCCGTGTCTGATTCCCTGCCTCTGATTCCCCGCCTCTGATTCCCGCGTCTGATTCCCTGCCACTGATTCCCCTCCCCTGATTCCCCACCTCTGATTCCCCATATCTGATTCCCCGCCTCTGTTTTCCCGCCTTTGATTCCCTGCCTCTGATTCCCCATATCTGATTCCCCGCTTCTGATTCCCCAACTCTGATTCCCCGCCTCTGATTCCCCAGCTCTGAATCCCCGCCTCTGATTCCCCGCGTCTGATTCCCTGCCTCTGATTCCCCGCCTCTGATTCCCCATCTGTGATTCACAACCTCTGATGCCCCACCTCTGATTCCCCATATCTGATTCCCCGCCTCTGTTTCCCCGCCCCTGATTCCCCACCTCTGATTCCCCATATCTGATTCCCCGCCTCTGTTTCCCCACCTCTGATTCCCTGCCTCTGATTCCGAACCTCTGATTCCACACCTCTGATTCCCCATATCTGATTCCCCGCCTCTATTTCCCCATATCTGATTCCCCGCCTCTGATTCCCCATATCTGATTCCCCTCCTCTGATTCCCCAACTCTGATTCCCCGCCTCTGATTCCCCAGCTCTGATTCCCCGCCTTTTATTCCCGGCATCTGATTCCCTGCCACTGATTCCCCGCCCCTGATTCCCCACCTCTGATTCCCCATCTCTGATTCACCGCCTCTGATTCCCCACCTCTGATTCCCCATCTCTGATTCCGCACATCCGATTCCCTGCCTCTGATTCCCCGACTCTGATTCCACACCTCTGATTCCTCAGCTCTGATTCCCCGCCTCTGATTCCCCGCGTCTGATTCCCTGCCTCTGATTCCCCGCCTCTGATTCCCCATCTCTGATTCCCCACCTCTGATTCCCCGTGTCTGATTCCCTGCCTCTGATTCCCCGCCTCTGATTCCCTGCCTCTGATTCCCTGCCACTGATTCCCCGCCCCTGATTCCCCACCTCTGATTCCCCATATCTTATTCCCCGCCTCTGTTTCCGCCCCTCTGATTCCCAGCCTCTGATTCCCCATATCTGATTCCCCGCCTCTGATTCCCCATATCTGATTCCCCGCCTCTATTTCCCCATATCTGCTTCCCATCCTCTGATTCCCCAACTCTGATTCCCCGCCTCTGATTCCCCAGCTCTGATTTCCCGCCTCTGATTCCCGGCATCCGATTCCCTGCCTCTGATTCCCCGCCTCTGATTCCCCATCTCTGATTCCCCGCCTTTGATTCCCCGTGTCTGATTCCCTGCCTCTGATTCCCCGCCTCTGATTCCCGCGTCTGATTCACTGCCACTGATTCCCTGCCCCTGATTCCCCACCTCTGATTCCCCATATCTGATTCCCCGCCTCTGTTTTCCCGCCTTTGATTCCCTGCCTCTGATTCCCCATATCTGATTCCCCGCCTCTGATTCCCCAACTCTGATTCCCCGCCTCTGATTCCCCAGCTCTGAATCCCCGCCTCTGATTCCCCGCGTCTGATTCCCTGCCTCTGATTCCCCGCCTCTGATTCCCCATCTGTGATTCACAACCTCTGATGCCCCACCTCTGATTCCCCATATCTGATTCCCCGCCTCTGTTTCCCCGCCTCTGATTCCCCGCCTCTGATTCCCCATATCTGATTCCCTGCCTCTGATTGCCCACCTCTGATTCCCCGCGTCTGATTCCCTGCTTCTGATTCCCCGCCTCTGATTCCCCATCTCTGATTCACCACCTCTGATTCCCGGCCTCTGATTCCCCATCTCTGATTCCCCACATTCGATTCCCTGCCTATGATTCCCCACCTCTGATTCCCCGCCTCTGATTCCCCATATCTGATTCACTGCCTCTGTTTCCCCGCCTCTGATTCCCCACCTCTGTTTCCCCATATCTGATTCCCCGCCTCTGTTTCCCCCCCTCTGATTCCCCGCCTCTGATTCCCCAGCTCTGATTTCCCGCCTCTGATTCCCGGCATCCGATTCCCTGCCTGTGATTCCCCGCCTCTGATTCCCCATCTCTGATTCCCCGCCTTTGATTCCCCGTGTCTGATTCCCTGCCTCTGATTCCCCGCCTCTGATTCCCGCGTCTGATTCACTGCCACTGATTCCCTGCCCCTGATTCCCCACCTCTGATTCCCCATATCTGATTCCCCGCCTCTGTTTTCCCACCTTTGATTCCCTGCCTCTGATTCCCCATATCTGATTCCCCGCCTCTGATTCCCCAACTCTGATTCCCCGCCTCTGATTCCCCAGCTCTGAATCCCCGCCTCTGATTCCCCGCGTCTGATTCCCTGCCTCTGATTCCCCGCCTCTGATTCCCCATCTGTGATTCACAACCTCTGATGCCCCACCTCTGATTCCCCATATCTGATTCCCCGCCTCTGTTTCTCCGCCTCTGATTCCCCGCCTCTGATTCCCCATATCTGATTAACTGCCTCTGATTGCCCACCTCTGATTCCCCGCGTCTGATTCCCTGCTTCTGATTCCCCGCCTCTGATTCCCCATCTCTGATTCACCACCTCTGATTCCCGGCCTCTGATTCCCCATCTCTGATTCCCCACATTCGATTCCCTGCCTATGATTCCCCACCTCTGATTCCCTGCCTCTGATTCCCCATATCTGATTCACTGCCTCTGTTTCCCCGCCTCTGATTCCCCACCTCTGTTTCCCCATATCTGATTCCCCGCCTCTGATTCCCCAAATCTAATAACCCGCCTCTGATTCCCCAGCTCTGATTCTCCGCCTCTGATTCCCCGCATCTGATTCCCTGCCTCTGATTCCCCGCCTCTGATTCCAGGCCTCTGATTCCTAGCATCTGATTCCGGCCTCTGATTTCAGGCCTCTGATTCCCTGCTTCTGATTCTGATTCCCTGCCTCTGATTCCCCATCTCTGATTCCGCACATCTGATTCCCTGCCTCTGATTCCCCACCTCTGATTCCCCATATCTGATTCCCCGCCTCTGTTTCCCCGCCTCTGATTCCCCGCCTATGTTTCCCAATATCTAAGTCCCCGCCTCTGATTCCCCAAATCTGATTCCCCACCTCTGATTCCCCAGCTCTGATTCCCCGCCTCTGATTCCCCGCATCTGATTCCCTGCATCTGATTCCAAGCCTCTGATTCCCTGACTCTGATTCCCAACCTCTGATTCCCCACCTCTGATTCCCCATATCTGATTCCCCGCCTCTGTTTCCCCGCCTCGGATTCCCCGCCTCTGTTTCCCCATATCTGATACCCGGCCTCTGATTCCCCGCCTCTGATTCCCCGCCTCTGATTCCCTGCCTCTGATTCCCCATCTCCGATTCCGCACATCTGATTCCCTTCCTCTGATTCCCCACCTCTGATTCCCTGCCTCTGATTCCCTGCCTCTGATTCCCAACCTCTGATTCCCCACCTCTGATTCCCCATATCTGATTCCCCGCCTCTGTTTCCCCGCGTCTGATTCCCCACCTCTGATTCCCAACTCTGATTCCCCGCCTCTGATTCCCCAGCTCTGATTCCCCGTGTTTGATTCCCTGCCTCTGATTCCCTGCCCTGATTCCCCATCTCTGTTTCACCGCCTTTGATTCGCCACCTCTGATTCCCCATATCTGATTCCCTGCCTCTGTTTCCCCGACTCTGATTCCCTGCCTCTGATTCCCAACCTCTGATTCCACACCTCTGATTCCCCATATCTGATTCCCCGCCTCCATTTCCCCATATCTGATTCCCCGCCTCTGATTCCCCAACTCTGATTCCCCGCCTCTGATTCCCCAGCTCTGATTCCCCGACTCTGATTCCCGGTATCCGATTCCCTGCCTCTGATTCCCCGCCTCTGATTCCCCATCTCTGATTCCCCGCCTCTGATTCCCCGTGTCTGATTCCCTGCCTCTGATTCCCCGCCTCTGATTCCCCGCCTCTGATTCCCTGCCACTGATTCCCTGCCCCTGATTCCCCACCTCTGATTCCCCATATCTGATTCCCCACCTCTGTTTCCCCGCCTCTGATTCCCCGCCTCTGATTCCCCATATCTGATTCCCTGCCTCTGATTCCCCAACTCTGATACCCCGCCTCTGATTCCCCAGCTCTGAATCCCCGCTCTGATTCCCCGCGTCTGATTCCCTGCCTCTGATTCCCCGCCTTGATTCCCCATCTTTGATTCACAACCTCTGATTCCGCACCTCTGATTCCCTATATTTGATTACCCGCCTCTGTTTCCCCGCCTCTGATTCCCCGCCTCTGATTCCCCATATCTGATTCCCCGCCTCTGATTGCCCACCTCTGATTCCCGGACTCTGATTCCCCACCTCTGATTCCCTATATTTGATTCCCCGCCTCTGTTTCCCCGCCTCTGATTCCCCGCCTCTGATTCCCCATATCTCATTCCCCGCCTCTGAATCCCAATCTCTGATTCCCGGACTCTGATTCCCCACCTCTGATTCCCGGCCTCTGATTCCCCGCTTCTGATTCTGATTCCCTGCCTCTGATTCCCCATCTCTGATTCCGCACATCTGATTCCCTGCCTCTGTTTCCCCGCCTCTGATTCCTAGCCTCTGCTTCCCCAACTCTGATTCCCCGCCTCTGATTCCCCAGCTCTGTTTCCACGCCTCTGATTCCCCGCATCTGATTCCCTGCCTCTGATTCACCGCCTCTGATTCCCTGCCTCTGATACCCAACCTCTGATTCCCCACCTCTGAATCCCCATATCTGATTCCCCACCTCTGTTTCCCCGCCTCTGATTCCCTGCCTCGGTTTCCCCATATCTGATTCCCCGCCTCTGATTCCCCAACTCTCATTCCCCTCCTCTAATTCGCCAGCTATGATTCCCCGCCTCTGATTCCCTGCGTCTGATTCCCTGCCTCTGATTCCCCGCCTCTGATTCCCCTTCTCTGATTCACCACCTCTGAATCCCCACCTCTGATTCCCCATCTCTGATTCCGCACATCCGATTCCCTGCTTCTGATTCCCCGCCTCTGATTCCCAGCCTCTGATTCCCTGCCTCTGATTCGCAACCTCTAATTACCCACCTCTGATTCCCCATATCTGATTCCCCGCCTCTGCTTCCCTGCCTCTGATTCCCGGCCTCTGTTTCCCCATATCTGATTCCCCTCCTCTGATTCCCCAACTCTGATTCCCCGCCTCTGATTCCCCAGCTCTGATTCCCCGCCTTTTATTCCCGGCCTCTGATTCCCTGCCACTGATTCCCCGCCCCTGATTCCCCACCTCTGATTCCCCATATCTGATTCCCCGCCTCTGTTTCCCCAGCTCTGATTCCCCACCTCTGATTCCCCAGCTCTGATTCCCTGCCACTGATTCCCCGCCCCTGATTCCCCACCTCTGATTCCCCATATCTGATTCCCCGCCTCTGTTTCCCCACCTCTGATTCCCTGCCTCTGATTCCGAACCTCTGATTCCACACCTCTGATTCCCCATATCTGATTCCCCGCCTCTATTTCCCCATATCTGATTCCCCTCCTCTGATTCCCCAACTCTGATTCCCCGCCTCTGATTCCCCAGCTCTGATTCCCCGCCTTTTATTCCCGGCCTCTGATTCCCTGCCACTGATTCCCCGCCCCTGATTCCCCCACCTCTGATACCCCATATCTGATTCCCCGCCTCTGTTTCCCCAGCTCTGATTCCCCACCTCTGATTCCCCAGCTCTGATTCCCTGCCACTGATTCCCCGCCCCTGATTCCCCACCTCTGATTCCCCATATCTGATTCCCCGCCTCTGTTTCCCCACCTCTGATTCCCTGCCTCTGATTCCGAACCTCTGATTCCACACCTCTGATTCCCCATATCTGATTCCCCGCCTCTATTTCCCCATATCTGATTCCCCGCCTCTGATTCCCCATATCTGATTACCCTCCTCTGATTCCCCAACTCTGATTCCCCGCCTCTGATTCCCCAGCTCTGATTCCCCGCCTTTTATTCCCGGCATCTGATTCCCTGCCACTGATTCCCCGCCCCTGATTCCCCACCTCTGATTCCCCATCTCTGATTCACCGCCTCTGATTCCCCACCTCTGATTCCCCATCTCTGATTCCGCACATCCGATTCCCTGCCTCTGATTCCCCGACTCTGATTCCACACCTCTGATTCCTCAGCTCTGATTCCCCGCCTCTGATTCCCCGCGTCTGATTCCCTGCCTCTGATTCCCCGCCTCTGATTCCCCATCTCTGATTCCCCACCTCTGATTCCCCGTGTCTGATTCCCTGCCTCTGATTCCCCGCCTCTGATTCCCTGCCTCTGATTCCCTGCCACTGATTCCCCGCCCCTGATTCCCCACCTCTGATTCCCCATATCTTATTCCCCGCCTCTGTTTCCCCCCCTCTGATTCCCAGCCTCTGACTCCCCATATCTGATTCCCCGCCTCTGATTCCCCATATCTGATTCCCCGCCTCTATTTCCCCATATCTGCTTCCCATCCTCTGATTCCCCAACTCTGATTCCCCGCCTCTGATTCCCCAGCTCTGATTTCCAGCCTCTGATTCCCGGCATCCGATTCCCTGCCTCTGATTCCCCGCCTCTGATTCCCCATCTCTGATTCCCCGCCTTTGATTCCCCGTGTCTGATTCCCTGCCTCTGATTCCCCGCCTCTGATTCCCGCGTCTGATTCCCTGCCACTGATTCCCTGCCCCTGATTCCCCACCTCTGATTCCCCATATCTGATTCCCCGCCTCTGTTTTCCCGCCTTTGATTCCCTGCCTCTGATTCCCCATATCTGATTCCCCGCTTCTGATTCCCCAACTCTGATTCCCTGCCTCTGATTCCCCAGCTCTGATTCCCCGCCTCTGATTCCCCATCTGTGATTCACAACCTCTGATGCCCCACCTCTGATTCCCCATATCTGATTCCCCGCCTCTGTTTCCCCGCCCCTGATTCCCCACCTCTGATTCCCCATATCTGATTCCCCGCCTCTGTTTCCCCACCTCTGATTCCCTGCCTCTGATTCCGAACCTCTGATTCCACACCTCTGATTCCCCATATCTGATTCCCCGCCTCTATTTCCCCATATCTGATTCCCCGCCTCTGATTCCCCATATCTGATTCCCCTCCTCTGATTCCCCAACTCTGATTCCCCGCCTCTGATTCCCCAGCTCTGATTCCCCGCCTTTTATTCCCGGCATCTGATTCCCTGCCACTGATTCCCCGCCCCTGATTCCCCACCTCTGATTCCCCATCTCTGATTCACCGCCTCTGATTCCCCACCTCTGATTCCCCATCTCTGATTCCGCACATCCGATTCCCTGCCTCTGATTCCCCGACTCTGATTCCACACCTCTGATTCCTCAGCTCTGATTCCCCGCCTCTGATTCCCCGCGTCTTATTCCCTGCCTCTGATTCCCCGCCTCTGATTCCCCATCTCTGATTCCCCACCTCTGATTCCCCGTGTCTGATTCCCTGCCTCTGATTCCCCGCCTCTGATTCCCTGCCTCTGATTCCCTGCCACTGATTCCCCGCCCCTGATTCCCCACCTCTGATTCCCCATATCTTATTCCCCGCCTCTGTTTCCGCCCCTCTGATTCCCAGCCTCTGATTCCCCATATCTGATTCCCCGCCTCTGATTCCCCATATCTGATTCCCCGCCTCTATTTCCCCATATCTGCTTCCCATCCTCTGATTCCCCAACTCTGATTCCCCGCCTCTGATTCCCCAGCTCTGATTTCCCGCCTCTGATTCCCGGCATCCGATTCCCTGCCTCTGATTCCCCGCCTCTGATTCCCCATCTCTGATTCCCCGCCTTTGATTCCCCGTGTCTGATTCCCTGCCTCTGATTCCCCGCCTCTGATTCCCGCGTCTGATTCACTGCCACTGATTCCCTGCCCCTGATTCCCCACCTCTGATTCCCCATATCTGATTCCCCGCCTCTGTTTTCCCGCCTTTGATTCCCTGCCTCTGATTCCCCATATCTGATTCCCCGCCTCTGATTCCCCAACTCTGATTCCCCGCCTCTGATTCCCCAGCTCTGAATCCCCGCCTCTGATTCCCCGCGTCTGATTCCCTGCCTCTGATTCCCCGCCTCTGATTCCCCATCTGTGATTCACAACCTCTGATGCCCCACCTCTGATTCCCCATATCTGATTCCCCGCCTCTGTTTCCCCGCCTCTGATTCCCCGCCTCTGATTCCCCATATCTGATTCCCTGCCTCTGATTGCCCACCTCTGATTCCCCGCGTCTGATTCCCTGCTTCTGATTCCCCGCCTCTGATTCCCCATCTCTGATTCACCACCTCTGATTCCCGGCCTCTGATTCCCCATCTCTGATTCCCCACATTCGATTCCCTGCCTATGATTCCCCACCTCTGATTCCCCGCCTCTGATTCCCCATATCTGATTCACTGCCTCTGTTTCCCCGCCTCTGATTCCCCACCTCTGTTTCCCCATATCTGATTCCCCGCCTCTGATTCCCCAAATCTAATACCCCGCCTCTGATTCCCCAGCTCTGATTCTCCGCCTCTGATTCCCCGCATCTGATTCCCTGCCTCTGATTCCCCGCCTCTGATTCCAGGCCTCTGATTCCTAGCATCTGATTCCGGCCTCTGATTTCCGGCCTCTGATTCCCTGCTTCTGATTCTGATTCCCTGCCTCTGATTCCCCATCTCTGATTCCGCACATCTGATTCCCTGCCTCTGATTCCCCACCTCTGATTCCCCATATCTGATTCCCCGCCTCTGTTTCCCCGCCTCTGATTCCCCGCCTATGTTTCCCAATATCTAAGTCCCCGCCTCTGATTCCCCAAATCTGATTCCCCACCTCTGATTCCCCAGCTCTGATTCCCCGCCTCTGATTCCCCGCATCTGATTCCCTGCATCTGATTCCAAGCCTCTGATTCCCTGACTCTGATTCCCAACCTCTGATTCCCCACCTCTGATTCCCCATATCTGATTCCCCGCCTCTGTTTCCCCGCCTCGGATTCTTCGCCTCTGTTTCCCCATATCTGATTCCCGGCCTCTGATTCCCCGCCTCTGATTCCCCGCCTCTGATTCCCTGCCTCTGATTCCCCATCTCCGATTCCGCACATCTGATTCCCTTCCTCTGATTCCCCACCTCTGATTCCCTGCCTCTGATTCCCTGCCTCTGATTCCCAACCTCTGATTCCCCACCTCTGATTCCCCATATCTGATTCCCCGCCTCTGTTTCCCCGCGTCTGATTCCCCACCTCTGATTCCCAACTCTGATTCCCCGCCTCTGATTCCCCAGCTCTGATTCCCCGTGTTTGATTCCCTGCCTCTGATTCCCTGCCCTGATTCCCCATCTCTGTTTCACCGCCTTTGATTCGCCACCTCTGATTCCCCATATCTGATTCCCCGCCTCTGTTTCCCCGACTCTGATTCCCTGCCTCTGATTCCCAACCTCTGATTCCACACCTCTGATTCCCCATATCTGATTCCCCGCCTCCATTTCCCCATATCTGATTCCCCGCCTCTGATTCCCCAACTCTGATTCCCCGCCTCTGATTCCCCAGCTCTGATTCCCCGACTCTGATTCCCGGCGTCCGATTCCCTGCCTCTGATTCCACGCCTCTGATTCCCCATCTCTGATTCCCCGCCTCTGATTCCCCGTGTCTGATTCCCTGCCTCTGATTCCCCGCCTCTGATTCCCCGCCTCTGATTCCCTGCCACTGATTCCCTGCCCTTGATTCCCCACCTCTGATTCCCCATATCTGATTCCCCACCTCTGTTTCCCCGCCTCTGATTCCCCGCCTCTGATTCCCCATATCTGATTCCCTGCCTCTGATTCCCCAACTCTGATTCCCCGCCTCTGATTCCCCAGCTCTGAATCCCCGCCTCTGATTCCCCGCGTCTGATTCCCTGCCTCTGATTCCCCGCCTTGATTCCCCATCTTTGATTCACAACCTCTGATTCCCCACCTCTGATTCCCTATATTTGATTACCCGCCTCTGTTTCCCCGCCTCTGATTCCCCGCCTCTGATTCCCCATATCTGATTCCCCGCCTCTGATTGCCCACCTCTGATTCCCGGACTCTGATTCCCCACCTCTGATTCCCTATATTTGATTCCCCGCCTCTGTTTCCCCGCCTCTGATTCCCCGCCTCTGATTCCCCATATCTCATTCCCCGCCTCTGAATCCCAATCTCTGATTCCCGGACTCTGATTCCCCACCTCTGATTCCCAGCCTCTTATTCCCAGCATCTGATTCCCGGCCTCTGATTCCCGGCCTCTGATTCCCCGCTTCTGATTCTGATTCCCTGCCTCTGATTCCCCATCTCTGATTCCGCACATCTGATTCCCTGCCTCTGTTTCCCCGCCTCTGATTCCTAGCCTCTGCTTCCCCAACTCTGATTCCCCGCCTCTGATTCCCCAGCTCTGTTTCCACGCCTCTGATTCCCCGCATCTGATTCCCTGCCTCTGATTCACCGCCTCTGATTCCCTGCCTCTGATTCCCAACCTCTGATTCCCCACCTCTGAATCCCCATATCTGATTCCCCACCTCTGTTTCCCCGCCTCTGATACCCTGCCTCTGTTTCCCCATATCTGATTCCCCGCCTCTGATTCCCCAACTCTCATTCCCCTCCTCTAATTCGCCAGCTATGATTCCCCGCCTCTGATTCCCTGCGTCTGATTCCCTGCCTCTGATTCCCCGCCTCTGATTCCCCTTCTCTGATTCACCACCTCTGAATCCCCACCTCTGATTCCCCATCTCTGATTCCGCACATCCGATTCCCTGCTTCTGATTCCCCGCCTCTGATTCCCAGCCTCTGATTCCCTGCCTCTGATTCGCAACCTCTAATTACCCACCTCTGATTCCCCATATCTGATTCCCCGCCTCTACTTCCCTGCCTCTGATTCCCGGCCTCTGTTTCCCCATATCTGATTCCCCTCCTCTGATTCCCCAACTCTGATTCCCCGCCTCTGATTCCCCAGCTCTGATTCCCCGCCTTTTATTCCCGGCCTCTGATTCCCTGCCACTGATTCCCCGCCCCTGATTCCCCACCTCTGATTCCCCATATCTGATTCCCCGCCTCTGTTTCCCCAGCTCTGATTCCCCACCTTTGATTCCCCAGCTCTGATTCCCTGCCACTGATTCCCCGCCCCTGATTCCCCACCTCTGATTCCCCATATCTGATTCCCCGCCTCTGTTTCCCCACCTCTGATTCCCTGCCTCTGATTCCGAACCTCTGATTCCACACCTCTGATTCCCCATATCTGATTCCCCGCCTCTATTTCCCCATATCTGATTCCCCTCCTCTGATTCCCCAACTCTGATTCCCCGCCTCTGATTCCCCAGCTCTGATTCCCCGCCTTTTATTCCCGGCCTCTGATTCTCTGCCACTGATTCCCCGCCCCTGATTCCCCACCTCTGATTCCCCATATCTGATTCCCCGCCTCTGTTTCCCCAGCTCTGATTCCCCACCTCTGATTCCCCAGCTCTGATTCCCTGCCACTGATTCCCCGCCCCTGATTCCCCACCTCTGATTCCCCATATCTGATTCCCCGCCTCTGTTTCCCCACCTCTGATTCCCTGCCTCTGATTCCGAACCTCTGATTCCACACCTCTGATTCCCCATATCTGATTCCCCGCCTCTATTTCCCCATATCTGATTCCCCGCCTCTGATTCCCCATATCTGATTCCCCTCCTCTGATTCCCCAACTCCGATTCCCCGCCTCTGATTCCCCAGCTCTGATTCCCCGCATTTTATTCCCGGCATCTGATTCCCTGCCACTGATTCCCCGCCCCTGATTCCCCACCTCTGATTCCCCATCTCTGATTCACCGCCTCTGATTCCCCACCTCTGATTCCCCATCTCTGATTCCGCACATCCGATTCCCTGCCTCTGATTCCCCGACTCTGATTCCACACCTCTGATTCCTCAGCTCTGATTCCCCGCCTCTGATTCCCCGCGTCTGATTCCCTGTCTCTGATTCCCCGCCTCTGATTCCCCATCTCTGATTCCCCACCTCTGATTCCCCGTGTCTGATTCCCTGCCTCTGATTCCCCGCCTCTGATTCCCTGCCTCTGATTCCCTGCCACTGATTCCCCGCCCCTGATTCCCCACCTCTGATTCCCCATATCTTATTCCCCGCCTCTGTTTCCCCCCCTCTGATTCCCAGCCTCTGATTCCCCATATCTGATTCCCCGCCTCTGATTCCCCATATCTGATTCCCCGCCTCTATTTCCCCATATCTGCTTCCCATCCTCTGATTCCCCAACTCTGATTCCCCGCCTCTGATTCCCCAGCTCTGATTTCCCGCCTCTGATTCCCGGCATCCGATTCCCTGCCTCTGATTCCCCGCCTCTGATTCCCCATCTCTGATTCCCCGCCTTTGATTCCCCGTGTCTGATTCCCTGCCTCTGATTCCCCGCCTCTGATTCCCGCGTCTGATTCACTGCCACTGATTCCCTGCCCCTGATTCCCCACCTCTGATTCCCCACATCTGATTCCCCGCCTCTGTTTTCCCGCCTTTGATTCCCTGCCTCTGATTCCCCATATCTGATTCCCCGCCTCTGATTCCCCAACTCTGATTCCCCGCCTCTGATTCCCCAGCTCTGAATCCCCGCCTCTGATTCCCCGCGTCTGATTCCCTGCCTCTGATTCCCCGCCTCTGATTCCCCATCTGTGATTCACAACCTCTGATGCCCCACCTCTGATTCCCCATATCTGATTCCCCGCCTCTGTTTCCCCGCCTCTGATTCCCCGCCTCTGATTCCCCATATCTGATTCCCCGCCTCTGATTGCCCACCTCTGATTCCCCGCGTCTGATTCCCTGCTTCTGATTCCCCGCCTCTGATTCCCCATCTCTGATTCACCACCTCTGATTCCCGGCCTCTGATTCCCCATCTCTGATTCCCCACATTCGATTCCCTGCCTATGATTCCCCACCTCTGATTCCCCGCCTCTGATTCCCCATATCTGATTCACTGCCTCTGTTTCCCCGCCTCTGATTCCCCACCTCTGTTTCCCCATATCTGATTCCCCGCCTCTGATTCCCCAAATCTAATACCCCGCCTCTGATTCCCCAGCTCTGATTCTCCGCCTCTGATTCCCCGCATCTGATTCCCTGCCTCTGATTCCCCGCCTCTGATTCCAGGCCTCTGATTCCTAGCATCTGATTCCGGCCTCTGATTTCCGGCCTCTGATTCCCTGCTTCTGATTCTGATTCCCTGCCTCTGATTCCCCATCTCTGATTCCGCACATCTGATTCCCTGCCTCTGATACCCCACCTCTGATTCCCCATATCTGATTCCCCGCCTCTGTTTCCCCGCCTCTGATTCCCCGCCTATGTTTCCCAATATCTAAGTCCCCGCCTCTGATTCCCCAAATCTGATTCCCCACCTCTGATTCCCCAGCTCTGATTCCCCGCCTCTGATTCCCCGCATCTGATTCCCTGCATCTGATTCCAAGCCTCTGATTCCCTGACTCTGATTCCCAACCTCTGATTCCCCACCTCTGATTCCCCATATCTGATTCCCCGCCTCTGTTTCCCCGCCTCGGATTCCCCGCCTCTGTTTCCCCATATCTGATTCCCGGCCTCTGATTCCCCGCTTCTGATTCCCCGCCTCTGATTCCCTGCCTCTGATTCCCCATCTCCGATTCCGCACATCTGATTCCCTTCCTCTGATTCCCCACCTCTGATTCCCTGCCTCTGATTCCCTGCCTCTGATTCCCAACCTCTGATTCCCCACCTCTGATTCCCCATATCTGATTCCCCGCCTCTGTTTCCCCGCGTCTGATTCCCCGCCTCTGATTCCCAACTCTGATTCCCCGCCTCTGATTCCCCAGCTCTGATTCCCCGTGTTTGATTCCCTGCCTCTGATTCCCTGCCCTGATTCCCCATCTCTGTTTCACCGCCTTTGATTCGCCACCTCTGATTCCCCATATCTGATTCCCCGCCTCTGTTTCCCCGACTCTGATTCCCTGCCTCTGATTCCCAACCTCTGATTCCACACCTCTGATTCCCCATATCTGATTCCCCGCCTCCATTTCCCCATATCTGATTCCCCGCCTCTGATTCCCCAACTCTGATTCCCCGCCTCTGATTCCCCAGCTCTGATTCCCCGACTCTGATTCCCGGCGTCCGATTCCCTGCCTCTGATTCCCCGCCTCTGATTCCCCATCTCTGATTCCCCGCCTCTGATTCCCCGTGTCTGATTCCCTGCCTCTGATTCCCCGCCTCTGATTCCCCGCCTCTGATTCCCTGCCACTGATTCCCTGCCCCTGATTCCCCACCTCTGATTCCCCATATCTGATTCCCCACCTCTGTTTCCCCGCCTCTGATTCCCCGCCTCTGATTCCCCATATCTGATTCCCTGCCTCTGATTCCCCAACTCTGATTCCCCGCCTCTGATTCCCCAGCTCTGAATCCCCGCCTCTGATTCCCCGCGTCTGATTCCCTGCCTCTGATTCCCCGCCTTGATTCCCCATCTTTGATTCACAACCTCTGATTCCCCACCTCTGATTCCCTATATTTGATTACCCGCCTCTGTTTCCCCGCCTCTGATTCCCCGCCTCTGATTCCCCATATCTGATTCCCCGCCTCTGATTGCCCACCTCTGATTCCCGGACTCTGATTCCCCACCTCTGATTCCCTATATTTGATTCCCCTCCTCTGTTTCCCCGCCTCTGATTCCCCGCCTCTGATTCCCCATATCTCATTCCCCGCCTCTGAATCCCAATCTCTGATTCCCGGACTCTGATTCCCCACCTCTGATTCCCAGCCTCTTATTCCCAGCATCTGATTCCCGGCCTCTGATTCCCGGCCTCTGATTCCCCGCTTCTGATTCTGATTCCCTGCCTTTGATTCCCCATCTCTGATTCCGCACATCTGATTCCCTGCCTCTGTTTCCCCGCCTCTGATTCCTAGCCTCTGCTTCCCCAACTCTGATTCCCCGCCTCTGATTCCCCAGCTCTGTTTCCACGCCTCTGATTCCCCGCATCTGATTCCCTGCCTCTGATTCACCGCCTCTGATTCCCTGCCTCTGATTCCCAACCTCTGATTCCCCACCTCTGAATCCCCATATCTGATTCCCCACCTCTGTTTCCCCGCCTCTGATTCCCTGCCTCTGTTTCCCCATATCTGATTCCCCGCCTCTGATTCCCCAACTCTCATTCCCCTCCTCTAATTCGCCAGCTATGATTCCCCGCCTCTGATTCCCTGCGTCTGATTCCCTGCCTCTGATTCCCCGCCTCTGATTCCCCTTCTCTGATTCACCACCTCTGAATCCCCACCTCTGATTCCCCATCTCTGATTCCGCACATCCGATTCCCTGCTTCTGATTCCCCGCCTCTGATTCCCAGCCTCTGATTCCCTGCCTCTGATTCGCAACCTCTAATTACCCACCTCTGATTCCCCATCTCTGATTCCGCACATCCGATTCCCTGCCTCTGATTCCCCGACTCTGATTCCACACCTCTGATTCCTCAGCTCTGATTCCCCGCCTCCGATTCCCCGCGTCTGATTCCCTGCCTCTGATTCCCCGCCTCTGATTCCCCATCTCTGATTCCCCACCTCTGATTCCCCGTGTCTGATTCCCTGCCTCTGATTCCCCGCCTCTGATTCCCTGCCTCTGATTCCCTGCCACTGATTCCCCGCCCCTGATTCCCCACCTCTGATTCCCCATATCTTATTCCCTGCCTCTGTTTCCCCCCCTCTGATTCCCAGCCTCTGATTCCCCATATCTGATTCCCCGCCTCTGATTCCCCATATCTGATTCCCCGCCTCTATTTCCCCATATCTGCTTCCCATCCTCTGATTCCCCAACTCTGATTCCCCGCCTCTGATTCCCCAGCTCTGATTTCCCGCCTCTGATTCCCGGCATCCGATTCCCTGCCTCTGATTCCCCGCCTCTGATTCCCCATCTCTGATTCCCCGCCTTTGATTCCCCGTGTCTGATTCCCTGCCTCTGATTCCCCGCCTCTGATTCCCGCGTCTGATTCACTGCCACTGATTCCCTGCCCCTGATTCCCCACCTCTGATTCCCCACATCTGATTCCCCGCCTCTGTTTTCCCGCCTTTGATTCCCTGCCTCTGATTCCCCATATCTGATTCCCTGCCTCTGATTCCCCAACTCTGATTCCCCGCCTCTGATTCCCCAGCTCTGAATCCCCGCCTCTGATTCCCCGCGTCTGATTCCCTGCCTCTGATTCCCCGCCTCTGATTCCCCATCTGTGATTCACAACCTCTGATGCCCCACCTCTGATTCCCCATATCTGATTCCCCGCCTCTGTTTCCCCGCCTCTGATTCCCCGCCTCTGATTCCCCATATCTGATTCCCCGCCTCTGATTGCCCACCTCTGATTCCCCGCGTCTGATTCCCTGCTTCTGATTCCCCACCTCTGATTCCCCATCTCTGATTCACCACCTCTGATTCCCGGCCTCTGATTCCCCATCTCTGATTCCCCACATTCGATTCCCTGCCTATGATTCCCCACCTCTGATTCCCCGCCTCTGATTCCCCATATCTGATTCACTGCCTCTGTTTCCCCGCCTCTGATTCCCCACCTCTGTTTCCCCATAACTGATTCCCCGCCTCTTATTCCCCAAATCTAATACCCCGCCTCTGATTCCCCAGCTCTGATTCTCCGCCTCTGATTCCCCGCATCTGATTCCCTGCCTCTGATTCCCCGCCTCTGATTCCAGGCCTCTGATTCCTAGCATCTGATTCCGGCCTCTGATTTCCGGCCTCTGATTCCCTGCTTCTGATTCTGATTCCCTGCCTCTGATTCCCCATCTCTGATTCCGCACATCTGATTCCCTGCCTCTGATTCCCCACCTCTGATTCCCCATATCTGCTTCCCATCCTCTGATTCCCCAACTCTGATTCCCCGCCTCTGATTCCCCAGCTCTGATTTCCCGCCTCTGATTCCCGGCATCCGATTCCCTGCCTCTGATTCCCCGCCTCTGATTCCCCATCTCTGATTCCCCGCCTTTGATTCCCCGTGTCTGATTCCCTGCCTCTGATTCCCCGCCTCTGATTCCCGCGTCTGATTCACTGCCACTGATTCCCTGCCCCTGATTCCCCACCTCTGATTCCCCACATCTGATTCCCCGCCTCTGTTTTCCCGCCTTTGATTCCCTGCCTCTGATTCCCCATATCTGATTCCCCGCCTCTGATTCCCCAACTCTGATTCCCCGCCTCTGATTCCCCAGCTCTGAATCCCCGCCTCTGATTCCCCGCGTCTGATTCCCTGCCTCTGATTCCCCGCCTCTGATTCCCCATCTGTGATTCACAACCTCTGATGCCCCACCTCTGATTCCCCATATCTGATTCCCCGCCTCTGTTTCCCCGCCTCTGATTCCCCGCCTCTGATTCCCCATATCTGATTCCCCGCCTCTGATTGCCCACCTCTGATTCCCCGCGTCTGATTCCCTGCTTCTGATTCCCCGCCTCTGATTCCCCATCTCTGATTCACCACCTCTGATTCCCGGCCTCTGATTCCCCATCTCTGATTCCCCACATTCGATTCCCTGCCTATGATTCCCCACCTCTGATTCCCCGCCTCTGATTCCCCATATCTGATTCACTGCCTCTGTTTCCCCGCCTCTGATTCCCCACCTCTGTTTCCCCTTATCTGATTCCCCGCCTCTGATTCCCCAAATCTAATACCCCGCCTCTGATTCCCCAGCTCTGATTCTCCGCCTCTGATTCCCCGCATCTGATTCCCTGCCTCTGATTCCCCGCCTCTGATTCCAGGCCTCTGATTCCTAGCATCTGATTCCGGCCTCTGATTTCCGGCCTCTGATTCCCTGCTTCTGATTCTGATTCCCTGCCTCTGATTCCCCATCTCTGATTCCGCACATCTGATTCCCTGCCTCTGATACCCCACCTCTGATTCCCCATATCTGATTCCCCGCCTCTGTTTCCCCGCCTCTGATTCCCCGCCTATGTTTCCCAATATCTAAGTCCCCGCCTCTGATTCCCCAAATCTGATTCCCCACCTCTGATTCCCCAGCTCTGATTCCCCGCCTCTGATTCCCCGCATCTGATTCCCTGCATCTGATTCCAAGCCTCTGATTCCCTGACTCTGATTCCCAACCTCTGATTCCCCACCTCTGATTCCCCATATCTGATTCCCCGCCTCTGTTTCCCCGCCTCGGATTCCCCGCCTCTGTTTCCCCATATCTGATTCCCGGCCTCTGATTCCCCGCTTCTGATTCCCCGCCTCTGATTCCCTGCCTCTGATTCCCCATCTCCGATTCCGCACATCTGATTCCCTTCCTCTGATTCCCCACCTCTGATTCCCTGCCTCTGATTCCCTGCCTCTGATTCCCAACCTCTGATTCCCCACCTCTGATTCCCCATATCTGATTCCCCGCCTCTGTTTCCCCGCGTCTGATTCCCCGCCTCTGATTCCCTGCCTCTGATTCCCCGCCTCTGATTCCAGGCCTCTGATTCCTAGCATCTGATTCCGGCCTCTGATTTCCGGCCTCTGATTCCCTGCTTCTGATTCTGATTCCCTGCCTCTGATTCCCCATCTCTGATTCCGCACATCTGATTCCCTGCCTCTGATTCCCCGCATCTGATTCCATGCATCTGATTCCAAGCCTCTGATTCCCTGACTCTGATTCCCAACCTCTGATTCCCCACCTCTGATTCCCCATATCTGATTCCCCACCTCTGATTCCCCAGCTCTGATTCCCCGCCTCTGATTCCCCGCATCTGATTCCATGCATCTGATTCCAAGCCTCTGATTCCCTGACTCTGTTTCCCCGCCTCTGATTCCCCGCCTATGTTTCCCAATATCTAAGTCCCCGCCTCTGATTCCCCAAATCTGATTCCCCACCTCTGATTCCCCAGCTCTGATTCCCCGCCTCTGATTCCCCGCATCTGATTCCCTGCATCTGATTCCAAGCCTCTGATTCCCTGACTCTGATTCCCAACCTCTGATTCCCCACCTCTGATTCCCCATATCTGATTCCCCGCCTCTGTTTCCCCGCCTCGGATTCCCCGCCTCTGTTTCCCCATATCTGATTCCCGGCCTCTGATTCCCCGCTTCTGATTCCCCGCCTCTGATTCCCTGCCTCTGATTCCCCATCTCCGATTCCGCACATCTGATTCCCTTCCTCTGATTCCCCGCCTCTGATTCCAAGCCTCTGATTCCCTGACTCTGATTCCCAACCTCTGATTCCCCACCTCTGATTCCCCATATCTGATTCCCCACCTCTGATTCCCCATATCTGATTCCCCGCCTCTGTTTCCCCGCCTCGGATTCCCCGCCTCTGTTTCCCCATATCTGATTCCCGGCCTCTGATTCCCCACCTCTGATTCCCTGCCTCTGATTCCCTGCCTCTGATTCCCAACCTCTGATTCCCCACCTCTGATTCCCCATATCTGATTCCCCGCCTCTGTTTCCCCGCGTCTGATTCCCCGCCTCTGATTCCCAACTCTGATTCCCCGCCTCTGATTCCCCAGCTCTGATTCCCCGTGTTTGATTCCCTGCCTCTGATTCCCTGCCCTGATTCCCCATCTCTGTTTCACCGCCTTTGATTCGCCACCTCTGATTCCCCATATCTGATTCCCCGCCTCTGTTTCCCCGACTCTGATTCCCTGCCTCTGATTCCCAACCTCTGATTCCACACCTCTGATTCCCCATATCTGATTCCCCGCCTCCATTTCCCCATATCTGATTCCCCGCCTCTGATTCCCCAACTCTGATTCCCCGCCTCTGATTCCCCAGCTCTGATTCCCCGACTCTGATTCCCGGCGTCCGATTCCCTGCCTCTGATTCCCCGCCTCTGATTCCCCATCTCTGATTCCCCGCCTCTGATTCCCCGTGTCTGATTCCCTGCCTCTGATTCCCCGCCTCTGATTCCCCGCCTCTGATTCCCTGCCACTGATTCCCTGCCCCTGATTCCCCACCTCTGATTCCCCATATCTGATTCCCCACCTCTGTTTCCCCGCCTCTGATTCCCCGCCTCTGATTCCCCATATCTGATTCCCTGCCTCTGATTCCCCAACTCTGATTCCCCGCCTCTGATTCCCCAGCTCTGAATCCCCGCCTCTGATTCCCCGCGTCTGATTCCCTGCCTCTGATTCCCCGCCTTGATTCCCCATCTTTGATTCACAACCTCTGATTCCCCACCTCTGATTCCCTATATTTGATTACCCGCCTCTGTTTCCCCGCCTCTGATTCCCCGCCTCTGATTCCCCATATCTGATTCCCCGCCTCTGATTGCCCACCTCTGATTCCCGGACTCTGATTCCCCACCTCTGATTCCCTATATTTGATTCCCCTCCTCTGTTTCCCCGCCTCTGATTCCCCGCCTCTGATTCCCCATATCTCATTCCCAGCCTCTGAATCCCAATCTCTGATTCCCGGACTCTGATTCCCCACCTCTGATTCCCAGCCTCTTATTCCCAGCATCTGATTCCCGGCCTCTGATTCCCGGCCTCTGATTCCCCGCTTCTGATTCTGATTCCCTGCCTTTGATTCCCCATCTCTGATTCCGCACATCTGATTCCCTGCCTCTGTTTCCCCGCCTCTGATTCCTAGCCTCTGCTTCCCCAACTCTGATTCCCCGCCTCTGATTCCCCAGCTCTGTTTCCACGCCTCTGATTCCCCGCATCTGATTCCCTGCCTCTGATTCACCGCCTCTGATTCCCTGCCTCTGATTCCCAACCTCTGATTCCCCACCTCTGAATCCCCATATCTGATTCCCCACCTCTGTTTCCCCGCCTCTGATTCCCTGCCTCTGTTTCCCCATATCTGATTCCCCGCCTCTGATTCCCCAACTCTCATTCCCCTCCTCTAATTCGCCAGCTATGATTCCCCGCCTCTGATTCCCTGCGTCTGATTCCCTGCCTCTGATTCCCCGCCTCTGATTCCCCTTCTCTGATTCACCACCTCTGAATCCCCACCTCTGATTCCCCATCTCTGATTCCGCACATCCGATTCCCTGCTTCTGATTCCCCGCCTCTGATTCCCAGCCTCTGATTCCCTGCCTCTGATTCGCAACCTCTAATTACCCACCTCTGATTCCCCATCTCTGATTCCGCACATCCGATTCCCTGCCTCTGATTCCCCGACTCTGATTCCACACCTCTGATTCCTCAGCTCTGATTCCCCGCCTCCGATTCCCCGCGTCTGATTCCCTGCCTCTGATTCCCCGCCTCTGATTCCCCATCTCTGATTCCCCACCTCTGATTCCCCGTGTCTGATTCCCTGCCTCTGATTCCCCGCCTCTGATTCCCTGCCTCTGATTCCCTGCCACTGATTCCCCGCCCCTGATTCCCCACCTCTGATTCCCCATATCTTATTCCCTGCCTCTGTTTCCCCCCCTCTGATTCCCAGCCTCTGATTCCCCATATCTGATTCCCCGCCTCTGATTCCCCATATCTGATTCCCCGCCTCTATTTCCCCATATCTGCTTCCCATCCTCTGATTCCCCAACTCTGATTCCCCGCCTCTGATTCCCCAGCTCTGATTTCCCGCCTCTGATTCCCGGCATCCGATTCCCTGCCTCTGATTCCCCGCCTCTGATTCCCCATCTCTGATTCCCCGCCTTTGATTCCCCGTGTCTGATTCCCTGCCTCTGATTCCCCGCCTCTGATTCCCGCGTCTGATTCACTGCCACTGATTCCCTGCCCCTGATTCCCCACCTCTGATTCCCCACATCTGATTCCCCGCCTCTGTTTTCCCGCCTTTGATTCCCTGCCTCTGATTCCCCATATCTGATTCCCCGCCTCTGATTCCCCAACTCTGATTCCCCGCCTCTGATTCCCCAGCTCTGAATCCCCGCCTCTGATTCCCCGCGTCTGATTCCCTGCCTCTGATTCCCCGCCTCTGATTCCCCATCTGTGATTCACAACCTCTGATGCCCCACCTCTGATTCCCCATATCTGATTCCCCGCCTCTGTTTCCCCGCCTCTGATTCCCCGCCTCTGATTCCCCATATCTGATTCCCCGCCTCTGATTGCCCACCTCTGATTCCCCGCGTCTGATTCCCTGCTTCTGATTCCCCACCTCTGATTCCCCATCTCTGATTCACCACCTCTGATTCCCGGCCTCTGATTCCCCATCTCTGATTCCCCACATTCGATTCCCTGCCTATGATTCCCCACCTCTGATTCCCCGCCTCTGATTCCCCATATCTGATTCACTGCCTCTGTTTCCCCGCCTCTGATTCCCCACCTCTGTTTCCCCATATCTGATTCCCCGCCTCTGATTCCCCAAATCTAATACCCCGCCTCTGATTCCCCAGCTCTGATTCTCCGCCTCTGATTCCCCGCATCTGATTCCCTGCCTCTGATTCCCCGCCTCTGATTCCAGGCCTCTGATTCCTAGCATCTGATTCCGGCCTCTGATTTCCGGCCTCTGATTCCCTGCTTCTGATTCTGATTCCCTGCCTCTGATTCCCCATCTCTGATTCCGCACATCTGATTCCCTGCCTCTGATTCCCCACCTCTGATTCCCCATATCTGATTCCCCGCCTCTGTTTCCCCGCCTCTGATTCCCCGCCTATGTTTCCCAATATCTAAGTCCCCGCCTCTGATTCCCCAAATCTGATTCCCCACCTCTGATTCCCCAGCTCTGATTCCCCGCCTCTGATTCCCCGCATCTGATTCCATGCATCTGATTCCAAGCCTCTGATTCCCTGACTCTGATTCCCAACCTCTGATTCCCCACCTCTGATTCCCCATATCTGATTCCCCGCCTCTGTTTCCCCGCCTCGGATTCCCCGCCTCTGTTTCCCCATATCTGATTCCCGGCCTCTGATTCCCCGCTTCTGATTCCCCGCCTCTGATTCCCTGCCTCTGATTCCCCATCTCCGATTCCGCACATCTGATTCCCTTCCTCTGATTCCCCACCTCTGATTCCCTGCCTCTGATTCCCTGCCTCTGATTCCCAACCTCTGATTCCCCACCTCTGATTCCCCATATCTGATTCCCCGCCTCTGTTTCCCCGCGTCTGATTCCCCGCCTCTGATTCCCAACTCTGATTCCCCGCCTCTGATTCCCCAGCTCTGATTCCCCGTGTTTGATTCCCTGCCTCTGATTCCCTGCCCTGATTCCCCATCTCTGTTTCACCGCCTTTGATTCGCCACCTCTGATTCCCCATATCTGATTCCCCGCCTCTGTTTCCCCGACTCTGATTCCCTGCCTCTGATTCCCAACCTCTGATTCCACACCTCTGATTCCCCATATCTGATTCCCCGCCTCCATTTCCCCATATCTGATTCCCCGCCTCTGATTCCCCAACTCTGATTCCCCGCCTCTGATTCCCCAGCTCTGATTCCCCGACTCTGATTCCCGGCGTCCGATTCCCTGCCTCTGATTCCCCGCCTCTGATTCCCCATCTCTGATTCCCCGCCTCTGATTCCCCGTGTCTGATTCCCTGCCTCTGATTCCCCGCCTCTGATTCCCCGCCTCTGATTCCCTGCCACTGATTCCCTGCCCCTGATTCCCCACCTCTGATTCCCCATATCTGATTCCCCACCTCTGTTTCCCCGCCTCTGATTCCCCGCCTCTGATTCCCCATATCTGATTCCCTGCCTCTGATTCCCCAACTCTGATTCCCCGCCTCTGATTCCCCAGCTCTGAATCGCCGCCTCTGATTCCCCGCGTCTGATTCCCTGCCTCTGATTCCCCGCCTTGATTCCCCATCTTTGATTCACAACCTCTGATTCCCCACCTCTGATTCCCTATATTTGATTACCCGCCTCTGTTTCCCCGCCTCTGATTCCCCGCCTCTGATTCCCCATATCTGATTCCCCGCCTCTGATTGCCCACCTCTGATTCCCGGACTCTGATTCCCCACCTCTGATTCCCTATATTTGATTCCCCGCCTCTGTTTCCCCGCCTCTGATTCCCCGCCACTGATTCCCCATATCTCATTCCCCGCCTCTGAATCCCAATCTCTGATTCCCGGACTCTGATTCCCCACCTCTGATTCCCAGCCTCTTATTCCCAGCATCTGATTCCCGGCCTCTGATTCCCGGCCTCTGATTCCCCGCTTCTGATTCTGATTCCCTGCCTCTGATTCCCCATCTCTGATTCCGCACATCTGATTCCCTGCCTCTGTTTCCCCGCCTCTGATTCCTAGCCTCTGCTTCCCCAACTCTGATTCCCCGCCTCTGATTCCCCAGCTCTGTTTCCACGCCTCTGATTCCCCGCATCTGATTCCCTGCCTCTGATTCACCGCCTCTGATTCCCTGCCTCTGATTCCCAACCTCTGATTCCCCACCTCTGAATCCCCATATCTGATTCCCCACCTCTGTTTCCCCGCCTCTGATTCCCTGCCTCTGTTTCCCCATATCTGATTCCCCGCCTCGGATTCCCCAACTCTCATTCCCCTCCTCTAATTCGCCAGCTATGATTCCCCGCCTCTGATTCCCTGCGTCTGATTCCCTGCCTCTGATTCCCCGCCTCTGATTCCCCTTCTCTGATTCACCACCTCTGAATCCCCACCTCTGATTCCCCATCTCTGATTCTGCACATCCGATTCCCTGCTTCTGATTCCCCGCCTCTGATTCCCAGCCTCTGATTCCCTGCCTCTGATTCGCAACCTCTAATTACCCACCTCTGATTCCCCATATCTGATTCCCCGCCTCTGCTTCCCTGCCTCTGATTCCCGGCCTCTGTTTCCCCATATCTGATTCCCCTCCTCTGATTCCCCAACTCTGATTCCCCGCCTCTGATTCCCCAGCTCTGATTCCCCGCCTTTTATTCCCGGCCTCTGATTCCCTGCCACTGATTCCCCGCCCCTGATTCCCCACCTCTGATTCCCCATATCTGATTCCCCGCCTCTGTTTCCCCAGCTCTGATTCCCCACCTCTGATTCCCCAGCTCTGATTCCCTGCCACTGATTCCCCGCCCCTGATTCCCCACCTCTGATTCCCCATATCTGATTCCCCGCCTCTGTTTCCCCACCTCTGATTCCCTGCCTCTGATTCCGAACCTCTGATTCCACACCTCTGATTCCCCATATCTGATTCCCCGCCTCTATTTCCCCATATCTGATTCCCCGCCTCTGATTCCCCAACTCTGATTCCCCGCCTCTGATTCCCCAGCTCTGATTCCCCGCCTCTGATTCCTGGCGTCCGATTCCCTGCCTCTGATTGCCCACCTCTGATTCCCCGCCTCTGATTCACCAGCTCTTATTCCCCGCCTCTGATTCCCCGCATCTGATTCCCTGCCTCTGATTCCCAGCCTCTGATTCCCCATCTCTGATTCACCGCCTTTGATTCGCCACCTCTGATTCCCCATATCTGATTCCCCACCTCTGTTTCCCCGCCTCTGATTCCCCGCATCTGATTCCCTGCCTCTGATTCCCCGCCTCTGATTCCCCATCTCTGATTCACCGCCTTTGATTCGCCACCTCTGATTCACCATATCTGATTCCCCACCTCTATTTCCCCGCCTCTGATTCCCCGCCTCTGATTCTCCATATCTCATTCCCCGCCTCTGAATCCCCATCTCTGATTCCCGGACTCTGATTCCCCACCTCTGATTCCCGGCCTCTTATTCCCAGCATCTGATTCCCGGCCTCTGATTCCCAGCCTCTGATTCCCCGCTTCTGATTCTGATTCCCTGCCTCTGATTCCCCATCTCTGATTCCGCACATCTGATTCCCTGCCTCTGTTTCCCCGCCTCTGATTCCTAGCCTCTGCTTCCCCAACTCTGATTCCCCGCCTCTGATTCCCCAGCTCTGTTTCCCCGCCTCTGATTCCCCGCATCTGATTCCCTGCCTCTGATTCCCCGCCTCTGATTCCCTGCCTCTGATTCCCAACCTCTGATTCCCCACCTCTGAATCCCCATATCTGATTCCCCGCCTCTGTTTCCCCACCTGTGATTCCCCGCGTCTGTTTCCCCATATCTGATTCCCCGCCTCTGATTCCCCAACTCTGATTCCCCTCCTCTAATTCGCCAGCTATGATTCCCCGCCTCTGATTCCCTGCGTCTGATTCCCTGCCTCTGATTCCCCGCCTCTGATTCCCCTTCTCTGATTCACCACCTCTGAATCCCCACCTCTGATTCCCCATCTCTGATTCCGCACATCCGATTCCCTGCCTCTGATTCCCCGCCTGTGATTCCCCGCCTCTGATTCCCTGCCTCTGATTCGCAACCTCTAATTCCCCACCTCTGATTCCCCATATCTGATTCCCCGCCTCTGTTTCCCTGCCTCTGATTCCCGGCCTCTGTTTCCCCATATCTGATTCCCCTCCTCTGATTCCCCAACTCTGATTCCCCGCCTCTGATTCCCCAGCTCTGATTCCCCGCCTTTTTTTCCCGGCCTCTGATTCCCTGCCACTGATTACCCGCCCCTGATTCCCCACCTCTGATTCCCCATATCTGATTCCCCGCCTCTGTTTCCCCAGCTCTGATTCCCCACCTCTGATTCCCCAGCTCTGAATCCCTGCCACTGATTCCCCGCCCCTGATTCCCCACCTCTGATTCCCCATATATGATTCCCAGCCTCTGTTTCCCCAGCTCTGATTCCCTGCTTCTGATTCCCTGCCCTGATTCCCCATCTCTGTATCACCGCCTTTGATTCGCCACCTCTGACTCCCCATATCTGATTCCCCGCCTCTGTTTCCCCGCCTCTGATTCCCTGCCTCTGATTCCCAACCTCTGATTCCACACCTCTGATTCCCCATATCTGATTCCCCGCCTCTATTTCCCCATATCTGATTCCCCGCCTCTGATTCCCCAACTCTGATTCCCCGCCTTTGATTCCCCAGCTCTGATTCCCCGCCTCTGATACCCGGCGTCCGATTCCCTGCCTCTTATTCCCCGCCTCTGATTCCCCATCTCTGATTCCCCGCCTCTGATTCCCCGTGTCTGATTCCCTGCCTCTGATTCCCCGCCTCTGATTCCCCGCCTCTGATTCCCTGCCACTGATTCCCTGCCCCTGATTCCCCACCTCTGATTCCCAATATCTGATTCCCCGCCTCTGTTTCCCCGCCTCTGATTCCCCGCCTCTGATTCCCATTATCTGATTCCCCGCCTCTGATTCCCCAGCTCTGAATCCCCGCATCTGATTCCCTGCCTCTGATTCCCCGCATCTGATTCCCCATCTCTGATTCACCGCCTTTGATTCGCCACCTCTGATTCCCCATATCTGATTCCCCACCTCTGTTTCCCCGCCTCTGATTCCCTGCATCTGATTCCCTGCCTCTGATACCCCGCCTCTGATTCCCCATCTCTGATTCACCGCCTTTGATTCGCCACCTCTGATTCCCCATATCTGATTCCCCACCTCTATTTCCCCGCCTCTGATTCCCCGCCTCAGATTCTCCATATCTCATTCCCCGCATCTGAATCCCCATCTCTGATTCCCCGCCTCTGATTCCTAGCCTCTGCTTCCCAAACTCTGATTCCCCACCTCTGATTCCCCAGCTCTGTTTCCCCGCCTCTGATTCCCCGCATCTGATTCCCTGCCTCTGATTCCCCGCCTCTGATTCCCTGCCTCTGATTCCCAATCTCTGATTCCCCACCTCTGAATCCCCATATCTTATTCACCGCCTCTGTTTCCCCGCCTCTGATTCCCCGCCTCTGTTTCCCCATATCTGATTCCCCGCCTCTGATTCCCCAACTCTGATTCCCCTCCTCTAATTCGCCAGCTATGATTCCCCGCCTCTGATTCCCTGCGTCTGATTCCCTGCCTCTGATTCCCCACCTCTGATTCCCCTTCTCTGATTCACCCCCTCTGAATCCCCACCTCTGATTCCCCATCTCTGATTCCGCACATCCGATTCCCTGCCTCTGATTCCCCGCCTCTGATTCCCCGCCTCTGATTCCCCATATCTGATTCGCCACCTCTGTTTCCCCGCCTCTGATTCCCCGCATCTGATTCCCTGCCTCTGATTCCCCGCCTCTGATTCCCCATCTCTGATTCACCGCCTTTGATTCGCCACCTCTGATTCACCATATCTGATTCCCCACCTCTATTTCCCCGCCTCTGATTCCCCGCCTCTGATTCTCCATATCTCATTCCCCGCCTCTGAATCCCCATCTCTGATTCCCGGACTCTGATTCCCCACCTCTGATTCCCGGCCTCTGATTCCCAGCCTTTGATTCCCCGCTTCTGATTCTGATTCCCTGCCTCTGATTCCCCATCTCTGATTCCGCACATCTGATTCCCTGCCTCTGTTTCCCCGCCTCTGATTCCTAGCCTCTGCTTTCCCAACTCTGATTCCCCGCCTCTGATTCCCCAGCTCTGTTTCCCCGCCTCTGATTCCCCGCATCTGATTCCCTGCCTCTGATTCCCCGCCTCTGATTCCCTGCCTCTGATTCCCAACCTCTGATTCCCCACCTCTGAATCCCCATATCTGATTCCCCGCCTCTGCTTCCCTGTCTCTGATTCCCGGCCTCTGTTTCCCCATATCTGATTCCCCTCCTCTGATTCCCCAACTCTGATTCCCCGCCTCTGATTCCCCAGCTCTGATTCCCCGCCTTTTATTCCCGGCCTCTGATTCCCTGCCACTGATTCCCCGCCCCTGATTCCCCACCTCTGATTCCCCATATCTGATTCCCCGCCTCTGTTTCCCCAGCTCTGATTCCCCACCTCTGATTCCCCAGCTCTGATTCCCTGCCACTGATTCCCCGCCCCTGATTCCCCACCTCTGATTCCCCATATCTGATTCCCCGCCTCTGTTTCCCCACCTCTGATTCCCTGCCTCTGATTCCGAACCTCTGATTCCACACCTCTGATTCCCCATATCTGATTCCCCGCCTCTATTTCCCCATATCTGATTCCCCGCCTCTGATTCCCCAACTCTGATTCCCCGCCTCTGATTCCCCAGCTCTGATTCCCCGCCTCTGATTCCCGGCGTCCGATTCCCTGCCTCTGATTGCCCACCTCTGATTCCCCGCCTCTGATTCACCAGCTCTTATTCCCCGGCTCTGATTCCCCGCATCTGATTCCCTGCCTCTGATTCCCCGCCTCTGATTCCCCATCTCTGATTCACCGCCTTTGATTCGCCACCTCTGATTCCCCATATCTGATTCCCCACCTCTGTTTCCCCGCCTCTGATTCCCCGCATCTGATTCCCTGCCTCTGATTCCCCGCCTCTGATTCCCCATCTCTGATTCACCGCCTTTGATTCGCCACCTCTGATTCACCATATCTGATTCCCCACCTCTATTTCCCCGCCTCTGATTCCCCGCCTCTGATTCTCCATATCTCATTCCCCGCCTCTGAATCCCCATCTCTGATTCCCGGACTCTGATTCCCCACCTCTGATTCCCGGCCTCTTATTCCCAGCATCTGATTCCCGGCCTCTGATTCCCAGCCTCTGATTCCCCGCTTCTGATTCTGATTCCCTGCCTCTGATTCCCCATCTCTGATTCCGCACATCTGATTCCCTGCCTCTGTTTCCCCGCCTCTGATTCCTAGCCTCTGCTTCCCCAACTCTGATTCCCCGCCTCTGATTCCCCAGCTCTGTTTCCCCGCCTCTGATTCCCCGCATCTGATTCCCTGCCTCTGATTCCCCGCCTCTGATTCCCTGCCTCTGATTCCCAACCTCTGATTCCCCACCTCTGAATCCCCATATCTGATTCCCCGCCTCTGTTTCCCCACCTGTGATTCCCCGCGTCTGTTTCCCCATATCTGATTCCCCGCCTCTGATTCCCCAACTCTGATTCCCCTCCTCTAATTCGCCAGCTATGATTCCCCGCCTCTGATTCCCTGCGTCTGATTCCCTGCCTCTGGTTCCCCGCCTCTGATTCCCCTTCTCTGATTCACCACCTCTGAATCCCCACCTCTGATTCCCCATCTCTGATTCCGCACATCCGATTCCCTGCCTCTGATTCCCCGCCTGTGATTCCCCGCCTCTGATTCCCTGCCTTCGCTTCCCTGCCTCTGATTCCCGGCCTCTGTTTCCCCATATCTGATTCCCCTCCTCTGATTCCCCAACTCTGATTCCCCGCCTCTGATTCCCCAGCTCTGATTCCCCGCCTTTTATTCCCGGCCTCTGATTCCCTGCCACTGATTCCCCGCCCCTGATTCCCCACCTCTGATTCCCCATATCTGATTCCCCGCCTCTGTTTCCCCAGCTCTGATTCCCCACCTCTGATTCCCCAGCTCTGATTCCCTGCCACTGATTCCCCGCCCCTGATTCCCCACCTCTGATTCCCCATATCTGATTCCCCGCCTCTGTTTCCCCACCTCTGATTCCCAGCCTCTGATTCCGAACCTCTGATTCCACACCTCTGATTCCCCATATCTGATTCCCCGCCTCTATTTCCCCATATCTGATTCCCCGCCTCTGATTCCCCAACTCTGATTCCCCGCCTCTGATTCCCCAGCTCTGATTCCCCGCCTCTGATTCCCGGCGTCCGATTCCCTGCCTCTGATTGCCCACCTCTGATTCCCCGCCTCTGATTCACCAGCTCTTATTCCCCGGCTCTGATTCCCCGCATCTGATTCCCTGCCTCTGATTCCCCGCCTCTGATTCACCATCTCTGATTCACCGCCTTTGATTCGCCACCTCTGATTCCCCATATCTGATTCCCCACCTCTGTTTCCCCGCCTCTGATTCCCCGCATCTGATTCCCTGCCTCTGATTCCCCGCCTCTGATTCCCCATCTCTGATTCACCGCCTTTGATTCGCCACCTCTGATTCACCATATCTGATTCCCCACCTCTATTTCCCCGCCTCTGATTCCCCGCCTCTGATTCTCCATATCTCATTCCCCGCCTCTGAATCCCCATCTCTGATTCCCGGACTCTGATTCCCCACCTCTGATTCCCGGCCTCTTATTCCCAGCATCTGATTCCCGGCCTCTGATTCCCAGCCTCTGATTCCCCGCTTCTGATTCTGATTCCCTGCCTCTGATTCCCCATCTCTGATTCCGCACATCTGATTCCCTGCCTCTGTTTCCCCGCCTCTGATTCCTAGCCTCTGCTTCCCCAACTCTGATTCCCCGCCTCTGATTCCCCAGCTCTGTTTCCCCGCCTCTGATTCCCCGCATCTGATTCCCTGCCTCTGATTCCCCGCCTCTGATTCCCTGCCTCTGATTCCCAACCTCTGATTCCCCACCTCTGAATCCCCATATCTGATTCCCCGCCTCTGTTTCCCCACCTGTGATTCCCCGCGTCTGTTTCCCCATATCTGATTCCCCGCCTCTGATTCCCCAACTCTGATTCCCCTCCTCTAATTCGCCAGCTATGATTCCCCGCCTCTGATTCCCTGCGTCTGATTCCCTGCCTCTGGTTCCCCGCCTCTGATTCCCCTTCTCTGATTCACCACCTCTGAATCCCCACCTCTGATTCCCCATCTCTGATTCCGCACATCCGATTCCCTGCCTCTGATTCCCCGCCTGTGATTCCCCGCCTCTGATTCCCTGCCTCTGATTCGCAACCTCTAATTCCCCACCTCTGATTCCCCATATCTGATTCCCCGCCTCTGTTTCCCTGCCTCTGATTCCCGGCCTCTGTTTCCCCATATCTGATTCCCCTCCTCTGATTCCCCAACTCTGATTCCCCGCCTCTGATTCCCCAGCTCTGATTCCCCGCCTTTTTTTCCCGGCCTCTGATTCCCTGCCACTGATTCCCCGCCCCTGATTCCCCACCTCTGATTCCCCATATCTGATTCCCCGCCTCTGTTTCCCCAGCTCTGATTCCCCACCTCTGATTCCCCAGCTCTGAATCCCTGCCACTGATTCCCCGCACCTGATTCCCCACCTCTGATTCCCCATATATGATTCCCAGCCTCCGTTTCCCCAGCTCTGATTCCCTGCCTCTGATTCCCTGCCCTGATTCCCCATCTCTGTATCACCGCCTTTGATTCGCCACCTCTGACTCCCCATATCTGATTCCCCGCCTCTGTTTCCCCGCCTCTGATTCCCTGCCTCTGATTCCCAACCTCTGATTCCACACCTCTGATTCCCCATATTTGATTCCCCGCCTCTATTTCCCCATATCTGATTCCCCGCCTCTGATTCCCCAACTCTGATTCCCCGCCTTTGATTCCCCAGCTCTGATTCCCCGCCTCTGATACCCGGCGTCCGATTCCCTGCCTCTTATTCCCCGCCTCTGATTCCCCATCTCTGATTCCCCGCCTCTGATTCGCCGTGTCTGATTCCCTGCCTCTGATTCCCCGCCTCTGATTCCCCGCCTCTGATTCCCTGCCACTGATTCCCTGCCCCTGATTCCCCACCTCTGATTCCCAATATCTGATTCCCCGCCTCTGTTTCCCCGCCTCTGATTCCCCGCCTCTGATTCCCATTATCTGATTCCCCGCCTCTGATTCCCCAGCTCTGAATCCCCGCATCTGATTCCCTGCCTCTGATTCCCCGCATCTGATTCCCCATCTCTGATTCACCGCCTTTGATTCGCCACCTCTGATTCCCCATATCTGATTCCCCACCTCTGTTTCCCCGCCTCTGATTCCCTGCATCTGATTCCCTGCCTCTGATTCCCCGCCTCTGATTCCCCATCTCTGATTCACCGCCTTTGATTCGCCACCTCTGATTCCCCATATCTGATTCCCCACCTCTATTTCCCCGCCTCTGATTCCCCGCCTCAGATTCTCCATATCTCATTCCCCGCATCTGAATCCCCATCTCTGATTCCCCGCCTCTGATTCCTAGCCTCTGCTTCCCAAACTCTGATTCCCCACCTCTGATTCCCCAGCTCTGTTTCCCCGCCTCTGATTCCCCGCATCTGATTCCCTGCCTCTGATTCCCCGCCTCTGATTCCCTGCCTCTGATTCCCAATCTCTGATTCCCCACCTCTGAATCCCCATATCTGATTCACCGCCTCTGTTTCCCCGCCTCTGATTCCCCGCCTCTGTTTCCCCATATCTGATTCCCCGCCTCTGATTCCCCAACTCTGATTCCCCTCCTCTAATTCGCCAGCTATGATTCCCCGCCTCTGATTCCCTGCGTCTGATTCCCTGCCTCTGATTCCCCACCTCTGATTCCCCTTCTCTGATTCACCACCTCTGAATCCCCACCTCTGATTCCCCATCTCTGATTCCGCACATCCGATTCCCTGCCTCTGATTCCCCGCCTCTGATTCCCCGCCTCTGATTCCCCATATCTGATTCCCCACCTCTGTTTCCCCGCCTCTGATTCCCCGCATCTGATTCCCTGCCTCTGATTCCCCGCCTCTGATTCCCCATCTCTGATTCACCGCCTTTGATTCGCCACCTCTGATTCACCATATCTGATTCCCCACCTCTATTTCCCCGCCTCTGATTCCCCGCCTCTGATTCTCCATATCTCATTCCCCGCCTCTGAATCCCCATCTCTGATTCCCGGACTCTGATTCCCCACCTCTGATTCCCGGCCTCTTATTCCCAGCATCTGATTCCCGGCCTCTGATTCCCAGCCTCTGATTCCCCGCTTCTGATTCTGATTCCCTGCCTCTGATTCCCCATCTCTGATTCCGCACATCTGATTCCCTGCCTCTGTTTCCCCGCCTCTGATTCCTAGCCTCTGCTTCCCCAACTCTGATTCCCCGCCTCTGATTCCCCAGCTCTGTTTCCCCGCCTCTGATTCCCCGCATCTGATTCCCTGCCTCTGATTCCCCGCCTCTGATTCCCTGCCTCTCATTCCCAACCTCTGATTCCCCACCTCTGAATCCCCATATCTGATTCCCCGCCTCTGTTTCCCCACCTCTGATTCCCCGCCTCTGTTTCCCCATATCTGATTCCCCGCCTCTGATTCCCCAACTCTGATTCCCCTCCTCTAATTCGCCAGCTATGATTCCCCGCCTCTGATTCCCTGCGTCTGATTCCCTGCCTCTGATTCCCCGCCTCTGATTCCCCTTCTCTGATTCACCACCTCTGAATCCCCACCTCTGATTCCCCATCTCTGATTCCGCACATCCGATTCCCTGCCTCTGATTCCCCGCCTGTGATTCCCCGCCTCTGATTCCCTGCCTCTGATTCGCAACCTCTAATTCCCCACCTCTGATTCCCCATATCTGATTCCCCGCCTCTGTTTCCCTGCCTCTGATTCCCGGCCTCTGTTTCCCCATATCTGATTCCCCTCCTCTGATTCCCCAACTCTGATTCCCCGCCTCTGATTCCCCAGCTCTGATTCCCCGCCTTTTTTTCCCGGCCTCTGATTCCCTGCCACTGATTCCCCGCCCCTGATTCCCCACCTCTGATTCCCCATATCTGATTCCCCGCCTCTGTTTCCCCAGCTCTGATTCCCCACCTCAGATTCCCCAGCTCTGATTCCCTGCCACTGATTCCCCGCCCCTGATTCCCCACCTCTGATTCCCCATATCTGATTCCCAGCCTCTGTTTCCCCAGCTCTGATTCCCTGCCTCTGATTCCCTGCCCTGATTCCCCATCTCTGTATCACCGCCTTTGATTCGCCACCTCTGATTCCCCATATCTGATTCCCCGCCTCTGTTTCCCCGCCTCTGATTCCCTGCCTCTGATTCCCAACCTCTGATTCCACACCTCTGATTCCCCATATCTGATTCCCCGCCTCTATTTCCCCATATCTGATTCCCCGCCTCTGATTCCCCAACTCTGATTCCCCACCTCTGATTCCCCAGCTCTGATTCCCCGCCTCTGATACCCGGCGTCCGATTCCCTGCCTCTTATTCCCCGCCTCTGATTCCCCGCCTCTGATTCCCCGCCTCTGATTCCCTGCCACTGATTCCCTGCCCCTGATTCCCCACCTCTGATTCCCAATATCTGATTCCCCGCCTCTGTTTCCCCGCCTCTGATTCCCCGCCTCTGATTCCCATTATCTGATTCCCCGCCTCTGATTCCCCAGCTCTGAATCCCCGCATCTGATTCCCTGCCTCTGATTCCCCGCATCTGATTCCCCATCTCTGATTCACCGCCTTTGATTCGCCACCTCTGATTCCCCATATCTGATTCCCCACCTCTGTTTCCCCGCCTCTGATTCCCTGCATCTGATTCCCTGCCTCTGATTCCCCGCCTCTGATTCCCCATCTTTGATTCACCGCCTTTGATTCGCCACCTCTGATTCCCCATATCTGATTCCCCACCTCTATTTCCCCGCCTCTGATTCCCCGCCTCAGATTCTCCATATCTCATTCCCCGCCTCTGAATCCCCATCTCTGATTCCCCGCCTCTGATTCCTAGCCTCTGCTTCCCCAACTCTGATTCCCCGCCTCTGATTCCCCAGCTCTGTTTCCCCGCCTCTGATTCCCCGCATCTGATTCCCTGCCTCTGATTCCCCGCCTCTGATTCCCTGCCTCTGATTCCCAATCTCTGATTCCCCACCTCTGAATCCCCATATCTGATTCACCGCCTCTGTTTCCCCGCCTCTGATTCCCCGCCTCTGTTTCCCCATATCTGATTCCCCGCCTCTGATTCCCCAACTCTGATTCCCCTCCTCTAATTCGCCAGCTATGATTCCCCGCCTCTGATTCCCTGCGTCTGATTCCCTGCCTCTGATTCCCCACCTCTGATTCCCCTTCTCTGATTCACCACCTCTGAATCCCCACCTCTGATTCCCCATCTCTGATTCAGCACATCCGATTCCCTGCCTCTGATTCCCCGCCTCTGATTCCCAGCCTCTGATTCCCTGCCTCTGATTCGCAACCTCTAGTTCCCCACCTCTGATTCCCCATATCTTATTCCCCGCCTCTGTTTCCCTGCCTCTGATTCCCGGCCTCTGTTTCCCCATATCTGATTCCCCTCCTCTGATTCCCCAACTCTGATTCCCCGCCTCTGATTCTCCAGCTCTGATTCCCCGCCTTTTATTCCCGGCCTCTGATTCCCTGCCACTGATTCCCCGCCCCTGATTCCCCACCTCTGATTCCCCATATCTGATTCCCCGCCTCTGTTTCCCCAGCTCTGATTCCCCACCTCTGATTCCCCAGCTCTGATTCCCTGCCACTGATTCCCCGCCCCTGATTCCCCACCTCTGATTCCCCATATCTGATTCCCCGCCTCTGTTTCCCCAGCTCTGATTCCCTGCCTCTGATTCCCTGCCCTGATTCCCCATCTCTGTTTCACCGCCTTTGATTTGCCACCTCTGATTCACCATATCTGATTCCCCGCCTCTGTTTCCCCGCCTCTGATTCCCTGCCTCTGTTTCCCAACCTCTGATTCCACACCTCTGATTCCCCATATCTGATTCCCCACCTCTATTTCCCCATATCTGAATCCCCGCCTCTGATTCCCCAACTCTGATTCCCCGCCTCTGATTCCCCAGCTCTGATTCCCCGCCTCTGATACCCGGCGTCCGATTCCCTGCCTCTGATTCCCCGCCTCTGATTCCCCATCTCTGATTCCCCGCCTCTGATTCCCCGTGTGTGATTCCCTGCCTCTGATTCCCCGCCTCTGATTCCCCGCCTCTGATTCCCTGCCACTGATTCCCTGCCCCTGATTCCCCACCTCTGATTCCCCATATCTGATTCCCCGCCTCTGTTTCCCCGCCTCTGATTCCCCGCCTCTCATTCCCCATATCTGATTCCCTGCCTCTGATTCCCCAACTCTGATTCCCCGTCTCTGATTCCCCAGCTCTGAATCCACGCCTCTGATTCCCCGCATCTGATTCCCTGCCTCTGATTCCCCGCCTTGATTCCCCATCTCTGATTCACAACCTCTGATTCCCCACCTCTTATTCCCCATATCTGATTCCCCGCCTCTGTTTCCCCATATCTGATTCCCCGGCTCTGACTGCCTACCTCTGATTCCCCGCCTCTGATTCGCCAGCTCTGATTCGCCTCCTCTGATTCCCCGCATCTGATTCCCTGCCTCTGATTCCCCGCCTCTGATTCCCCATCTCTGATTCACCGCCTTTGATTCGCCACCTCTGATTCCCCATATCTGATTCACCACCTCTGTTTCCCCGCCTCTGATTCCCCGCCTCTGATTCTCCATATCTCATTCCCCGCCTCTGAATCCCCATCTCTGATTCCCGGACACTGATTCCCCACCTCTGATTCCCGGCCTCTTATTCCCAGCATCTGATTCCCGGTCTCTGATTCCCGGCCTCTGATTCCCCGCTTCTGATTCTGATTCGCTGCCTCTGATTCCCCATCTCTGATTCCGCACATCTGATTCCCTGCCTCTGATTCCCCACCTCTGATTCCCCATGTCTGATTCCCCGCCTCTCTTTCCCCGCCTCTGATTCCCCGCTTCTGTTTTCCCATATCTGATTCCCCGCCTCTGATTCCCCAGCTCTGATTCCCTGCCTCTGATTCCCCGCGTTCTATTCCCTGCCTCTGATTCCCTGCCTGTGATTCCCCATCTCTGATTCACCACCTCTGATTCCCCACCTCTGATTCCCCATATCTAATTCCCCGCCTCTGTTTGCCCGCCTCTGATTCCCCGCCTCTGTTTCCCCATATCTGATTCCCTGCCTCTGAATCCCCAACTCTGATTCCCTGCCTCTGATTCACCAGCTCTGATTCCCCGCCTTTGATTCCCCCCATCTGATTCCCAGCCTCTGAATCCCCGTGTCTGATTTCCTGCCTCTGATTCCCCGCCTCTTATTCCCCATCTCTGATTCACCGCCTCTGATTCCCCACCTCTGATTCCCCGCATCTGATTCCCTGCCTCTGATTCCCCGCCTCTGATTCCCCAGCTCTGATTCCCCGCCTCTGATTCCCCAGCTCTGATTCCCCGCCTCTGATTCCCCGCGTCTGATTCCCTGCCTCTGATTCCCCGCCTCTGATTCCCCATCTCTGATTCACCAGCTCTGATTCCCCGTGTCTGATTCCCTGCCTCTGAATCCCCGCCTCTGATTCCCCGCCTCTGATTCCCTGCCACTGATTCCCCGCCCCTGATTCCCCACCTCTGATTCCCCATATCTTATTCCCCGCCTCTGTTTCCCCCCTCTGATTCCCAGCCTCTGATTCCCCATATCTGATTCCCCGCCTCTGATTCCCCATATCTGATTCCCCGCCTCATTTTCCCCATATCTGATTCCCCACCTCTGTTTCCCCGCCTCTGATTCCCCGCCTCTGATTCCCCATCTCTGATTCACCGCCTTTGATTCGCCACATCTGATTCCCCATATCTGATTCCCCACCTCTATTTCCCCGCCTCTGATTCCCCGCCTCAGATTCTCCATATCTCATTCCCCGCCTCTGAATCCCCATCTCTGATTCCCCGCCTCTGATTCCTAGCCTCTGCTTCCCCAACTCTGATTCCCCGCCTCTGATTCCCCAGCTCTGTTTCCCCGCCTCTGATTCCCCGCATCTGATTCCCTGCCTCTGATTCCCCGCCTCTGATTCCCTGCCTCTGATTCCCAACCTCTGATTCCCCACCTCTGAATCCCTATATCTGATTCACCGCCTCTGTTTCCCCGCCTCGGATTCCCCGCCTCTGTTTCCCCATATCTGATTCCCCGCCTCTGATTCCCCAACTCTGATTCCCCTCCTCTAATTCGCCAGCTATGATTCCCCGCCTCTGATTCCCTGCGTCTGATTCCCTGCCTCTGATTCCCCACCTCTGATTCCCCTTCTCTGATTACCACCTCTGAATCCCCACCTCTGATTCCCCATCTCTGATTCCGCACATCCGATTCCCTGCCTCTGATTCCCCGCCTCTGATTCCCCGCCTCGGATTCTCTGCCTCTGATTCGCAACCTCTAATTCCCCACCTCTGATTCCCCATATCTGATTCCCCGCCTCTGTTTCCCTGCCTCTGATTCCCGACCTCTGTTTCCCCATATCTGATTCCCCTCCTCTGATTCCCCAACTCTGATTCCCCGCCTCTGATTCTCCAGCTCTGATTCCCCGCCTTTTATTCCCGGCCTCTGATTCCCTGCCACTGATTCCCCGCCCCTGATTCCCCACCTCTGATTCCCCATATCTGATTCCCCGCCTCTGTTTCCCCAGCTCTGATTCCCCACCTCTGATTCCCCAGCTCTGATTCCCTGCCACTGATTCCCCGCCCCTGTTTCCCCACCTCTGATTCCCCATATCTGATTCCCCGCCTCTGTTTCCCCAGCTCTGATTCCCTGCCTCTGATTCCCTGCCCTGATTCCCCATCTCTGTTTCACCGCCTTTGATTCGCCACCTCTGATTCACCATATCTGATTCCCCGCCTCTGTTTCCCCGCCTCTGATTCCCTACCTCTGATTCCCAACCTCTGATTCCACACATCTGATTCCCCATATCTGATTCTCCACCTCTATTTCCCCATATCTGATTCCCCGCCTCTGATTCCCCAACTCTGATTCCCCTCCTCTGATTCCCCAGCTCTGATTCCCCGCCTCTGATACCCGGCGTCCGATTCCCTGCCTCTGATTCCCCGCCTCTGATTCCCCATCTCTGATTCCCCGCCTCTGATTCCCCGTGTGTGATTCCCCAGCTCTGAATCCACGCCTCTGATTCCCCGCATCTGATTCCCTGCCTCTGATTCCCCGCCTTGATTCCCCATCTCTGATTCACAACCTCTGATTCCCCACCTCTTATTCCCCATATCTGATTCCCCGCCTCTGTTTCCCCATATCTGATTCCCCGGCTCTGATTGCCCACCTCTATTCCCCGCCTCTGATTCGCCAGCTCTGATTCGCCTCCTCTGATTCCCCGCATCTGATTCCCTGCCTCTGATTCCACGCCTCTGATTCCCCATCTCTGATTCACCGCCTTTGATTCGCCACCTCTGATTCCCCATATCTGATTCACCACCTCTGTTTCACCGCCTCTGATTCCCCGCCTCTGATTCTCCATATCTCAATCCCCGCCTCTGAATCCCCATCTCTGATTCCCGGACACTGATTCCCCACCTCTGATTCCCGGCCTCTTATTCCCAGCATTTGATTCCCGGTCTCTGATTCCCGGCCTCTGATTCCCCGCTTCTGATTCTGATTCGCTGCCTCTGATTCCCCATCTCTGATTCCGCACATCTGATTCCCTGCCTCTGATTCCCCACCTCTGATTCCCCATATGTGATTCCCCGCCTCTGTTTCCCCGCCTCTGATTCCCCGCCTCTGTTTCCCCATATCTAATTCCCCACCTCTGATGCCCCAACTCTGATTCCCCGCCTCTGATTCCCCAGCTCTGATTCCCCGCTTCTGTTTTCCCATATCTGATTCCCCGCCTCTGATTCCCCAGCTCTGATTCCCTGCCTCTTATTCCCCGCCTCTGATTCCCCATCTCTGATTCCCCGCCTCTGATTCCCCGTCTGATTCCCTGCCTCTGATTCCCCGCCTCTGATTCCCCGCCTCTGATTCCCTGCCACTGATTCCCTGCCCCTGATTCCCCACCTCTGATTCCCAATATCTGATTCCCCGCCTCTGTTTCCCCGCCTCTGATTCCCCGCCTCTGATTCCCATTATCTGATTCCCCGCCTCTGATTCCCCAGCTCTGAATCCCCGCATCTGATTCCCTGCCTCTGATTCCCCGCATCTGATTCCCCATCTCTGATTCACCGCCTTTGATTCGCCACCTCTGATTCCCCATATCTGATTCCCCACCTCTGTTTCCCCGCCTCTGATTCCCTGCATCTGATTCCCTGCCTCTGATTCCCCGCCTCTGATTCCCCATCTCTGATTCACCGCCTTTGATTCGCCACCTCTGATTCCCCATATCTGATTCCCCACCTCTATTTCCCCGCCTCTGATTCCCCGCCTCAGATTCTCCATATCTCATTCCCCGCATCTGAATCCCCATCTCTGATTCCCCGCCTCTGATTCCTAGCCTCTGCTTCCCAAACTCTGATTCCCCGCCTCTGATTCCCCAGCTCTGTTTCCCCGCCTCTGATTCCCCGCATCTGATTCCCTGCCTCTGATTCCCCGCCTCTGATTCCCTGCCTCTGATTCCCAATCTCTGATTCCCCACCTCTGAATCCCCATATCTGATTCACCGCCTCTGTTTCCCCGCCTCTGATTCCCCGCCTCTGTTTCCCCATATCTGATTCCCCGCCTCTGATTCCCCAACTCTGATTCCCCTCCTCTAATTCGCCAGCTATGATTCCCCGCCTCTGATTCCCTGCGTCTGATTCCCTGCCTCTGATTCCCCACCTCTGATTCCCCTTCTCTGATTCACCACCTCTGAATCCCCACCTCTGATTCCCCATCTCTGATTCCGCACATCCGATTCCCTGCCTCTGATTCCCCGCCTCTGATTCCCCGCCTCTGATTCCCCATATCTGATTCCCCACCTAAGTTTCCCCGCCTCTGATTCCCCGCATCTGATTCCCTGCCTCTGATTCCCCGCCTCTGATTCCCCATCTCTGATTCACCGCCTTTGATTCGCCACCTCTGATTCACCATATCTGATTCCCCACCTCTATTTCCCCGCCTCTGATTCCCCGCCTCTGATTCTCCATATCTCATTCCCCGCCTCTGAATCCCCATCTCTGAATCCCGGACTCTGATTCCCCACCACTGATTCCCGGCCTCTTATTCCCAGCATCTGATTCCCGGCCTCTGATTCCCAGCCTCTGATTCCCCGCTTCTGATTCTGATTCCCTGCCTCTGATTCCCCATCTCTGATTCCGCACATCTGATTCCCTGCCTCTGTTTCCCCGCCTCTGATTCCTAGCCTCTGCTTCCCCAACTCTGATTCCCCGCCTCTGATTCCCCAGCTCTGTTTCCCCGCCTCTGATTCCCCGCATCTGATTCCCTGCCTCTGATTCCCCGCCTCTGATTCCCTGCCTCTGATTCCAAACCTCTGATTCCCCACCTCTGAATCCCCATATCTGATTCCCCGCCTCTGTTTCCGCACCTCTGATTCCCCGCCTCTGTTTCCCCATATCTGATTCCCCGCCTCTGATTCCCCAACTCTGATTCCCCTCCTCTAATTCGCCAGCTATGATTCCCCGCCTCTGATTCCCTGCGTCTGATTCCCTGCCTCTGATTCCCCGCCTCTGATTCCCCTTCTCTGATTCACCACCTCTGAATCCCCACCTCTGATTCCCCATCTCTGATTCCGCACATCCGATTCCCTGCCTCTGATTCCCCGCCTGTGATTCCCCGCCTCTGATTCCCTGCCTCTGATTCGCAACCTCTAATTCCCCACCTCTGATTCCCCATATCTGATTCCCAGCCTCTGTTTCCCTGCCTCTGATTCCCGGCCTCTGTTTCCCCATATCTGATTCCCCTCCTCTGATTCCCCAACTCTGATTCCCCGCCTCTGATTCCCCAGCTCTGATTCCCCGCCTTTTTTTCCCGGCCTCTGATTCCCTGCCACTGATTCCCCGCCCCTGATTCCCCACCTCTGATTCCCCATATCTGATTCCCCGCCTCTGTTTCCCCAGCTCTGATTCCCCACCTCTGATTCCCCAGCTCTGATTCCCTGCCACTGATTCCCCGCCCCTGATTCCCCACCTCTGATTCCCCATATCTGATTCCCAGCCTCTGTTTCCCCAGCTCTGATTCCCTGCCTCTGATTCCCTGCCCTGATTCCCCATCTCTGTATCACCGCCTTTGATTCGCCACCTCTGATTCCCCATATCTGATTCCCCGCCTCTGTTTCCCCGCCTCTGATTCCCTGCCTCTGATTCCCAACCTCTGATTCCACACCTCTGATTCCCCATATCTGATTCCCCGCCTCTATTTCCCCATATCTGATTCACCGCCTCTGATTCCCCAACTCTGATTCCCCGCATCTGATTCCCCAGCTCTGATTCCCCGCCTCTGATACCCGGCGTCCGATTCCCTGCCTCTTATTCCCCGCCTCTGATTCCCCGCCTCTGATTCCCCGCCTCTGATTCCCTGCCACTGATTCCCTGCCCCTGATTCCCCACCTCTGATTCCCAATATATGATTCCCCGCCTCTGTTTCCCCGCCTCTGATTCCCCGCCTCTGATTCCCATTATCTGATTCCCCGCCTCTGATTCCCCAGCTCTGAATCCCCGCATCTGATTCCCTGCCTCTGATTCCCCGCATCTGATTCCCCATCTCTGATTCACCGCCTTTGATTCGCCACCTCTGATTCCCCATATCTGATTCCCCACCTCTGTTTCCCCACCTCTGATTCCCTGCATCTGATTCCCTGCCTCTGATTCCCCGCCTCTGATTCCCCACCTATGATTCACCGCCTTTGATTCGCCACCTCTGATTCCCCATATCTGATTCCCCACCTCTATTTCCCCGCCTCTGATTCCCTGCCTCAGATTCTCCATATCTCATTCCCCGCCTCTGAATCCCCATCTCTGATTCCCCGCCTCTGATTCCTAGCCTCTGCTTCCCCAACTCTGATTCCCCGCCTCTGATTCCCCAGCTCTGTTTCCCCGCCTCTGATTCCCCGCATCTGATTCCCTGCCTCTGATTCCCCGCCTCTGATTCCCTGCCTCTGATTCCCAATCTCTGATTCCCCACCTCTGAATCCCCATATCTGATTCACCGCCCCTGTTTCCCTGCCTCTGATTCCCCGCCTCTGTTTCCCCATATCTGATTCCCCGCCTCTGATTCCCCAACTCTGATTCCCCTCCTCTAATTCGCCAGCTATGATTCCCCGCCTCTGATTCCCTGCGTCTGATTCCCTGCCTCTGATTCCCCACCTCTGATTCCCCTTCTCTGATTCACCACCTCTGAATCCCCACCTCTGATTCCCCATCTCTGATTCCGCACATCCGATTCCCTGCCTCTGATTCCGAACCTCTGATTCCACACCTCTGATTCCCCATATCTGATTCCCCGCCTCTATTTCCCCATATCTGATTCCCCGCCTCTGATTCCCCAACTCTGATTCCCCGCCTCTGATTCCCCAGCTCTGATTCCCCGCCTCTGATTCCCGGCGTCCGATTCCCTGCCTCTGATTGCCCACCTCTGATTCCCCGCCTCTGATTCACCAGCTCTTATTCCCCGGCTCTGATTCCCCGCATCTGATTCCCTGCCTCTGATTCCCCGCCTCTGATTCCCCATCTCTGATTCACCGCCTTTGATTCGCCACCTCTGATTCCCCATATCTGATTCCCCACCTCTGTTTCCCCGCCTCTGATTCCCCGCATCTGATTCCCTGCCTCTGATTCCCCGCCTCTGATTCCCCATCTCTGATTCACCGCCTTTGATTCGCCACCTCTGATTCACCATATCTGATTCCCCACCTCTATTTCCCCGCCTCTGATTCCCCGCCTCTGATTCTCCATATCTCATTCCCCGCCTCTGAATCCCCATCTCTGATTCCCGGACTCTGATTCCCCACCTCTGATTCCCGGCCTCTTATTCCCAGCATCTGATTCCCGGCCTCTGATTCCCAGCCTCTGATTCCCCGCTTCTGATTCTGATTCCCTGCCTCTGATTCCCCATCTCTGATTCCGCACATCTGATTCCCTGCCTCTGTTTCCCCGCCTCTGATTCCTAGCCTCTGCTTCCCCAACTCTGATTCCCCGCCTCTGATTCCCCAGCTCTGTTTCCCCGCCTCTGATTCCCCGCATCTGATTCCCTGCCTCTGATTCCCCGCCTCTGATTCCCTGCCTCTGATTCCCAACCTCTGATTCCCCACCTCTGAATCCCCATATCTGATTCCCCTCCTCTGTTTCCCCACCTGTGATTCCCCGCGTCTGTTTCCCCATATCTGATTCCCCGCCTCTGATTCCCCAACTCTGATTCCCCTCCTCTAATTCGCCAGCTATGATTCCCCGCCTCTGATTCCCTGCGTCTGATTCCCTGCCTCTGGTTCCCCGTCTCTGATTCCCCTTCTCTGATTCACCACCTCTGAATCCCCACCTCTGATTCCCCATCTCTGATTCCGCACATCCGATTCCCTGCCTCTGATTCCCCGCCTGTGATTCCCCGCCTCTGATTCCCTGCCTCTGATTCGCAACCTCTAATTCCCCACCTCTGATTCCCCATATCTGATTCCCCGCCTCTGTTTCCCTGCCTCTGATTCCCGGCCTCTGTTTCCCCATATCTGATTCCCCTCCTCTGATTCCCCAACTCTGATTCCCCGCCTCTGATTCCCCAGCTCTGATTCCCCGCCTTTTTTTCCCGGCCTCTGATTCCCTGCCACTGATTCCCCGCCCCTGATTCCCCACCTCTGATTCCCCATATCTGATTCCCCGCCTCTGTTTCCCCAGCTCTGATTCCCCACCTCTGATTCCCCAGCTCTGAATCCCTGCCACTGATTCCCCGCACCTGATTCCCCACCTCTGATTCCCCATATATGATTCCCAGCCTCTGTTTCCCCAGCTCTGATTCCCTGCCTCTGATTCCCTGCCCTGATTCCCCATCTCTGTATCACCGCCTTTGATTCGCCACCTCTGACTCCCCATATCTGATTCCCCGCCTCTGTTTCCCCGCCTCTGATTCCCTGCCTCTGATTCCCAACCTCTGATTCCACACCTCTGATTCCCCATATTTGATTCCCCGCCTCTATTTCCCCATATCTGATTCCCCGCCTCTGATTCCCCAACTCTGATTCCCCGCCTTTGATTCCCCAGCTCTGATTCCCCGCCTCTGATACCCGGCGTCCGATTCCCTGCCTCTTATTCCCCGCCTCTGATTCCCCATCTCTGATTCCCCGCCTCTGATTCGCCGTGTCTGATTCCCTGCCTCTGATTCCCCGCCTCTGATTCCCCGCCTCTGATTCCCTGCCACTGATTCCCTGCCCCTGATTCCCCACCTCTGATTCCCAATATCTGATTCCCCGCCTCTGTTTCCCCGCCTCTGATTCCCCGCCTCTGATTCCCATTATCTGATTCCCCGCCTCTGATTCCCCAGCTCTGAATCCCCGCATCTGATTCCCTGCCTCTGATTCCCCGCATCTGATTCCCCATCTCTGATTCACCGCCTTTGATTCGCCACCTCTGATTCCCCATATCTGATTCCCCACCTCTGTTTCCCCGCCTCTGATTCCCTGCATCTGATTCCCTGCCTCTGATTCCCCGCCTCTGATTCCCCATCTCTGATTCACCGCCTTTGATTCGCCACCTCTGATTCCCCATATCTGATTCCCCACCTCTATTTCCCCGCCTCTGATTCCCCGCCTCAGATTCTCCATATCTCATTCCCCGCATCTGAATCCCCATCTCTGATTCCCCGCCTCTGATTCCTAGCCTCTGCTTCCCAAACTCTGATTCCCCACCTCTGATTCCCCAGCTCTGTTTCCCCGCCTCTGATTCCCCGCATCTGATTCCCTGCCTCTGATTCCCCGCCTCTGATTCCCTGCCTCTGATTCCCAATCTCTGATTCCCCACCTCTGAATCCCCATATCTGATTCACCGCCTCTGTTTCCCCGCCTCTGATTCCCCGCCTCTGTTTCCCCATATCTGATTCCCCGCCTCTGATTCCCCAACTCTGATTCCCCTCCTCTAATTCGCCAGCTATGATTCCCCGCCTCTGATTCCCTGCGTCTGATTCACTGCCTCTGATTCCCCACCTCTGATTCCCCTTCTCTGATTCACCACCTCTGAATCCCCACCTCTGATTCCCCATCTCTGATTCCGCACATCCGATTCCCTGCCTCTGATTACCCGCCTCTGATTCCCCGCCTCTGATTCCCCATATCTGATTCCCCACCTCTGTTTCCCCGCCTCTGATTCCCCGCATCTGATTCCCTGCCTCTGATTCCCCGCCTCTGATTCCCCATCTCTGATTCACCGCCTTTGATTCGCCACCTCTGATTCACCATATCTGATTCCCCACCTCTATTTCCCCGCCTCTGATTCCCCGCCTCTGATTCTCCATATCTCATTCCCCGCCTCTGAATCCCCATCTCTGATTCCCGGACTCTGATTCCCCACCTCTGATTCCCGGCCTCTTATTCCCAGCATCTGATTCCCGGCCTCTGATTCCCAGCCTCTGATTCCCCGCTTCTGATTCTGATTCCCTGCCTCTGATTCCCCATCTCTGATTCCGCACATCTGATTCCCTGCCTCTGTTTCCCCGCCTCTGATTCCTAGCCTCTGCTTCCCCAACTCTGATTCCCCGCCTCTGATTCCCCAGCTCTGTTTCCCCGCCTCTGATTCCCCGCATCTGATTCCCTGCCTCTGATTCCCCGCCTCTGATTCCCTGCCTCTCATTCCCAACCTCTGATTCCCCACCTCTGAATCCCCATATCTGATTCCCCGCCTCTGTTTCCCCACCTCTGATTCCCCGCCTCTGTTTCCCCATATCTGATTCCCCGCCTCTGATTCCCCAACTCTGATTCCCCTCCTCTAATTCGCCAGCTATGATTCCCCGCCTCTGATTCCCTGCGTCTGATTCCCTGCCTCTGATTCCCCGCCTCTGATTCCCCTTCTCTGATTCACCACCTCTGAATCCCCACCTCTGATTCCCCATCTCTGATTCCGCACATCCGATTCCCTGCCTCTGATTCCCCGCCTGTGATTCCCCGCCTCTGATTCCCTGCCTCTGATTCGCAACCTCTAATTCCCCACCTCTGATTCCCCATATCTGATTCCCCGCCTCTGTTTCCCTGCCTCTGATTCCCGGCCTCTGTTTCCCCATATCTGATTCCCCTCCTCTGATTCCCCAACTCTGATTCCCCGCCTCTGATTCCCCAGCTCTGATTCCCCGCCTTTTTTTCCCGGCCTCTGATTCCCTGCCCCAGATTCCCCGCCCCTGATTCCCCACCTCTGATTCCCCATATCTGATTCCCCGCCTCTGTTTCCCCAGCTCTGATTCCCCACCTCAGATTCCCCAGCTCTGATTCCCTGCCACTGATTCCCCGCCCCTGATTCCCCACCTCTGATTCCCCATATCTGATTCCCAGCCTCTGTTTCCCCAGCTCTGATTCCCTGCCTCTGATTCCCTGCCCTGATTCCCCATCTCTGTATCACCGCCTTTGATTCGCCACCTCTGATTCCCCATATCTGATTCCCCGCCTCTGTTTCCCCGCCTCTGATTCCCTGCCTCTGATTCCCAACCTCTGATTCCACACCTCTGATTCCCCATATCTGATTCCCCGCCTCTATTTCCCCATATCTGATTCCCCGCCTCTGATTCCCCAACTCTGATTCCCCACCTCTGATTCCCCAGCTCTGATTCCCCGCCTCTGATACCCGGCGTCCGATTCCCTGCCTCTTATTCCCCGCCTCTGATTCCCCGCCTCTGATTCCCCGCCTCTGATTCCCTGCCACTGATTCCCTGCCCCTGATTCCCCACCTCTGATTCCCAATATCTGATTCCCCGCCTCTGTTTCCCCGCCTCTGATTCCCCGCCTCTGATTCCCATTATCTGATTCCCCGCCTCTGATTCCCCAGCTCTGAATCCCCGCATCTGATTCCCTGCCTCTGATTCCCCGCATCTGATTCCCCATCTCTGATTCACCGCCTTTGATTCGCCACCTCTGATTCCCCATATCTGATTCCCCACCTCTGTTTCCCCGCCTCTGATTCCCTGCATCTGATTCCCTGCCTCTGATTCCCCGCCTCTGATTCCCCATCTTTGATTCACCGCCTTTGATTCGCCACCTCTGATTCCCCATATCTGATTCCCCACCTCTATTTCCCCGCCTCTGATTCCCCGCCTCAGATTCTCCATATCTCATTCCCCGCCTCTGAATCCCCATCTCTGATTCCCCGCCTCTGATTCCTAGCCTCTGCTTCCCCAACTCTGATTCCCCGCCTCTGATTCCCCAGCTCTGTTTCCCCGCCTCTGATTCCCCGCATCTGATTCCCTGCCTCTGATTCCCCGCCTCTGATTCCCTGCCTCTGATTCCCAATCTCTGATTCCCCACCTCTGAATCCCCATATCTGATTCACCGCCTCTGTTTCCCCGCCTCTGATTCCCCGCCTCTGTTTCCCCATATCTGATTCCCCGCCTCTGATTCCCCAACTCTGATTCCCCTCCTCTAATTCGCCAGCTATGATTCCCCGCCTCTGATTCCCTGCGTCTGATTCCCTGCCTCTGATTCCCCACCTCTGATTCCCCTTCTCTGATTCACCACCTCTGAATCCCCACCTCTGATTCCCCATCTCTGATTCAGCACATCCGATTCCCTGCCTCTGATTCCCCGCCTCTGATTCCCCGCCTCTGATTCCCTGCCTCTGATTCGCAACCTCTAGTTCCCCACCTCTGATTCCCCATATCTGATTCCCCGCCTCTGTTTCCCTGCCTCTGATTCCCGGCCTCTGTTTCCCCATATCTGATTCCCCTCCTCTGATTCCCCAACTCTGATTCCCCGCCTCTGATTCTCCAGCTCTGATTCCCCGCCTTTTATTCCCGGCCTCTGATTCCCTGCCACTGATTCCCCGCCCCTGATTCCCCACCTCTGATTCCCCATATCTGATTCCCCGCCTCTGTTTCCCCAGCTCTGATTCCCCACCTCTGATTCCCCAGCTCTGATTCCCTGCCACTGATTCCCCGCCCCTGATTCCCCACCTCTGATTCCCCATATCTGATTCCCCGCCTCTGTTTCCCCAGCTCTGATTCCCTGCCTCTGATTCCCTGCCCTGATTCCCCATCTCTGTTTCACCGCCTTTGATTTGCCACCTCTGATTCACCATATCTGATTCCCCGCCTCTGTTTCCCCGCCTCTGATTCCCTGCCTCTGTTTCCCAACCTCTGATTCCACACCTCTGATTCCCCATATCTGATTCCCCACCTCTATTTCCCCATATCTGAATCCCCGCCTCTGATTCCCCAACTCTGATTCCCCGCCTCTGATTCCCCAGCTCTGATTCCCCGCCTCTGATACCCGGCGTCCGATTCCCTGCCTCTGATTCCCCGCCTCTGATTCCCCATCTCTGATTCCCCGCCTCTGATTCCCCGTGTGTGATTCCCTGCCTCTGATTCCCCGCCTCTGATTCCCCGCCTCTGATTCCCTGCCACTGATTCCCTGCCCCTGATTCCCCACCTCTGATTCCCCATATCTGATTCCCCGCCTCTGTTTCCCCGCCTCTGATTCCCCGCCTCTCATTCCCCATATCTGATTCCCTGCCTCTGATTCCCCAACTCTGATTCCCCGTCTCTGATTCCCCAGCTCTGAATCCACGCCTCTGATTCCCCGCATCTGATTCCCTGCCTCTGATTCCCCGCCTTGATTCCCCATCTCTGATTCACAACCTCTGATTCCCCACCTCTTATTCCCCATATCTGATTCCCCGCCTCTGTTTCCCCATATCTGATTCCCCGGCTCTGACTGCCTACCTCTGATTCCCCGCCTCTGATTCGCCAGCTCTGATTCGCCTCCTCTGATTCCCCGCATCTGATTCCCTGCCTCTGATTCCCCGCCTCTGATTCCCCATCTCTGATTCACCGCCTTTGATTCGCCACCTCTGATTCCCCATATCTGATTCACCACCTCTGTTTCCCCGCCTCTGATTCCCCGCCTCTGATTCTCCATATCTCATTCCCCGCCTCTGAATCCCCATCTCTGATTCCCGGACACTGATTCCCCACCTCTGATTCCCGGCCTCTTATTCCCAGCATCTGATTCCCGGTCTCTGATTCCCGGCCTCTGATTCCCCGCTTCTGATTCTGATTCGCTGCCTCTGATTCCCCATCTCTGATTCCGCACATCTGATTCCCTGCCTCTGATTCCCCACCTCTGATTCCCCATGTCTGATTCCCCGCCTCTCTTTCCCCGCCTCTGATTCCCCGCTTCTGTTTTCCCATATCTGATTCCCCGCCTCTGATTCCCCAGCTCTGATTCCCTGCCTCTGATTCCCCGCGTTCTATTCCCTGCCTCTGATTCCCTGCCTGTGATTCCCCATCTCTGATTCACCACCTCTGATTCCCCACCTCTGATTCCCCATATCTAATTCCCCGCCTCTGTTTGCCCGCCTCTGATTCCCCGCCTCTGTTTCCCCATATCTGATTCCCTGCCTCTGAATCCCCAACTCTGATTCCCTGCCTCTGATTCACCAGCTCTGATTCCCCGCCTTTGATTCCCCCCATCTGATTCCCAGCCTCTGAATCCCCGTGTCTGATTTCCTGCCTCTGATTCCCCGCCTCTTATTCCCCATCTCTGATTCACCGCCTCTGATTCCCCACCTCTGATTCCCCGCATCTGATTCCCTGCCTCTGATTCCCCGCCTCTGATTCCCCAGCTCTGATTCCCCGCCTCTGATTCCCCAGCTCTGATTCCCCGCCTCTGATTCCCCGCGTCTGATTCCCTGCCTCTGATTCCCCGCCTCTGATTCCCCATCTCTGATTCACCAGCTCTGATTCCCCGTGTCTGATTCCCTGCCTCTGAATCCCCGCCTCTGATTCCCCGCCTCTGATTCCCTGCCACTGATTCCCCGCCCCTGATTCCCCACCTCTGATTCCCCATATCTTATTCCCCGCCTCTGTTTCCCCCCCTCTGATTCCCAGCCTCTGATTCCCCATATCTGATTCCCCGCCTCTGATTCCCCATATCTGATTCCCCGCCTCATTTTCCCCATATCTGATTCCCCACCTCTGTTTCCCCGCCTCTGATTCCCCGCCTCTGATTCCCCATCTCTGATTCACCGCCTTTGATTCGCCACATCTGATTCCCCATATCTGATTCCCCACCTCTATTTCCCCGCCTCTGATTCCCCGCCTCAGATTCTCCATATCTCATTCCCCGCCTCTGAATCCCCATCTCTGATTCCCCGCCTCTGATTCCTAGCCTCTGCTTCCCCAACTCTGATTCCCCGCCTCTGATTCCCCAGCTCTGTTTCCCCGCCTCTGATTCCCCGCATCTGATTCCCTGCCTCTGATTCCCCGCCTCTGATTCCCTGCCTCTGATTCCCAACCTCTGATTCCCCACCTCTGAATCCCCATATCTGATTCACCGCCTCTGTTTCCCCGCCTCTGATTCCCCGCCTCTGTTTCCCCATATCTGATTCCCCGCCTCTGATTCCCCAACTCTGATTCCCCTCCTCTAATTCGCCAGCTATGATTCCCCGCCTCTGATTCCCTGCGTCTGATTCCCTGCCTCTGATTCCCCACCTCTGATTCCCCTTCTCTGATTACCACCTCTGAATCCCCACCTCTGATTCCCCATCTCTGATTCCGCACATCCGATTCCCTGCCTCTGATTCCCCGCCTCTGATTCCCCGCCTCTGATTCTCTGCCTCTGATTCGCAACCTCTAATTCCCCACCTCTGATTCCCCATATCTGATTCCCCGCCTCTGTTTCCCTGCCTCTGATTCCCGACCTCTGTTTCCCCATATCTGATTCCCCTCCTCTGATTCCCCAACTCTGATTCCCCGCCTCTGATTCTCCAGCTCTGATTCCCCGCCTTTTATTCCCGGCCTCTGATTCCCTGCCACTGATTCCCCGCCCCTGATTCCCCACCTCTGATTCCCCATATCTGATTCCCCGCCTCTGTTTCCCCAGCTCTGATTCCCCACCTCTGATTCCCCAGCTCTGATTCCCTGCCACTGATTCCCCGCCCCTGTTTCCCCACCTCTGATTCCCCATATCTGATTCCCCGCCTCTGTTTCCCCAGCTCTGATTCCCTGCCTCTGATTCCCTGCCCTGATTCCCCATCTCTGTTTCACCGCCTTTGATTCGCCACCTCTGATTCACCATATCTGATTCCCCGCCTCTGTTTCCCCGCCTCTGATTCCCTACCTCTGATTCCCAACCTCTGATTCCACACATCTGATTCCCCATATCTGATTCCCCACCTCTATTTCCCCATATCTGATTCCCCGCCTCTGATTCCCCAACTCTGATTCCCCTCCTCTGATTCCCCAGCTCTGATTCCCCGCCTCTGATACCCGGCGTCCGATTCCCTGCCTCTGATTCCCCGCCTCTGATTCCCCATCTCTGATTCCCCGCCTCTGATTCCCCGTGTGTGATTCCCCAGCTCTGAATCCACGCCTCTGATTCCCCGCATCTGATTCCCTGCCTCTGATTCCCCGCCTTGATTCCCCATCTCTGATTCACAACCTCTGATTCCCCACCTCTTATTCCCCATATCTGATTCCCCGCCTCTGTTTCCCCATATCTGATTCCCCGGCTCTGATTGCCCACCTCTATTCCCCGCCTCTGATTCGCCAGCTCTGATTCGCCTCCTCTGATTCCCCGCATCTGATTCCCTGCCTCTGATTCCACGCCTCTGATTCCCCATCTCTGATTCACCGCCTTTGATTCGCCACCTCTGATTCCCCATATCTGATTCACCACCTCTGTTTCACCGCCTCTGATTCCCCGCCTCTGATTCTCCATATCTCAATCCCCGCCTCTGAATCCCCATCTCTGATTCCCGGACACTGATTCCCCACCTCTGATTCCCGGCCTCTTATTCCCAGCATTTGATTCCCGGTCTCTGATTCCCGGCCTCTGATTCCCCGCTTCTGATTCTGATTCGCTGCCTCTGATTCCCCATCTCTGATTCCGCACATCTGATTCCCTGCCTCTGATTCCCCACCTCTGATTCCCCATATGTGATTCCCCGCCTCTGTTTCCCCGCCTCTGATTCCCCGCCTCTGTTTCCCCATATCTAATTCCCCACCTCTGATGCCCCAACTCTGATTCCCCGCCTCTGATTCCCCAGCTCTGATTCCCCGCTTCTGTTTTCCCATATCTGATTCCCCGCCTCTGATTCCCCAGCTCTGATTCCCTGCCTCTTATTCCCCGCCTCTGATTCCCCATCTCTGATTCCCCGCCTCTGATTCCCCGTCTGATTCCCTGCCTCTGATTCCCCGCCTCTGATTCCCCGCCTCTGATTCCCTGCCACTGATTCCCTGCCCCTGATTCCCCACCTCTGATTCCCAATATCTGATTCCCCGCCTCTGTTTCCCCGCCTCTGATTCCCCGCCTCTGATTCCCATTATCTGATTCCCCGCCTCTGATTCCCCAGCTCTGAATCCCCGCATCTGATTCCCTGCCTCTGATTCCCCGCATCTGATTCCCCATCTCTGATTCACCGCCTTTGATTCGCCACCTCTGATTCCCCATATCTGATTCCCCACCTCTGTTTCCCCGCCTCTAATTCCCTGCATCTGATTCCCTGCCTCTGATTCCCCGCCTCTGATTCCCCATCTCTGATTCACCGCCTTTGATTCGCCACCTCTGATTCCCCATATCTGATTCCCCACCTCTATTTCCCCGCCTCTGATTCCCCGCCTCAGATTCTCCATATCTCATTCCCCGCATCTGAATCCCCATCTCTGATTCCCCGCCTCTGATTCCTAGCCTCTGCTTCCCAAACTCTGATTCCCCGCCTCTGATTCCCCAGCTCTGTTTCCCCGCCTCTGATTCCCCGCATCTGATTCCCTGCCTCTGATTCCCCGCCTCTGATTCCCTGCCTCTGATTCCCAATCTCTGATTCCCCACCTCTGAATCCCCATATCTGATTCACCGCCTCTGTTTCCCCGCCTCTGATTCCCCGCCTCTGTTTCCCCATATCTGATTCCCCGCCTCTGATTCCCCAACTCTGATTCCCCTCCTCTAATTCGCCAGCTATGATTCCCCGCCTCTGATTCCCTGCGTCTGATTCCCTGCCTCTGATTCCCCACCTCTGATTCCCCTTCTCTGATTCACCACCTCTGAATCCCCACCTCTGATTCCCCATCTCTGATTCCGCACATCCGATTCCCTGCCTCTGATTCCCCGCCTCTGATTCCCCGCCTCTGATTCCCCATATCTGATTCCCCACCTCTGTTTCCCCGCCTCTGATTCCCCGCATCTGATTCCCTGCCTCTGATTCCCCGCCTCTGATTCCCCATCTCTGATTCACCGCCTTTGATTCGCCACCTCTGATTCACCATATCTGATTCCCCACCTCTATTTCCCCGCCTCTGATTCCCCGCCTCTGATTCTCCATATCTCATTCCCCGCCTCTGAATCCCCATCTCTGAATCCCGGACTCTGATTCCCCACCACTGATTCCCGGCCTCTTATTCCCAGCATCCGATTCCCGGCCTCTGATTCCCAGCCTCTGATTCCCCGCTTCTGATTCTGATTCCCTGCCTCTGATTCCCCATCTCTGATTCCGCACATCTGATTCCCTGCCTCTGTTTCCCCGCCTCTGATTCCTAGCCTCTGCTTCCCCAACTCTGATTCCCCGCCTCTGATTCCCCAGCTCTGTTTCCCCGCCTCTGATTCCCCGCATCTGATTCCCTGCCTCTGATTCCCCGCCTCTGATTCCCTGCCTCTGATTCCAAACCTCTGATTCCCCACCTCTGAATCCCCATATCTGATTCCCCGCCTCTGTTTCCGCACCTCTGATTCCCCACCTCTGTTTCCCCATATCTGATTCCCCGCCTCTGATTCCCCAACTCTGATTCCCCTCCTCTAATTCGCCAGCTATGATTCCCCGCCTCTGATTCCCTGCGTCTGATTCCCTGCCTCTGATTCCCCGCCTCTGATTCCCCTTCTCTGATTCACCACCTCTGAATCCCCACCTCTGATTCCCCATCTCTGATTCCGCACATCCGATTCCCTGCCTCTGATTCCCCGCCTGTGATTCCCCGCCTCTGATTCCCTGCCTCTGATTCGCAACCTCTAATTCCCCACCTCTGATTCCCCATATCTGATTCCCAGCCTCTGTTTCCCTGCCTCTGATTCCCGGCCTCTGTTTCCCCATATCTGATTCCCCTCCTCTGATTCCCCAACTCTGATTCCCCGCCTCTGATTCCCCAGCTCTGATTCCCCGCCTTTTTTTCCCGGCCTCTGATTCCCTGCCACTGATTCCCCGCCCCTGATTCCCCACCTCTGATTCCCCATATCTGATTCCCCGCCTCTGTTTCCCCAGCTCTGATTCCCCACCTCTGATTCCCCAGCTCTGATTCCCTGCCACTGATTCCCCGCCCCTGATTCCCCACCTCTGATTCCCCATATCTGATTCCCAGCCTCTGTTTCCCCAGCTCTGATTCCCTGCCTCTGATTCCCTGCCCTGATTCCCCATCTCTGTATCACCGCCTTTGATTCGCCACCTCTGATTCCCCATATCTGATTCCCCGCCTCTGTTTCCCCGCCTCTGATTCCCTGCCTCTGATTCCCAACCTCTGATTCCACACCTCTGATTCCCCATATCTGATTCCCCGCCTCTATTTCCCCATATCTGATTCACCGCCTCTGATTCCCCAACTCTGATTCCCCGCATCTGATTCCCCAGCTCTGATTCCCCGCCTCTGATACCCGGCGTCCGATTCCCTGCCTCTTATTCCCCGCCTCTGATTCCCCGCCTCTGATTCCCCGCCTCTGATTCCCTGCCACTGATTCCCTGCCCCTGATTCCCCACCTCTGATTCCCAATATATGATTCCCCGCCTCTGTTTCCCCGCCTCTGATTCCCCGCCTCTGATTCCCATTATCTGATTCCCCGCCTCTGATTCCCCAGCTCTGAATCCCCGCATCTGATTCCCTGCCTCTGATTCCCCGCATCTGATTCCCCATCTCTGATTCACCGCCTTTGATTCGCCACCTCTGATTCCCCATATCTGATTCCCCACCTCTGTTTCCCCACCTCTGATTCCCTGCATCTGATTCCCTGCCTCTGATTCCCCGCCTCTGATTCCCCACCTATGATTCACCGCCTTTGATTCGCCACCTCTGATTCCCCATATCTGATTCCCCACCTCTATTTCCCCGCCTCTGATTCCCTGCCTCAGATTCTCCATATCTCATTCCCCGCCTCTGAATCCCCATCTCTGATTCCCCGCCTCTGATTCCTAGCCTCTGCTTCCCCAACTCTGATTCCCCGCCTCTGATTCCCCAGCTCTGTTTCCCCGCCTCTGATTCCCCGCATCTGATTCCCTGCCTCTGATTCCCCGCCTCTGATTCCCTGCCTCTGATTCCCAATCTCTGATTCCCCACCTCTGAATCCCCATATCTGATTCACCGCCTCTGTTTCCCTGCCTCTGATTCCCCGCCTCTGTTTCCCCATATCTGATTCCCCGCCTCTGATTCCCCAACTCTGATTCCCCTCCTCTAATTCGCCAGCTATGATTCCCCGCCTCTGATTCCCTGCGTCTGATTCCCTGCCTCTGATTCCCCACCTCTGATTCCCCTTCTCTGATTCACCACCTCTGAATCCCCACCTCTGATTCCCCATCTCTGATTCCGCACATCCGATTCCCTGCCTCTGATTCCCCGCCTCTGATTCCCCGCCTCTGATTCCCTGCCTCTGATTCGCAACCTCTAGTTCCCCACCTCTGATTCCCCATATCTGATTCCCCGCCTCTGTTTCCCTGCCTCTGATTCCCGGCCTCTGTTTCCCCATATCTGATTCCCCTCCTCTGATTCCCCAACTCTGATTCCCCGTCTCTGATTCTCCAGCTCTGATTCCCCGCCTTTTATTCCCGGCCTCTGATTCCCTGCCACTGATTCCCCGCCCCTGATTCCCCACCTCTGATTCCCCATATCTGATTCCCCGCCTCTGTTTCCCCAGCTCTGATTCCCCACCTCTGATTCCCCAGCTCTGATTCCCTGCCACTGATTCCCCGCCCCTGATTCCCCACCTCTGATTCCCCATATCTGATTCCCCGCCTCAGTTTCCCCAGCTCTGATTCCCTGCCTCTGATTCCCTGCCCTGATTCCCCATCTCTGTTTCACCGCCTTTGATTCGCCACCTCCGATTCACCATATCTGATTCCCCGCCTCTGTTTCCCCGCCTCTGATTCCCTGCCTCTGATTCCCAACCTCTGATTCCACACCTCTGATTCCCCATATCTGATTTCCCACCTCTATTTCCCCATATCTGAATCCCCGCCTCTGATTCCCCAACTCTGACTCCCCGCCTCTGATTCCCCAGCTCTGATTCCCCGCCTCTGATACCCGGCGTCCGATTCCCTGCCTCTGATTCCCCGCCTCTGATTCCCCATCTCTGATTCCCCGCCTCTGATTCCCCGTGTGTGATTCCCTGCCTCTGATTCCCCGCCTCTGATTCCCCGCCTCTGATTCCCTGCCACAGATTCCCTGCCCCTGATTCCCCACCTCTGATTCCCCATATCTGATTCCCCGCCTCTGTTTCCCCGCCTCTGATTCCCCGCCTCTCATTCCCCATATCTGATTCCCTGCCTCTGATTCCCCAACTCTGATTCCCCGTCTCTGATTCCCCAGCTCTGAATCCACGCCTCTGATTCCCCGCATCTGATTCCCTGCCTCTGATTCCCCGCCTTGATTCCCCATCTCTGATTCACAACCTCTGATTCCCCACCTCTTATTCCCCATATCTGATTCCCCGCCTCTGTTTCCCCATATCTGATTCCCCGGCTCTGACTGCCTACCTCTGATTCCCCGCCTCTGATTCGCCAGCTCTGATTCGCCTCCTCTGATTCCCCGCATCTGATTCCCTGCCTCTGATTCCCCGCCTCTGATTCCCCATCTCTGATTCACCGCCTTTGATTCGCCACCTCTGATTCCCCATATCTGATTCACCACCTCTGTTTACCCGCCTCTGATTCCCCGCCTCTGATTCTCCATATCTCATTCCCCGCCTCTGAATCCCCATCTCTGATTCCCGGACACTGAATCCCCACCTCTGATTCCCGGCCTCTTATTCCCAGCATCTGATTCCCGGTCTCTGATTCCCGGCCTCTGATTCCCCGCTTCTGATTCTGATTCGCTGCCTCTGATTCCCCATCTCTGATTCCGCACATCTGATTCCCTGCCTCTGATTCCCCACCTCTGATTCCCCATATCTGATTCCCCGCCTCTGTTTCCCCGCCTCTGATTCCCCGCCTCTGTTTCCCCATATCTAATTCCCCACCTCTGATGCCCCAACTCTGATTCCCCGCCTCTGATTCCCCAGCTCTGATTCCCCACCTCTGATTCTCCGCATCCGATTCCCCATGTCTGATTCCCCGCCTCTCTTTCCCCGCCTCTGATTCCCCGCTTCTGTTTTCCCATATCTGATTCCCCGCCTCTGATTCCCCAGCTCTGATTCCCTGCCTCTGATTCCCCGCGTTCTATTCCCTGCCTCTGATTCCCTGCCTGTGATTCCCCATCTCTGATTCACCACCTCTGATTCCCCACCTCTGATTCCCCATATCTAATTCCCCGCCTCTGTTTGCCCGCCTCTGATTCCCCGCCTCTGTTTCCCCATATCTGATTCCCTGCCTCTGAATCCCCAACTCTGATTCCCTGCCTCTGATTCACGAGCTCTGATTCCCCGCCTTTGATTCCCCCCATCTGATTCCCAGCCTCTGAATCCCCGTGTCTGATTTCCTGCCTCTGATTCCCCGCCTCTTATTCCCCATCTCTGATTCACCGCCTCTGATTCCCCACCTCTGATTCCCCGCATCTGATTCCCTGCCTCTGATTCCCCGCCTCTGATTCCCCAGCTCTGATTCCCCGCCTCTGATTCCCCAGCTCTGATTCCCCGCCTCTGATTCCCCGCGTCTGATTCCCTGCCTCTGATTCCCCGCCTCTGATTCCCCATCTCTGATTCCCCAGCTCTGATTCCCCGTGTCTGATTCCCTGCCTCTGAATCCCCCCCTCTGATTCCCAGCCTCTGATTCCCCATATCTGATTCCCCGCCTCTGATTCCCCATATCTGATTCCCCGCCTCATTTTCCCCATATCTGATTCCCCACCTCTGTTTCCCCGCCTCTGATTCCCCGCATCTGATTCCCTGCCTCTGATTCCCCGCCTCTGATTCCCCATCTCTGATTCACCGCCTTTGATTCGCCACCTCTGATTCCCCATATCTGATTCCCCACCTCTATTTCCCCGCCTCTGATTCCCCGCCTCAGATTCTCCATATCTCATTCCCCGCCTCTGAATCCCCATCTCTGATTCCCCGCCTCTGATTCCTAGCCTCTGCTTCCCCAACTCTGATTCCCCGCCTCTGATTCCCCAGCTCTGTTTCCCCGCCTCTGATTCCCCGCATCTGATTCCCTGCCTCTGATTCCCCGCCTCTGATTCCCTGCCTCTGATTCCCAACCTCTGATTCCCCACCTCTGAATCCCCATATCTGATTCACCGCCTCTGTTTCCCCGCCTCTGATTCCCCGCCTCTGTTTCCCCATATCTGATTCCCCGCCTCTGATTCCCCAACTCTGATTCCCCTCCTCTAATTCGCCAGCTATGATTCCCCGCCTCTGATTCCCTGCGTCTGATTCCCTGCCTCTGATTCCCCACCTCTGATTCCCCTTCTCTGATTACCACCTCTGAAACCCCACCTCTGATTCCCCATCTCTGATTCCGCACATCCGATTCCCTGCCTCTGATTCCCCGCCTCTGATTCCCCGCCTCTGATTCCCTGCTTCTGATTCGCAACCTCTAATTCCCCACCTCTGATTCCCCATATCTGATTCCCCGCCTCTGTTTCCCTGCCTCTGATTCCCGGCCTCTGTTTCCCCATATCTGATTCCCTCCTCTGATTCCCCAACTCTGATTCCCCGCCTCTGATTCTCCAGCTCTGATTCCCCGCCTTTTATTCCCGGCCTCTGATTCCCTGCCACTGATTCCCCGCCCCTGATTCCCCACCTCTGATTCCCCATATCTGATTCCCCGCCTCTGTTTCCCCAGCTCTGATTCCCCACCTCTGATTCCCCAGCTCTGATTCCCTGCCACTGATTCCCCGCCCCTGTTTCCCCACCTCTGATTCCCCATATCTGATTCCCCGCCTCTGTTTCCCCAGCTCTGATTCCCTGCCTCTGATTCCCTGCCCTGATTCCCCATCTCTGTTTCACCGCCTTTGATTCGCCACCTCTGATTCACCATATCTGATTCCCCGCCTCTGTTTCCCCGCCTCTGATTCCCTGCCTCTGATTCCCAACCTCTGATTCCACACCTCTGATTCCCCATATCTGATTCCCCACCTCTATTTCCCCATATCTGATTCCCCGCCTCTGATTCCCCAACTCTGATTCCCCTCCTCTGATTCCCCAGCTCTGATTCCCCGCCTCTGATACCCGGCGTCCGATTCCCTGCCTCTGATTCCCCGCCTCTGATTCCCCATCTCTGATTCCCCGCCTCTGATTCCCCGTGTGTGATTCCCTGCCTCTGATTCCCCGCCTCTGATTCCCCGCCTCTGATTCCCTGCCACTGATTCCCTGCCCCTGATTCCCCGCCTCTGATTCCCCGCCTCTGATTCCCCACATCTGATTCCCTGCCTCTGATTCCCCAACTCTGATTCCCCGCCTCTGATTCCCCAGCTCTGAATCCACGCCTCTGATTCCCCGCATCTGATTCCCTGCCTCTGATTCCCCGCCTTGATTCCCCATCTCTGATTCACAACCTCTGATTCCCCACCTCTTATTCCCCATATCTGATTCCCCGCCTCTGTTTCCCCATATCTGATTCCCCGGCTCTGATTGCCCACCTCTATTCCCCGCCTCTGATTCGCCAGCTCTGATTCGCCTCCTCTGATTCCCTGCATCTGATTCCCTGCCTCTGATTCCGCGCCTCTGATTCCCCATCTCTGATTCACCGCCTTTGATTCGCCACCTCTGATTCCCCATATCTGATTCACCACCTCTGTTTCCCCGCCTCTGATTACCCGCCTCTGATTCTCCATATCTCATTCCCCGCCTCTGAATCCCCATCTCTGATTCCCGGACACTTATTCCCCACCTCTGATTCCCGGCCTCTTATTCCCAGCATCTGATTCCCGGTCTCTGATTCCCGGCCTCTGATTCCCCGCTTCTGATTCTGATTCGCTGCCTCTGATTCCCCATCTCTGATTCCGCACATTTGATTCCCTGCCTCTGATTCCCCACCTCTGATTCCCCATATCTGATTCCCCGCCTCTGTTTCCACGCCTCTGATTCCCCGCCTCTGTTTCCCCATATCTAATTCCCCACCTCTGATGCCCCAACTCTGATTCCCCGCCTCTGATTCCCCAGCTCTGATTCCCCACCTCTGATTCTCCGCATCCGATTCCCCATGTCTGATTCCCCGCCTCTGTTTCCCCGCCTCTGATTCCCCGCTTCTGTTTTCCCATATCTGATTCCCCGCCTCTGATTCCCCAGCTCTGATTCCCTGCCTCTGATTCCCCGCGTTCTATTCCCTGCCTCTGATTCCCTGCCTGTGATTCCCCATCTCTGATTCACCACCTCTGATTCCCCACCTCTGATTCCCCATATCTAATTCCCCGCCTCTGTTTGCCCGCCTCTGATTCCCCGCCTCTGTTTCCCCATATCTGATTCCCTGCCTCTGAATCCCCAACTCTGATTCCCTGCCTCTGATTCACCAGCTCTGATTCCCCGCCTTTGATTCCCCCCGTCTGATTCCCAGCCTCTAAATCCCCGTGTCTGATTTCCTGCCTCTGATTCCCTGCCTCTTATTCCCCATCTCTGATTCACCGCCTCTGATTCCCCACCTCTGATTCCCCGCATCTGATTCCCTGCCTCTGATTCCCCGCCTCTGATTCCCCAGCTCTGATTCCCCGCCTCTGATTCCCCAGCTCTGATTCCCCGCCTCTGATTCCCCGCGTCTGATTCCCTGCCTCTGATTCCCCGCCTCTGATTCCCCATCTCTGATTCCCCAGCTCTGATTCCCCGTGTCTGATTCCCTGCCTCTGAATCCCCGCCTCTGATTCCCCGCCTCTGATTCCCTGCCACTGATTCCCCGCCCCTGATTCCCCACCTCTGATTCCCCATATCTTATTCCCCGCCTCTGTTTCCCCCCCTCTGATTCCCAGCCTCTGATTCCCCATATCTGATTCCCCGCCTCTGATTCCCCATATCTGATTCCCCGCCTCATTTTCCCCATATCTGATTCCCCAGCTCTGTTTCCCCGCCTCTGATTCCCCGCATCTGATTCCCTGCCTCTGAATCCACGCCTCTGATTCCCCATCTCTGATTCACCGCCTTTGATTCGCCACCTCTGATTCCCCATATCTGATTCCCCACCTCTATTTCCCCGCCTCTGATTCCCCGCCTCAGATTCTCCATATCTCATTCCCCGCCTCTGAATCCCCATCTCTGATTCCCCGCCTCTGATTCCTAGCCTCTGCTTCCCCAACTCTGATTCCCCGCCTCTGATTCCCCAGCTCTGTTTCCCCGCCTCTGATTCCCCGCATCTGATTCCCTGCCTCTGATTCCCCGCCTCTGATTCCCTGCCTCTGATTCCCAACCTCTGATTCCCCACCTCTGAATCCCCATATCTGATTCACCGCCTCCGTTTCCCCGCCTCTGATTCCCCGCCTCTGTTTCCCCATATCTGATTCCCCGCCTCTGATTCCCCAAATCTGATTCCCTTCCTCTAATTCGCCAGCTATGATTCCCCGCCTCTGATTCCCTGCGTCTGATTCCCTGCCTCTGATTCCCCACCTCTGATTCCCCTTCTCTGATTCACCACCTCTGAATCCCCACCTCTGATTCCCCATCTCTGATTCCGCACATCCGATTCCCTGCCTCTGATTCCCCGCCTCTGATTCCCCGACTCTGATTCCCTGCCTCTGATTCGCAACCTCTAATTCCCCACCTCTGATTCCCCATATCTGATTCCCCGCCTCTGTTTCCCTGCCTCTGATTCCCGGCCTCTGTTTCACCATATCTGATTCCCCTCCTCTGATTCCCCAACTCTGATTCCCCGCCTCTGATTCTCCAGCTCTGAATCCTCGCCTTTTATTCCCGGCCTCTGATTTCCTGCCACTGATTCCCCGCCCCTGATTCCCCACCTCTGATTCCCCATATCTGATTCCCCGCCTCTGTTTCCCCAGCTCTGATTCCCCACCTCTGATTCCCCACCTCTGATTCCCTATATTTGATTACCCGCCTCTGTTTCCCCGCCTCTGATTCCCCACCTCTGATTCCCCGCATCTGATTCCCTGCCTCTGATTCCCCGCCTCTGATTCCCCACCTCTGTTTCCCCGCCTCTGATTCCCCGCATCTGATTCCCTGCCTCTGATTCCCCGCCTCTGATTCCCCATCTCTGATTCACCGCCTTTGATTCGCCACCTCTGATTCCCCATATCTGATTCCCCACCTCTATTTCCCCGCCTCTGATTCCCCGCCTCAGATTCTCCATATCTCATTCCCCGCCTCTGAATCCCCATCTCTGATTCCCCGCCTCTGATTCCTAGCCTCTGCTTCCCCAACTCTGATTCCCCGCCTCTGATTCCCCAGCTCTGTTTCCCCGCCTCTGATTCCCCGCATCTGATTCCCTGCCTCTGATTCCCCGCCTCTGATTCCCTGCCTCTGATTCCCAACCTCTGATTCCCCACCTCTGAATCCCCATATCTGATTCACCGCCTCTGTTTCCCCGCCTCTGATTCCCCGCCTCTGTTTCCCCATATCTGATTCCCCTCCTCTGATTCCCCAGCTCTGATTCCCCGCCTCTGATACCCGGCGTCCGATTCCCTGCCTCTGATTCCCCGCCTCTGATTCCCCATCTCTGATTCCCCGCCTCTGATTCCCCGTGTGTGATTCCCTGCCTCTGATTCCCCGCCTCTGATTCCCCGCCTCTGATTCCCTGCCACTGATTCCGTGCCCCTGATTCCCCGCCTCTGATTCCCCGCCTCTGATTCCCCATATCTGATTCCCTGCCTCTGATTCCCCAACTCTGATTCCCCGCCTCTGATTCCCCAGCTCTGAATCCACGCCTCTGATTCCCCGCATCTGATTCCCTGCCTCTGATTCCCCGCCTTGATTCCCCATCTCTGATTCACAACCTCTGATTCCCCACCTCTTATTCCCCATATCTGATTCCCCGCCTCTGTTTCCCCATATCTGATTCCCCGGCTCTGATTGCCCACCTCTATTCCCCGCCTCTGATTCGCCAGCTCTGATTCGCCTCCTCTGATTCCCTGCATCTGATTCCCTGCCTCTGATTCCGCGCCTCTGATTCCCCATCTCTGATTCACCGCCTTTGATTCGCCACCTCTGATTCCCCATATCTGATTCACCACCTCTGTTTCCCCGCCTCTGATTACCCGCCTCTGATTCTCCATATCTCATTCCCCGCCTCTGAATCCCCATCTCTGATTCCCGGACACTTATTCCCCACCTCTGATTCCCGGCCTCTTATTCCCAGCATCTGATTCCCGGTCTCTGATTCCCGGCCTCTGATTCCCCGCTTCTGATTCTGATTCGCTGCCTCTGATTCCCCATCTCTGATTCCGCACATTTGATTCCCTGCCTCTGATTCCCCACCTCTGATTCCCCATATCTGATTCCCCGCCTCTGTTTCCACGCCTCTGATTCCCCGCCTCTGTTTCCCCATATCTAATTCCCCACCTCTGATGCCCCAACTCTGATTCCCCGCCTCTGATTCCCCAGCTCTGATTCCCCACCTCTGATTCTCCGCATCCGATTCCCCATGTCTGATTCCCCGCCTCTGTTTCCCCGCCTCTGATTCCCCGCTTCTGTTTTCCCATATCTGATTCCCCGCCTCTGATTCCCCAGCTCTGATTCCCTGCCTCTGATTCCCCGCGTTCTATTCCCTGCCTCTGATTCCCTGCCTGTGATTCCCCATCTCTGATTCACCACCTCTGATTCCCCACCTCTGATTCCCCATATCTAATTCCCCGCCTCTGTTTGCCCGCCTCTGATTCCCCGCCTCTGTTTCCCCATATCTGATTCCCTGCCTCTGAATCCCCAACTCTGATTCCCTGCCTCTGATTCACCAGCTCTGATTCCCCGCCTTGGATTCCCCCCGTCTGATTCCCAGCCTCTGAATCCCCGTGTCTGATTTCCTGCCTCTGATTCCCTGCCTCTTATTCCCCATCTCTGATTCACCGCCTCTGATTCCCCACCTCTGATTCCCCGCATCTGATTCCCTGCCTCTGATTCCCCGCCTCTGATTCCCCAGCTCTGATTCCCCGCCTCTGATTCCCCAGCTCTGATTCCCCGCCTCTGATTCCCCGCGTCTGATTCCCTGCCTCTGATTCCCCGCCTCTGATTCCCCATCTCTGATTCCCCAGCTCTGATTCCCCGTGTCTGATTCCCTGCCTCTGAATCCCCGCCTCTGATTCCCCGCCTCTGATTCCCTGCCACTGATTCCCCGCCCCTGATTCCCCACCTCTGATTCCCCATATCTTATTCCCCGCCTCTGTTTCCCCCCCTCTGATTCCCAGCCTCTGATTCCCCATATCTGATTCCCCGCCTCTGATTCCCCATATCTGATTCCCCGCCTCATTTTCCCCATATCTGATTCCGCAGCTCTGTTTCCCCGCCTCTGATTCCCCGCATCTGATTCCCTGCCTCTGAATCCACGCCTCTGATTCCCCATCTCTGATTCACCGCCTTTGATTCGCCACCTCTGATTCCCCATATCTGATTCCCCACCTCTATTTCCCCGCCTCTGATTCCCCGCCTCAGATTCTCCATATCTCATTCCCCGCCTCTGAATCCCCATCTCTGATTCCCCGCCTCTGATTCCTAGCCTCTGCTTCCCCAACTCTGATTCCCCGCCTCTGATTCCCCAGCTCTGTTTCCCCGCCTCTGATTCCCCGCATCTGATTCCCTGCCTCTGATTCCCCGCCTCTGATTCCCTGCCTCTGATTCCCAACCTCTGATTCCCCACCTCTGAATCCCCATATCTGATTCACCGCCTCCGTTTCCCCGCCTCTGATTCCCCGCCTCTGTTTCCCCATATCTGATTCCCCGCCTCTGATTCCCCAAATCTGATTCCCTTCCTCTAATTCGCCAGCTATGATTCCCCGCCTCTGATTCCCTGCGTCTGATTCCCTACCTCTGATTCCCCTTCTCTGATTCACCACCTCTGAATCCCCACCTCTGATTCCCCATCTCTGATTCCGCACATCCGATTCCCTGCCTCTGATTCCCCGCCTCTGATTCCCCGCCTCTGATTCCCTTCCTCTGATTCGCAACCTCTAATTCCCCACCTCTGATTCCCCATATCTGATTCCCCGCCTCTGTTTCCCTGCCTCTGATTCCCGGCCTCTGTTTCACCATATCTGATTCCCCTCCTCTGATTCCCCAACTCTGATTCCCCGCCTCTGATTCTCCAGCTCTGAATCCTCGCCTTTTATTCCCGGCCTCTGATTCCCTGCCACTGATTCCCCGCCCCTGATTCCCCACCTCTGATTCCCCATATCTGATTCCCCGCCTCTGTTTCCCCAGCTCTGATTCCCCACCTCTGATTCCCCACCTCTGATTCCCTATATTTGATTACCCGCCTCTGTTTCCCCGCCTCTGATTCCCCACCTCTGATTCCCCGCATCTGATTCCCTGCCTCTGATTCCCCGCCTCTGATTCCCCACCTCTGTTTCCCCGCCTCTGATTCCCCGCATCTGATTCCCTGCCACTGAATCCCCGCCTCTGATTCCCCATCTCTGATTCACCGCCTTTGATTCGCCACCTCTGATTCCCCATATCTGATTCCCCACCTCTATTTCCCCGCCTCTGATTCCCCGCCTCAGATTCTCCATATCTCATTCCCCGCCTCTGAATCCCCATCTCTGATTCCCCGCCTCTGATTCCTAGCCTCTGCTTCCCCAACTCTGATTCCCCGCCTCTGATTCCCCAGCTCTGTTTCCCCGCCTCTGATTCCCCGCATCTGATTCCCTGCCTCTGATTCCCCGCCTCTGATTCCCTGCCTCTGATTCCCAACCTCTGATTCCCCACCTCTGAATCCCCATATCTGATTCACCGCCTCTGTTTCCCCGCCTCTGATTCCCCGCCTCTGTTTCCCCATATCTGATTCCCCGCCTCTGATTCCCCAACTCTGATTCCCTTCCTCTAATTCGCCAGCTATGATTCCCCGCCTCTGATTCCCTGCGTCTGATTCCCTGCCTCTGATTCCCCACCTCTGATTCCCCTTCTCTGATTCACCACCTCTGAATCCCCATCTCTGATTCCCCATCTCTGATTCCGCACATCCGATTCCCTGCCTCTGATTCCCCGCCTCTGATTCCCCGCCTCTGATTCCCTGCCTCTGATTCGCAACCTCTAATTCCCCACCTCTGATTCCCCATATCTGATTCCCCGCCTCTGTTTCCCTGCCTCTGATTCCCGGCCTCTGTTTCACCATATCTGATTCCCCTCCTCTGATTCCCCAACTCTGATTCCCCGCCTCTGATTCTCCAGCTCTGATTCCCCGCCTTTTATTCCCGGCCTCTGATTCCCTGCCACTGATTCCCCGCCCCTGATTCCCCACCTCTGATTCCCCATATCTGATTCCCCGCCTCTGTTTCCCCAGCTCTGATTCCCCACCTCTGATTCCCCAGCTCTGATTCCCTGCCACTGATTCCCCGCCCCTGATTCCCCACCTCTGATTCCCCATATCTGATTCCCCGCCTCTGTTTCCCCAGCTCTGATTCCCTGCCTCTGATTCCCTGCCCTGATTCCCAATCTCTGTTTCACCGCCTTTGATTCGCCACCTCTGATTCACCATATCTGATTCCCCGCCTCTGTTTCCCCGCCTCTGATTCCCTGCCTCTGATTCCACACCTCTGATTCCCCATATCTGATTCCCCACCTCTATTTCCCCATATCTGATTCCCCGCCTCTGATTCCCCAACTCTGATTCCCCTCCTCTGATTCCCCAGCTCTGATTCCCCGCCTCTGATACCCGGCGTCCGATTCCCTGCCTCTGATTCCCCGCCTCTGATTCCCCGCATCTGATTCCCTGCCTCTGATTCCCCGCCTTGATTCCCCATCTCTGATTCACAACCTCTGATTCCCCACCTCTTATTCCCCATATCTGATTCCCCGCCTCTGTTTCCCCATATCTGATTCCCCGGCTCTGATTGCCCACCTCTATTCCCCGCCTCTGATTCGCCAGCTCTGATTCGCCTCCTCTGATTCCCCGCATCTGATTCCCCATATCTGATTCACTGCCTCTGTTTCCCCGCCTCTGATTCCCCACCTCTGTTTCCCCATATCTGATTCCCCGCCTCTGATTCCCCAAATCTAATACCCCGCCTCTGATTCCCCAGCTCTGATTCTCCGCCTCTGATTCCCCGCATCTGATTCCCTGCCTCTGATTCCCCGCCTCTGATTCCAGGCCTCTGATTCCTAGCATCTGATTCCGGCCTCTGATTTCCGGCCTCTGATTCCCTGCTTCTGATTCTGATTCCCTGCCTCTGATTCCCCATCTCTGATTCCGCACATCTGATTCCCTGCCTCTGATTCCCCACCTCTGATTCCCCATATCTGATTCCCCGCCTCTGTTTCCCCGCCTCTGATTCCCCGCCTATGTTTCCCAATATCTAAGTCCCCGCCTCTGATTCCCCAGATCTGATTCCCCACCTCTGATTCCCCAGCTCTGATTCCCCGCCTCTGATTCCCCGCATCTGATTCCCTGCATCTGATTCCAAGCCTCTGATTCCCTGACTCTGATTCCCAACCTCTGATTCCCCACCTCTGATTCCCCATATCTGATTCCCCGCCTCTGTTTCCCCTCCTCGGATTCCCCGCCTCTGTTTCCCCATATCTGATTCCCGGCCTCTGATTCCCCGCCTCTGATTCCCCGCCTCTGATTCCCTGCCTCTGATTCCCCATCTCCGATTCCGCACATCTGATTCCCTTCCTCTGATTCCCCACCTCTGACTCACTGCCTCTGATTCCCTGCCTCTGATTCCCAACCTCTGATTCCCCACCTCTGATTCCCCATATCTGATTCCCCGCCTCTGTTTCCCCGCGTCTGATTCCCCGCCTCTGATTCCCAACTCTGATTCCCCGCCTCTGATTCCCCAGCTCTGATTCCCCGTGTTTGATTCCCTGCCTCTGATTCCCTGCCCTGATTCCCAATCTCTGTTTCACCGCCTTTGATTCGCTACCTCTGATTCCCCATATCTGATTCCCCGCCTCTGTTTCCCCGACTCTGATTCCCTGCCTCTGATTCCCAACCTCTGAATCCACACCTCTGATTCCCCATATCTGATTCCCCGCCTCTATTTCCCCATATCTGATTCCCCGCCTCTGATTCCCCAACTCTGATTCCCCGCCTCTGATTCCCCAGCTCTGATTCCCCGACTCTGATTCCCGGCGTCCGATTCCCTGCCTCTGATTCCCCGCCTCTGATTCCCCATCTCTGATTCCCCGCCTCTGATTCCCCGTGTCTGATTCCCTGCCTCTGATTCCCCGCCTCTGATTCCCCGCCTCTGATTCCCTGCCACTGATTCCCTGCCCCTGATTCCCCACCTCTGATTCCCCATATCTGATTCCCCACCTCTGTTTCCCCGCCTCTGATTCCCCGCCTCTGATTCCCCATATCTGATTCCCTGCCTCTGATTCCCCAACTCTGATTCCCCGCCTCTGATTCCCCAGCTCTGAATCCCCGCCTCTGATTCCCCGCGTCTGATTCCCTGCCTCTGATTCCCCGCCTTGATTCCCCATCTTTGATTCACAACCTCTGATTCCCCACCTCTGATTCCCTATATTTGATTACCCGCCTCTGTTTCCCCGCCTCTGATTCCCCACCTCTGATTCCCCGCATCTGATTCCCTGCCTCTGATTCCCCGCCTCTGATTCCCCAGCTCTGATTCCCCGCCTCTGATTCCCCGCATCTGATTCCCTGCCTCTGATTCCCCGCCTCTGATTCCCCATCTCTGATTCACCGCCTTTGATTCGCCACCTCTGATTCCCCATATCTGATTCCCCACCTCTATTTCCCCGCCTCTGATTCCCCGCCTCAGATTCTCCATATCTCATTCCCCGCCTCTGAATCCCCATCTCTGATTCCCCGCCTCTGATTCCTAGCCTCTGCTTCCCCAACTCTGATTCCCCGCCTCTGATTCCCCAGCTCTGTTTCCCCGCCTCTGATTCCCCGCATCTGATTCCCTGCCTCTGATTCCCCGCCTCTGATTCCCTGCCTCTGATTCCCAACCTCTGATTCCCCACCTCTGAATCCCCATATCTGATTCACCGCCTCTGTTTCCCCGCCTCTGATTCCCCGCCTCTGTTTCCCCATATCTGATTCCCCGCCTCTGATTCCCCAACTCTGATTCCCTTCCTCTAATTCGCCAGCTATGATTCCCCGCTTCTGATTCCCTGCGTCTGATTCCCTGCCTCTGATTCCCCACCTCTGATTCCCCTTCTCTGATTCACCACCTCTGAATCCCCACCTCTGATTCCCCATCTCTGATTCCGCACATCCGATTCCCTGCCTCTGATTCCCCGCATCTGATTCCCCGCCTCTGATTCCCTGCCTCTGATTCGCAACCTCTAATTCCCCACCTCTGATTCCCCATATCTGATTCCCCGCCTCTGTTTCCCTGCCTCTGATTCCCGGCCTCTGTTTCACCATATCTGATTCCCCTCCTCTGATTCCCCAACTCTGATTCCCCGCCTCTGATTCTCCAGCTCTGATTCCCCGCCTTTTATTCCCGGCCTCTGATTCCCTGCCACTGATTCCCCGCCCCTGATTCCCCACCTCTGATTCCCCATATCTGATTCCCCGCCTCTGTTTCCCCAGCTCTGATTCCCCACCTCTGATTCCCCAGCTCTGATTCCCTGCCACTGATTCCCCGCCCCTGATTCCCTGCCTCTGATTCCCTGCCCTGATTCCCCATCTCTGTTTCACCGCCTTTGATTCGCCACCTCTGATTCACCATATCTGATTCCCCGCCTCTGTTTCCCCGCCTCTGATTCCCTGCCTCTGATTCCCAACCTCTGATTCCACACCTCTGATTCCCCATATCTGATTCCCCACCTCTATTTCCCCATATCTGATTCCCCGCCTCTGATTCCCCAACTCTGATTCCCCTCCTCTGATTCCCCAGCTCTGATTCCCCGCCTCTGATACCCGGCGTCCGATTCCCTGCCTCTGATTCCCCGCCTCTGATTCCCCATCTCTGATTCCCCGCCTCTGATTCCCCGTGTCTGATTCCCTGCCTCTGATTCCCCGCCTCTGATTCCCCGCCTCTGATTCCCTGCCACTGATTCCCTGCCCCTGATTCCCCACCTCTGATTCCCCATATCTGATTCCCCGCCTATGTTTCCCCACCTCTGATTCCCCGCCTCTGATTCCCCATATCTGATTCCCTGCCTCTGATTCCCCAACTCTGATTCCCCGCCTCTGATTCCCCAGCTCTGAATCCACGCCTCTGATTCCCCGCATCTGATTCCCTGCCTCTGATTCCCCGCCTTGATTCCCCATCTCTGATTCACAACCTCTGATTCCCCACCTCTTATTCCCCATATCTGATTCCCCGCCTCTGTTTCCCCATATCTGATTCCCCGGCTCTGATTGCCCACCTCTATTCCCCGCCTCTGATTCGCCAGCTCTGATTCGCCTCCTCTGATTCCCCGCATCTGATTCCCCATATCTGATTCACTGCCTCTGTTTCCCCGCCTCTGATTCCCCACCTCTGTTTCCCCATATCTGATTCCCCGCCTCTGATTCCCCAAATCTAATACCCCGCCTCTGATTCCCCAGCTCTGATTCTCCGCCTCTGATTCCCCGCATCTGATTCCCTGCCTCTGATTCCCCGCCTCTGATTCCAGGCCTCTGATTCCTAGCATCTGATTCCGGCCTCTGATTTCCGGCCTCTGATTCCCTGCTTCTGATTCTGATTCCCTATCTCTGTTTCCGCACATCTGATTCCCTGCCTCTGATTCCCCGCCTCTGATTCCCCGCCTCTGATTCCCTGCCACTGATTCCCTGCCCCTGATTCCCCACCTCTGATTCCCCATACCTGATTCCCCACCTCTGTTTCCCCGCCTCTGATTCCCCGCCTCTGATTCCCCATATCTGATTCCCTGCCTCTGATTCCCCAACTCTGATTCCCCGCCTCTGATTCCCCAGCTCTGAATCCCCGCCTCTGATTCCCCGCGTCTGATTCCCTGCCTCTGATTCCCCGCCTTGATTCCCCATCTTTGATTCACAACCTCTGATTCCCCACCTCTGATTCCCTATATTTGATTACCCGCCTCTGTTTCCCCGCCTCTGATTCCCCACCTCTGATTCCCCGCATCTGATTCCCTGCCTCTGATTCCCCGCCTCTGATTCCCCAGCTCTGATTCCCCGCCTCTGATTCCCCAGCTCTGATTCCCCGCCTCTGATTCCCCGCGTCTGATTCCCTGCCTCTGATTCCCCGCCTCTGATTCCCCATCTCTGATTCCCCAGCTCTGATTCCCCGTGTCTGATTCCCTGCCTCTGAATCCCCGCCTCTGATTCCCCGCCTCTGATTCCCTGCCACTGATTCCCCGCCCCTGATTCCCCACCTCTGATTCCCCATATCTTATACCCCGCCTCTGTTTCCCCCCCTCTGATTCCCAGCCTCTGATTCCCCATATCTGATTCCCCGCCTCTGATTCCCCATATCTGATTCCCCGCCTCATTTTCCCCATATCTGATTCCCCACCTCTGTTTCCCCGCCTCTGATTCCCCGCATCTGATTCCCTGCCTCTGATTCCCCGCCTCTGATTCCCCATCTCTGATTCACCGCCTTTGATTCGCCACCTCTGATTCCCCATATCTGATTCCCCACCTCTATTTCCCCGCCTCTGATTCCCCGCCTCAGATTCTCCATATCACATTCCCCGCCTCTGAATCCCCATCTCTGATTCCCCGCCTCTGATTCCCCAGCTCTGTTTCCCCGCCTCTGATTCCCCGCATCTGATTCCCTGCCTCTGATTCCCCGCCTCTGATTCCCTGCCTCTGATTCCCAACCTCTGATTCCCCACCTCTGAATCCCCATATCTGATTCACCGCCTCTGTTTCCCCGCCTCTGATTACCCGCCTCTGTTTCCCCATATCTGATTCCCCGCCTCTGATTCCCCAACTCTGATTCCCTTCCTCTAATTCGCCAGCTATGATTCCCCGCCTCTGATTCCCTGCGTCTGATTTCCTGCCTCTGATTCCCCACCTCTGATTCCCCTTCTCTGATTCACCACCTCTGAATCCCCACCTCTGATTCCCAATCTCTGATTCCGCACATCCGATTCCCTGCCTCTGATTCCCCGCCTCTGATTCCCCGCCTCTGATTCCCTGCCTCTGATTCGCAACCTCTAATTCCCCACCTCTGATTCCCCATATCTGATTCCCCGCCTCTGTTTCCCTGCCTCTGATTCCCGGCCTCTGTTTCACCATATCTGATTCCCCTCCTCTGATTCCCCAACTCTGATTCCCCGCCTCTGATTCTCCAGCTCTGATTCCCCGCCTTTTATTCCCGGCCTCTGATTCCCTGCCACTGATTCCCCGCCCCTGATTCCCCACCTCTGATTCCCCATATCTGATTCCCCGCCTCTTTTTCCCCAGCTCTGATTCCCCACCTCTGATTCCCCAGCTCTGATTCCCTGCCACTGATTCCCCGCCCCTGATTCCCCACCTCTGATTCCCCATATCTGATTCCCCGCCTCTGTTTCCCCAGCTCTGATTCCCTGCCTCTGATTCCCTGCCCTGATTCCCCATCTCTGTTTCACCGCCTTTGATTCGCCACCTCTGATTCACCATATCTGATTCCCCGCCTCTGTTTCCCCGCCTCTGATTCCCTGCCTCTGATTCCCAACCTCTGATTCCACACCTCTGATTCCCCATATCTGATTCCCCACCTCTATTTCCCCATATCTGATTCCCCGCCTCTGATTCCCCAACTCTGATTCCCCTCCTCTGATTCCCCAGCTCTGATTCCCCGCCTCTGATACCCGGCGTCCGATTCCCTGCCTCTGATTCCCCGCCTCTGATTCCCCATCTCTGATTCCCCGCCTCTGATTCCCCGTGTCTGATTCCCTGCCTCTGATTCCCCGCCTCTGATTCCCCGCCTCTGATTCCCTGCCACTGATTCCCTGCCCCTGATTCCCCACCTCTGATTCCACATATCTGATTCCCCGCCTATGTTTCCCCGCCTCTGATTCCCCGCCTCTGATTCCCCATATCTGATTCCCTGCCTCTGATTCCCCAACTCTGATTCCCCGCCTCTGATTCCCCAGCTCTGAATCCATGCCTCTGATTCCCCGCATCTGATTCCCTGCCTCTGATTCCCCGCCTTGATTCCCCATCTCTGATTCACAACCTCTGATTCCCCACCTCTTATTCCCCATATCTGATTCCCCGCCTCTCTTTCCCCATATCTGATTCCCCGGCTCTGATTGCCCACCTCTATTCCCCGCCTCTGATTCGCCAGCTCTGATTCGCCTCCTCTGATTCCCCGCATCTGATTCCCCATATCTGATTCACTGCCTCTGTTTCCCCGCCTCTGATTCCCCACCTCTGTTTCCCCATATCTGATTCCCCGCCTCTGATTCCCCAAATCTAATACCCCGCCTCTGATTCCCCAGCTCTGATTCTCCGCCTCTGATTCCCCGCATCTGATTCCCTGCCTCTGATTCCCCGCCTCTGATTCCAGGCCTCTGATTCCTAGCATCTGATTCCGGCCTCTGATTTCCGGCCTCTGATTCCCTGCTTCTGATTCTGATTCCCTGCCTCTGATTCCCCATCTCTGATTCCGCACATCTGATTCCCTGCCTCTGATTCCCCACCTCTGATTCCCCATATCTGATTCCCCGCCTCTGTTTCCCCGCCTCTGATTCCCCGCCTATGTTTCCCAATATCTAAGTCCCCGCCTCTGATTCCCCCGATCTGATTCCCCACCTCTGATTCCCCAGCTCTGATTCCCCGCCTCTGATTCCCCGCATCTGATTCCCTGCATCTGATTCCAAGCCTCTGATTCCCTGACTCTGATTCCCAACCTCTGATTCCCCACCTCTGATTCCCCATATCTGATTCCCCGCCTCTGTTTCCCCTCCTCGGATTCCCCGCCTCTGTTTCCCCATATCTGATTCCCGGCCTCTGATTCCCCGCCTCTGATTCCCCGCCTCTGATTCCCTGCCTCTGATTCCCCATCTCCGATTCCGCACATCTGATTCCCTTCCTCTGATTCCCCACCTCTGACTCCCTGCCTCTGATTCCCTGCCTCTGATTCCCAACCTCTGATTCCCCACCTCTGATTCCCCATATCTGATTCCCCGCCTCTGTTTCCCCGCGTCTGATTCCCCGCCTCTGATTCCCAACTCTGATTCCCCGCCTCTGATTCCCCAGCTCTGATTCCCCGTGTTTGATTCCCTGCCTCTTATTCCCTGCCCTGATTCCCCATCTCTGTTTCACCGCCTTTGATTCGCTACCTCTGATTCCCCATATCTGATTCCCCACCTCTGTTTCCCCGACTCTGATTCCCTGCCTCTGATTCCCAACCTCTGATTCCACACCTCTGATTCCCCATATCTGATTCCCCGCCTCTATTTCCCCATATCTGATTCCCCGCCTCTGATTCCCCAACTCTGATTCCCCGCCTCTGATTCCCCAGCTCTGATTCCCCGACTCTGATTCCCGGCGTCCGATTCCCTGCCTCTGATTCCCCGCCTCTGATTCCCCATCTCTGATTCCCCGCCTCTGATTCCGTGTGTCTGATTCCCTGCCTCTGATTCCCCGCCTCTGATTCCCCGCCTCTGATTCCCTGCCACTGATTCCCTGCCCCTGATTCCCCACCTCTGATTCCCCATATCTGATTCCCCACCTCTGTTTCCCCGCCTCTGATTCCCCGCCTCTGATTCCCCATATCTGATTCCCTGCCTCTGATTCCCCAACTCTGATTCCCCGCCTCTGATTCCCCAGCTCTGAATCCCCGCCTCTGATTCCCCGCGTCTGATTCCCTGCCTCTGATTCCCCGCCTTGATTCCCCATCTTTGATTCACAACCTCTGATTCCCCACCTCTGATTCCCTATATTTGATTACCCGCCTCTGTTTCCCCGCCTCTGATTCCCCGCCTCTGATTCCCCATATCTGATTCCCCGCCTCTGATTGCCCACCTCTGATTCCCGGACTCTGATTCCCCACCTCTGATTCCCTATATTTGATTCCCCGCCTCTGTTTCCCCGCCTCTGATTCCCCGCCTCTGATTCCCCATATCTCATTCCCCGCCTCTGAATCCCCATCTCTGATTCCCGGACTCTGATTCCCCACCTCTGATTCCCAGCCTCTTATTCCCAGCATCTGATTCCCGGCCTCTGATTCCCGGCCTCTGATTCCCGGCCTCTGATTCCGCACATCTGATTCCCTGCCTCTGTTTCCCCGCCTCTGATTCCCCAGCTCTGATTCCCCGCCTTTTATTCCCGGCCTCTGATTCCCTGCCACTGATTCCCCGCCCCTGATTCCCCACCTCTGATTCCCCATATCTGATTCCCCGCCTCTGTTTCCCCAGCTCTGATTCCCCACCTCTGATTCCCCAGCTCTGATTCCCTGCCACTGATTCCCCGCCCCTGATTCCCCACCTCTGATTCCCCATATCTGATTCCCCGCCTCTGTTTCCCCACCTCTGATTCCCTGCCTCTGATTCCGAACCTCTGATTCCACACCTCTGATTCCCCATATCTGATTCCCCGCCTCTATTTCCCCATATCTGATTCCCCGCCTCTGATTCCCCAATTCTGATTCCCCGCCTCTGATTCCCCAGCTCTGATTCCCCGCCTCTGATTCCCGGCGTCCGATTCCCTGCCTCTGATTCCCCGCCTCTGATTCCCCGCCTCTGATTCCCTGCCACTGATTCCCTGCCCCTGATTCCCCACCTCTGATTCCCCATATCTGATTCCCCGCCTATGTTTCCCCGCCTCTGATTCCCCGCCTCTGATTCCCCATATCTGATTCCCTGCCTCTGATTCCCCAACTCTGATTCCCCGCCTCTGATTCCCCAGCTCTGAATCCACGCCTCTGATTCCCCGCATCTGATTCCCTGCCTCTGATTACCCGCCTTGATTCCCCATCTCTGATTCACAACCTCTGATTCCCCACCTCTTATTCCCCATATCTGATTCCCCGCCTCTGTTTCCCCATATCTGATTCCCCGGCTCTGATTGCCCACCTCTATTCCCCGCCTCTGATTCGCCAGCTCTGATTCGCCTCCTCTGATTCCCCGCATCTGATTCCCCATATCTGATTCACTGCCTCTGTTTCCCCGCCTCTGATTCCCCACCTCTGTTTCCCCATATCTGATTCCCCGCCTCTGATTCCCCAAATCTAATACCCCGCCTCTGATTCCCCAGCTCTGATTCTCCGCCTCTGATTCCCCGCATCTGATTCCCTGCCTCTGATTCCCCGCCTCTGATTCCAGGCCTCTGATTCCTAGCATCTGATTCCGGCCTCTGATTTCCGGCCTCTGATTCCCTGCTTCTGATTCTGATTCCCTGCCTCTGATTCCCCATCTCTGATTCCGCACATCTGATTCCCTGCCTCTGATTCCCCACCTCTGATTCCCCATATCTGATTCCCCGCCTCTGTTTCCCCGCCTCTGATTCCCCGCCTATGTTTCCCAATATCTAAGTCCCCGCCTCTGATTCCCCAGATCTGATTCCCCACCTCTGATTCCCCAGCTCTGATTCCCCGCCTCTGATTCCCCGCATCTGATTCCCTGCATCTGATTCCAAGCCTCTGATTCCCTGACTCTTATTCCCAACCTCTGATTCCCCACCTCTGATTCCCCATATCTGATTCCCCGCCTCTGTTTCCCCTCCTCGGATTCCCCGCCTCTGTTTCCCCATATCTGATTCCCGGCCTCTGATTCCCCGCCTCTGATTCCCCGCCTCTGATTCCCTGCCTCTGATTCCCCATCTCCGATTCCGCACATCTGATTCCCTTCCTCTGATTCCCCACCTCTGACTCCCTGCCTCTGATTCCCTGCCTCTGATTCCCAACCTCTGATTCCCCACCTCTGATTCCCCATATCTGATTCCCCGCCTCTGTTTCCCCGCGTCTGATTCCCCGCCTCTGATTCCCAACTCTGATTCCCCGCCTCTGATTCCCCAGCTCTGATTCCCCGTGTTTGATTCCCTGCCTCTGATTCCCTGCCCTGATTCCCCATCTCTGTTTCACCGCCTTTGATTCGCTACCTCTGATTCCCCATATCTGATTCCCCGCCTCTGTTTCCCCGACTCTGATTCCCTGCCTCCGATTCCCAACCTCTGATTCCACACCTCTGATTCCCCATATCTGATTCCCCGCCTCTATTTCCCCATATCTGATTCCCCGCCTCTGATTCCCCAACTCTGATTCCCCGCCTCTGATTCCCCAGCTCTGATTCCCCGACTCTGATTCCCGGCATCCGATTCCCTGCCTCTGATTCCCCGCCTCTGATTCCCCATCTCTGATTCCCCGCCTCTGATTCCCCGTGTCTGATTCCCTGCCTCTGATTCCCCGCCTCTGATTCCCCGCCTCTGATTCCCTGCCACTGATTCCCTGCCCCTGATTCCCCACCTCTGATTCCCCATATCTGATTCCCCACCTCTGTTTCCCCGCCTCTGATTTCCGCCTCTGATTCCCCATATCTGATTCCCTGCCTCTGATTCCCCAACTCTGATTCCCCGCCTCTGATTCCCCAGCTCTGAATCCCCGCCTCTGATTCCCCGCGTCTGATTCCCTGCCTCTGATTCCCCGCCTTGATTCCCCATCTTTGATTCACAACCTCTGATTCCCCACCTCTGATTCCCTATATTTGATTACCCGCCTCTGTCTCCCCGCCTCTGATTCCCCACCTCTGATTCCCCGCATCTGATTCCCTGCCTCTGATTCCCCGCCTCTGATTCCCCAGCTCTGATTCCCCGCCTCTGATTCCCCAGCTCTGATTCCCCGCCTCTGATTCCCCGCGTCTGATTCCCTGCCTCTGATTCCCCGCCTCTGATTCCCCATCTCTGATTCCCCAGCTCTGATTCCCCGTGTCTGAATCCCTGCCTCTGAATCCCCGCCTCTGATTCCCCGCCTCTGATTCCCTGCCACTGATTCCCCGCCCCTGATTCCCCACCTCTGATTCCCCATATCTTATTCCCCGCCTCTGTTTCCCCCCCTCTGATTCCCAGCCTCTGATTCCCCATATCTGATTCCCCGCCTCTGATTCCCCATATCTGATTCCCCGCCTCATTTTCCCCATATCTGATTCCCCACCTCTGTTTCCCCGCCTCTGCTTCCCCGCATCTGATTCCCTGCCTCTGATTCCCCGCCTCTGATTCCCCATCTCTGATTCACCGCCTTTGATTCGCCACCTCTGATTCCCCATATCTGATTCCCCACCTCTATTTCCCCGCCTCTGATTCCCCGCCTCAGATTCTCCATATCTCATTCCCCGCCTCTGAATCCCCATCTCTGATTCCCCGCCTCTGATTCCTAGCCTCTGCCTCCCCAACTCTGATTCCCCGCCTCTGATTCCCCAGCTCTGTTTCCCCGCCTCTGATTCCCCGCATCTGATTCCCTGCCTCTGATTCCCCGCCTCTGATTCCCTGCCTCTGATTCCCAACCTCTGATTCCCCACCTCTGAATCCCCATATCTGATTCACCGCCTCTGTTTCCCCGCCTCTGATTCCCCGCCTCTGTTTCCCCATATCTGATTCCCCGCCTCTGATTCCCCAACTCTGATTCCCTTCCTCTAATTCGCCAGCTATGATTCCCCGCCTCTGATTCCCTGCGTCTGATTCCCTGCCTCTGATTCCCCACCTCTGATTCCCCTTCTCTGATTCACCACCTCTGAATCCCCACCTCTGATTCCCCATCTCTGATTCCGCACATCCGATTCCCTGCCTCTGATTCCCCGCCTCTGATTCCCCGCCTCTGATTCCCTGCCTCTGATTCGCAACCTCTAATTCCCCACCTCTGATTCCCCATATCTGATTCCCCGCCTCTGTTTCCCTGCCTCTGATTCCCGGCCTCTGTTTCACCATATCTGATTCCCCTCCTCTGATTCCCCAACTCTGATTCCCCGCCTCTGATTCTCCAGCTCTGATTCCCCGCCTTTTATTCCCGGCCTCTGATTCACTGCCACTGATTCCCCGCCCCTGATTCCCCACCTCTGATTCCCCATATCTGATTCCCCGCCTCTGTTTCCCCAGCTCTGATTCCCCACCTCTGATTCCCCAGCTCTGATTCCCTGCCACTGATTCCCCGCCCCTGATTCCCCACCTCTGATTCCCCATATCTGATTCCCCGCCTCTCTTTCCCCAGCTCTGATTCCCTGCCTCTGATTCCCTGCCCTGATTCCCCATCTCTGTTTCACCGCCTTTGATTCGCCACCTCTGATTCACCATATCTGATTCCCCGCCGCTGTTTCCCCGCCTCTGATTCCCCGCCTCTGATTCCCTGCCTCTGATTCCCAACCTCTGATTCCACACCTCTGATTCCCCATATCTGATTCCCCACCTCTATTTCCCCATATCTGATTCCCCGCCTCTGATTCCCCAACTCTGATTCCCCTCCTCTGATTCCCCAGCTCTGATTCCCCGCCTCTGATACCCGGCGTCCGATTCCCTGCCTCTGATTCCCCGCCTCTGATTCCCCATCTCTGATTCCCCGCCTCTGATTCCCCGTGTCTGATTCCCTGCCTCTGATTCCCCGCCTCTGATTCCCCGCCTCTGATTCCCTGCCACTGATTCCCTGCCCCTGATTCCCCACCTCTGATTCCCCATATCTGATTCCCCGCCTATGTTTCCCCGCCTCTGATTCCCCGCCTCTGATTCCCCATATCTGATTCCCTGCCTCTGATTCCCCAACTCTGATTCCCCGCCTCTGATTCCCCAGCTCTGAATCCACGCCTCTGATTCCCCGCATCTGATTCCCTGCCTCTGATTCCCCGCCTTGATTCCCCATCTCTGATTCACAACCTCTGATTCCCCACCTCTTATTCCCCATATCTGATTCCCCGCCTCTGTTTCCCCATATCTGATTCCCCGGCTCTGATTGCCCACCTCTATTCCCCGCCTCTGATTCGCCAGCTCTGATTCGCCTCTTCTGATTCCCCGCATCTGATTCCCCATATCTGATTCACTGCCTCTGTTTCCCCGCCTCTGATTCCCCACCTCTGTTTCCCCATATCTGATTCCCCGCCTCTGATTCCCCAAATCTAATACCCCACCTCTGATTCCCCAGCTCTGATTCTCCGCCTCTGATTCCCCGCATCTGATTCCCTGCCTCTGATTCCCCGCCTCTGATTCCAGGCCTCTGATTCCTAGCATCTGATTCCGGCCTCTGATTTCCGGCCTCTGATTCCCTGCTTCTGATTCTGATTCCCTGCCTCTGATTCCCCATCTCTGATTCCGCACATCTGATTCCCTGCCTCTGATTCCCCACCTCTGATTCCCCATATCTGATTCCCCGCCTCTGTTTCCCCGCCTCTGATTCCCCGCCTATGTTTCCCAATATCTAAGTCCCCGCCTCTGATTCCCCAGATCTGATTCCCCACCTCTGATTCCCCAGCTCTGATTCCCCGCCTCTGATTCCCCGCATCTGATTCCCTGCATCTGATTCCAAGCCTCTGATTCCCTGACTCTGATTCCCAACCTCTGATTCCCCACCTCTGATTCCCCATATCTGATTCCCCGCCTCTGTTTCCCCTCCTCGGATTCCCCGCCTCTGTTTCCCCATATCTGATTCCCGGCCTCTGATTCCCCGCCTCTGATTCCCCGCCTCTGATTCCCTGCCTCTGATTCCCCATCTCCTATTCCGCACATCTGATTCCCTTCCTCTGATTCCCCACCTCTGACTCCCTGCCTCTGATTCCCTGCCTCTGATTCCCAACCTCTGATTCCCCACCTCTGATTCCCCATATCTGATTCCCCGCCTCTGTTTCCCCGCGTCTGATTCCCCGCCTCTGATTCCCAACTCTGATTCCCCGCCTCTGATTCCCCAGCTCTGATTCCCCGTGTTTGATTCCCTGCCTCTGATTCCCTGCCCTGATTCCCCATCTCTGTTTCACCGCCTTTGATTCGCTACCTCTGATTCCCCATATCTGATTCCCCGCCTCTGTTTCCCCGACTCTGATTCCCTGCCTCTGATTCCCAACCTCTGATTCCACACCTCTGATTCCCCATATCTGATTCCCCGCCTCTATTTCCCCATATCTGATTCCCCGCCTCTGATTCCCCAACTCTGATTCCCCGCCTCTGATTCCCCAGCTCTGATTCCCCGACTCTGATTCCCGGCGTCCGATTCCCTGCCTCTGATTCCCCGCCTCTGATTCCCCATCTCTGATTCCCCGCCTCTGATTCCGCGTGTCTGATTCCCTGCCTCTGATTCCCCGCCTCTGATTCCCCGCCTCTGATTCCCTGCCACTGATTCCCTGCCCCTGATTCCCCACCTCTGATTCCCCATATCTGATTCCCCACCTCTGTTTCCCCGCCTCTGATTCCCCGCCTCTGATTCCCCATATCTGATTCCCTGCCTCTGATTCCCCAACTCTGATTCCCCGCCTCTGATTCCCCAGCTCTGAATCCCCGCCTCTGATTCCCCGCGTCTGATTCCCTGCCTCTGATTCCCCGCCTTGATTCCCCATCTTTGATTCACAACCTCTGATTCCCCACCTCTGATTCCCTATATTTGATTACCCGCCTCTGTTTCCCCGCCTCTGATTCCCCGCCTCTGATTCCCCATATCTGATTCCCCGCCTCTGATTGCCCACCTCTGATTCCCGGACTCTGATTCCCCACCTCTGATTCCCTATATTTGATTCCCCGCCTCTGTTTCCCCGCCTCTGATTCCCCGCCTCTGATTCCCCATATCTCATTCCCCGCCTCTGAATCCCCATCTCTGATTCCCGGACTCTGATTCCCCACCTCTGATTCCCAGCCTCTTATTCCCAGCATCTGATTCCCGGCCTCTGATTCCCGGCCTCTGATTCCCGGCCTCTGATTCCGCACATCTGATTCCCTGCCTCTGTTTCCCCGCCTCTGATTCCCCAGCTCTGATTCCCCGCCTTTTATTCCCGGCCTCTGATTCCCTGCCACTGATTCCCCGCCCCTGATTCCCCACCTCTGATTCCCCATATCTGATTCCCCGCCTCTGTTTCCCCAGCTCTGATTCCCCACCTCTGATTCCCCAGCTCTGATTCCCTGCCACTGATATCCCGCCCCTGATTCCCCACCTCTGATTCCCCATATCTGATTCCCCGCCTCTGTTTCCCCACCTCTGATTCCCTGCCTCTGATTCCGAACCTCTGATTCCACACCTCTGATTCCCCATATCTGATTCCCCGCCTCTATTTCCCCATATCTGATTCCCCGCCTCTGATTCCCCAACTCTGATTCCCCGCCTCTGATTCCCCAGCTCTGATTCCCCGCCTCTGATTCCCGGCGTCCAATTCCCTGCCTCTGATTGCCCACCTCTGATTCCCCGCCTCTGATTCACCAGCTCTTATTCCCCGCCTCTGATTCCCCGCATCTGATTCCCTGCCTCTGATTCCCCGCCTCTGATTCCCCATCTCTGATTCACCGCCTTTGATTCGCCACCTCTGATTCCCCATATCTGATTCCCCACCTCTGTTTCCCCGCCTCTGATTCCCCGCATCTGATTCCCTGCCTCTGATTCCCCGCCTCTGATTCCCCATCTCTGATTCACCGCCTTTGATTCGCCACCTCTGATTCACCATATCTGATTCCCCACCTCTATTTCCCCGCCTCTGATTCCCCGCCTCTGATTCTCCATATCTCATTCCCCGCCTCTGAATCCCCATCTCTGATTCCCGGACTCTGATTCCCCACCTCTGATTACCGGCCTCTTATTCCCAGCATCTGATTCCCGGCCTCTGATTCCCAGCCTCTGATTCCCCGCTTCTGATTCTGATTCCCTGCCTCTGATTCCCCATCTCTGATTCCGCACATCTGATTCCCTGCCTCTGTTTCCCCGCCTCTGATTCCTAGCCTCTGCTTCCCCAACTCTGATTCCCCGCCTCTGATTCCCCAGCTCTGTTTCTCCGCCTCTGATTCCCCGCATCTGATTCCCTGCCTCTGATTCCCCGCCTCTGATTCCCTGCCTCTGATTCCCAACCTCTGATTCCCCACCTCTGAATCCCCATATCTGATTCCCCGCCTCTGTTTCCCCACCTCTGATTCCCCGCCTCTGTTTCCCCATATCTGATTCCCCGCCTCTGATTCCCCAACTCTGATTCCCCTCCTCTAATTCGCCAGCTATGATTCCCCGCCTCTGATTCCCTGCGTCTGATTCCCTGCCTCTGATTCCCCGCCTCTGATTCCCCTTCTCTGATTCACCACCTCTGAATCCCCACCTCTGATTCCCCATCTCTGATTCCGCACATCCGATTCCCTGCCTCTGATTCCCCGCCTGTGATTCCCCGCCTCTGATTCCCTGCCTCTGATTCGCAACCTCTAATTCCCCACCTCTGATTCCCCATATCTGATTCCCCGCCTCTGTTTCCCTGCCTCTGATTCCCGGCCTCTGTTTCCCCATATCTGATTCCCCACCTCTGATTCCCCAACTCTGATTCCCCGCCTCTGATTCCCCAGCTCTGATTCCCCGCCTTTTTTTCCCGGCCTCTGATTCCCTGCCACTGATTCCCCGCCCCTGATTCCCCACCTCTGATTCCCCATATCTGCTTCCCCGCCTCTGTTTCCCCAGCTCTGATTCCCCACCTCTGATTCCCCAGCTCTGATTCCCTGCCACTGATTCCCCGCCCCTGATTCCCCACCTCTGATTCCCCATATCTGATTCCCAGCCTCTGTTTCCCCAGCTCTGATTCCCTGCCTCTGATTCCCTGCCCTGATTCACCATCTCTGTATCACCGCCTTTGATTCGCCACCTCTGATTCCCCATATCTGATTCCCCGCCTCTGTTTCCCCGCCTCTGATTCCCTGCCTCTGATTCCCAACCTCTGATTCCACACCTCTGATTCCCCATATCTGATTCCCCGCCTCTATTTCCCCATATCTGATTCCCCGCCTCTGATTCCCCAACTCTGATTCCCCGCTTCTGATTCCCCAGCTCTGATTCCCCGCCTCTGATACCCGGCGTCCGATTCCCTGCCTCTTATTCCCCGCCTCTGATTCCCCATCTCTGATTCCCCGCCTCTGATTCCCCGTGTCTGATTCCCTGCCTCTGATTCCCCGCCTCCGATTCCCCGCCTCTGATTCCCTGCCACTGATTCCCTGCCCCTGATTCCCCACCTCTGATTCCCAATATCTGATTCCCCGCCTCTGTTTCCCCGCCTCTGATTCCCCGCCTCTGATTCCCATTATCTGATTCCCCGCCTCTGATTCCCCAGCTCTGAATCCCCGCATCTGATTCCCTGCCTCTGATTCCCCTCATCTGATTCCCCAACTCTGATTCACCGCCTTTGGTTCGCCACCTCTGATTCCCCATATCTGATTCCCCACCTCTGTTTCCCCGCCTCTGATTCCCTGCATCTGATTCCCTGCCTCTGATTCCCCGCCTCTGATTCCCCATCTCTGATTCACCGCCTTTGATTCGCCACCTCTGATTCCCCATATCTGATTCCCCACCTCTATTTCCCCGCCTCTGATTCCCCGCCTCAGATTCTCCATATCTCATTCCCCGCCTCTGAATCCTCATCTCTGATTCCCCGCCTCTGATTCCTAGCCTCTGCTTCCCCAACTCTGATTCCCCGCCTCTGATTCCCCAGCTCTGTTTCCCCGCCTCTGATTCCACGCATCGGATTCCCTGCCTCTGATTCCCCGCCTCTGATTCCCTGCCTCTGATTCCCAATCTCTGATTCCCCACCTCTGAATCCCCATATCTGATTCACCGCCTCTGTTTCCCCGCCTCTGATTCCCCGCCTCTGTTTCCCCATATCTGATTCCCCGCCTCTGATTCCCCAACTCTGATTCCCCTCCTCTAATTCGCCAGCTATGATTCCCCGCCTCTGATTCCCTGCGTCTGTTTCCCTGCCTCTGATTCCCCACCTCTGATTCCACTTCTCTGATTCACCACCTCTGAATCCCCACCTCTGATTCCCCATCTCTGATTCCGCACATCCGATTCCCTGCCTCTGATTCCCCGCCTCTGATTCCCCGCCTCTGATTCCCTGCCTCTGATTCGCAACCTCTAGTTCCCCACCTCTGATTCCCCATATCTGATTCCCCGCCTCTGTTTCCCTGCCTCTGATTCCCGGCCTCTGTTTCCCCATATCTGATTCCCCTCCTCTGATTCCCCAACACTGATTCCCCGCCTCTGATTCTCCAGCTCTGATTCCCCGCCTTTTATTCCCGGCCTCTGATTCCCTGCCACTGATTCCCCGCCCCTGATTCCCCACCTCTGATTCCCCATATCTGATTCCCCGCCTCTGTTTCCCCAGCTCTGATTCCCCACCTCTGATTCCCCAGCTCTGATTCCCTGCCACTGATTCCCCGCCCCTGATTCCCCACCTCTGATTCCCCATATCTGATTCCCCGCCTCTGTTTCCCCAGCTCTGATTCCCTGCCTCTGATTCCCTGCCCTGATTCCCCATCTCTGTTTCACCGCCTTTGATTCGCCACCTCTGATTCACCATATCTGATTCCCCGCCTCTGTTTCCCCGCCTCTGATTCCCTGCCTCTGATTCCCAACCTCTGATTCCACACCTCTGATTCCCCATATCTGATTCCCCACCTCTATTTCCCCATATCTGATTCCCCGCCTCTGATTCCCCAACTCTGATTCCCCGCCTCTGATTCCCGAGCTCTGATTCCCCGCCTCTGATACCCGGCGTCCGATTCCCTGCCTCTGATTCCCCGCCACTGATTCCCCATCTCTGATTCCCCGCCTCTGATTCCCCGTGTGTGATTCACTGCCTCTGATTCCCCGCCTCTGATTCCCCGCCTCTGATTCCCTGCCACTGATTCCCTGCCCCTGATTCCCCACCTCTGATTCCCCATATCTGATTCCCCGCCTCTGTTTCCCCGCCTCTGATTCCCCGCCTCTCATTCCCCATATCTGATTCCCTGCCTCTGATTCCCCAACTCTGATTCCCCGTCTCTGATTCCCCAGCTCTGAATCCACGCCTCTGATTCCCCGCATCTGATTCCCTGCCTCTGATTCCCCGCCTTGATTCCCCATCTCTGATTCACAACCTCTGATTCCCCACCTCTTATTCCCCATATCTGATTCCCCGCCTCTGTTTCCCCATATCTGATTCCCCGGCTCTGACTGCCCACCTCTGATTCCCCGCCTCTGATTCGCCAGCTCTGATTCGCCTCCTCTGATTCCCCGCATCTGATTCCCTGCCTCTGATTCCCCGCCTCTGATTCCCCATCTCTGATTCACCGCCTTTGATTCGCCACCTCTGATTCCCCATATCTGATTCACCACCTCTGTTTCCCCGCCTCTGATTCCCCGCCTCTGATTCTCCATATCTCATTCCCCGCCTCTGAATCCCCATCTCTGATTCCCGGACACTGATTCCCCACCTCTGATTCGCGGCCTCTTATTCCCAGCATCTGATTCCCGGTCTCTGATTCCCGGCCTCTGATTCCCCGCTTCTGATTCTGATTCGCTGCCTCTGATTCCCCATCTCTGATTCCGCACATCTGATTCCCTGCCTCTGATTCCCCACCTCTGATTCCCCATATCTGATTCCCCGCCTCTGTTTCCCCGCCTCTGATTCCCCGCCTCTGTTTCCCCATATCTGATTCCCCGCCTCTGATTCCCCAAATCTAATACCCCGCCTCTGATTCCCCAGCTCTGATTCTCCGCCTCTGATTCCCCGCATCTGATTCCCTGCCTCTGATTCCCCGCCTCTGATTCCAGGCCTCTGATTCCTAGCATTTGATTCCGGCCTCTGATTTCCGGCCTCTGATTCCCTGCTTCTGATTCTGATTCCCTGCCTCTGATTCCCCATCTCTGATTCCGCACATCTGATTCCCTGCCTCTGATTCCCCACCTCTGATTCCCCATATCTGATTCCCCGCCTCTGTTTCCCCGCCTCTGATTCCCCGCCTATGTTTCCCAATATCTAAGTCCCCGCCTCTGATTCCCCAAATCTGATTCCCCACCTCTGATTCCCCAGCTCTGTTTCCACGCCTCTGATTCCCCGCATCTGATTCCCTGCCTCTGATTCACCGCCTCTGATTCCCTGCCTCTGATTCCCAACCTCTGATTCCCCACCTCTGAATCCCCATATCTGATTCCCCACCTCTGTTTCCCCGCCTCTGATTCCCCGCCTCTGTTTCCCCATATCTGATTCCCCGCCTCTGATTCCCCAACTCTCATTCCCCTCCTCTAATTCGCCAGCTATGATTCCCCGCCTCTGATTCCCTGCGTCTGATTCCCTGCCTCTGATTCCCCGCCTCTGATTCCCCTTCTCTGATTCACCACCTCTGAATCCCCACCTCTGATTCCCCATCTCTGATTCCGCACATCCGATTCCCTGCTTCTGATTCCCCGCCTCTGATTCCCAGCCTCTGATTCCCTGCCTCTGATTCGCAACCTCTAATTACCCACCTCTGATTCCCCATATCTGATTCCCCGCCTCTGCTTCCCTGCCTCTGATTCCCGGCCTCTGTTTCCCCATATCTGATTCCCCTCCTCTGATTCCCCAACTCTGATTCCCCGCCTCTGATTCCCCAGCTCTGATTCCCCGCCTTTTATTCCCGGCCTCTGATTCCCTGCCACTGATTCCCCGCCCCTGATTCCCCACCTCTGATTCCCCATATCTGATTCCCCGCCTCTGTTTCCCCAGCTCTGATTCCCCACCTCTGATTCCCCAGCTCTGATTCCCTGCCACTGATTCCCCGCTCCTGATTCCCCACCTCTGATTCCCCATATCTGATTCCCCGCCTCTGTTTCCCCACCTCTGATTCCCTGCCTCTGATTCCGAACCTCTGATTCCACACCTCTGATTCCCCATATCTGATTCCCCGCCTCTATTTCCCCATATCTGATTCCCCGCCTCTGATTCCCCAACTCTGATTCCCCGCCTCTGATTCCCCAGCTCTGATTCCCCGCCTCTGATTCCCGGCGTCCGATTCCCTGCCTCTGATTGCCCACCTCTGATTCCCCGCCTCTGATTCACCAGCTCTTATTCCCCGCCTCTGATTCCCCGCATCTGATTCCCTGCCTCTGATTCCCCGCCTCTGATTCCCCATCTCTGATTCACCGCCTTTGATTCGCCACCTCTGATTCCCCATATCTGATTCCCCACCTCTGTTTCCCCGCCTCTGATTCCCCGCATCTGATTCCCTGCCTCTGATTCCCCGCCTCTGATTCCCCATCTCTGATTCACAGCCTTTGATTCGCCACCTCTGATTCACCATATCTGATTCCCCACCTCTATTTCCCCGCCTCTGATTCACCGCCTCTGATTCTCCATATCTCATTCCCCGCCTCTGAATCCCCATCTCTGATTCCCGGACTCTGATTCCCCACCTCTGATTCCCGGCCTCTTATTCCCAGCATCTGATTCCCGGCCTCTGATTCCCAGCCTCTGATTCCCCGCTTCTGATTCTGATTCCCTGCCTCTGATTCCCCATCTCTGATTCCGCACATCTGATTCCCTGCCTCTGTTTCCCCGCATCTGATTCCTAGCCTCTGCTTCCCCAACTCTGATTCCCCGCCTCTGATTCCCCAGCTCTGTTTCCCCGCCTCTGATTCCCCGCATCTGATTCCCAACCTCTGATTCCCCACCCCTGAATCCCCATATCTGATTCCCCGCCTCTGTTTCCCCACCTCTGATTCCCCGCCTCTGTTTCCCCATATCTGATTCCCCGCCTCTGATTCCCCAACTCTGATTCCCCTCCTCTAATTCGCCAGCTATGATTCCCCGCCTCTGATTCCCTGCGTCTGATTCCCTGCCTCTGATTCCCCGCCTCTGATTCCCCTTCTCTGATTCACCACCTCTGAATCCCCACCTCTGATTCCCCATCTCTGATTCCGCACATCCGATTCCCTGCCTCTGATTCCCCGCCTGTGATTCCCCGCCTCTGATTCCCTGCCTCTGATTCGCAACCTCTAATTCCCCACCTCTGATTCCCCATATCTGATTCCCCGCCTCTGTTTCCCTGCCTCTGATTCCCGGCCTCTGTTTCCCCATATCTGATTCCCCTCCTCTGATTCCCCAACTCTGATTCCCCGCCTCTGATTCCCCAGCTCTGATTCCCCGCCTTTTTTTCCCGGCCTCTGATTCCCTGCCACTGATTCCCCGCCCCTGATTCCCCACCTCTGATTCCCCATATCTGATTCCCCGCCTCTGTTTCCCCAGCTCTGATTCCCCTCCTCTGATTCCCCAGCTCAGATTCCCTGCCACTGATTCCCCGCCCCTGATTCCCCACCTCTGATGCCCCATATCTGATTCCCAGCCTCTGTTTCCCCAGCTCTGATTCCCTGCCTCTGATTCCCTGCCCTGATTCCCCATCTCTGTATCACCGCCTTTGATTCCCCACCTCTGATTCCCAATATCTGATTCCCCGCCTCTGTTTCCCCGCCTCTGATTCCCTGCCTCTGAATCCCATTATCTGATTCCCCGCCTCTGATTCCCCAGCTCTGAATCCCCGCCTCTGTTTCCCCACCTCTGATTCCCCGCCTCTGTTTCCCCATATCTGATTCCCCGCCTCTGATTCCCCAACTCTGATTCCCCTCCTCTAATTCGCCAGCTATGATTCCCCGCCTCTGATTCCCTGCGTCTGATTCCCTGCCTCTGATTCCCCGCCTCTGATTCCCCTTCTCTGATTCACCACCTCTGAATCCCCACCTCTGATTCCCCATCTCTGATTCCGCACATCCGATTCCCTGCCTCTGATTCCCCGCCTGTGATTCCCCGCCTCTGATTCCCTGCCTCTGATTCGCAACCTCTAATTCCCCACCTCTGATTCCCCATATCTGATTCCCCGCCTCTGTTTCCCTGCCTCTGATTCCCGGCCTCTGTTTCCCCATATCTGATTCCCCTCCTCTGATTCCCCAACTCTGATTCCCCGCCTCTGATTCCCCAGCTCTGATTCCCCGCCTTTTTTTCCCGGCCTCTGATTCCCTGCCACTGATTCCCCGCCCCTGATTCCCCACCTCTGATTCCCCATATCTGATTCCCCGCCTCTGTTTCCCCAGCTCTGATTCCCCTCCTCTGATTCCCCAGCTCAGATTCCCTGCCACTGATTCCCCGCCCCTGATTCCCCACCTCTGATGCCCCATATCTGATTCCCAGCCTCTGTTTCCCCAGCTCTGATTCCCTGCCTCTGATTCCCTGCCCTGATTCCCCATCTCTGTATCACCGCCTTTGATTCGCCACCTCTGATTCCCCATATCTGATTCCCCGCCTCTGTTTCCCCGCCTCTGATTCCCTGCCTCTGATTCCCAACCTCTGATTCCACACCTCTGATTCCCCATGTCTGATTCCCCGCCTCTATTTCCCCATATCTGATTCCCTGCCTCTGATTCCCCAACTCTGATTCCCCGCCTCTGATTCCCCAGCTCTGATTCCCTGCCTCTGATTCCCTGCCCTGATTCCCCATCTCTGTTTCACCGCCTTTGATTTGCCACCTCTGATTCCCCATATCTGATTCCCCGCCTCTGTTTCCCCGCCTCTGATTCCCTGCCTCTGATTCCCAACCTCTGATTCCACACCTCTGATTCCCCATATCTGATTCCCCGCCTCTATTTCCCCATATCTGATTCCCTGCCTCTGATTCCCCAACTCTGATTCCCCGTCTCTGATTCCCCAGCTCTGATTCCCCGCCTCTGATACCCGGCGTCCGATTCCCTGCCTCTTATTCTCCGCCTCTGATTCCCCATCTCTGATTCCCCGCCTCTGATTCCCCGTGTCTGATTCCCTGCCTCTGATTCCCCGCCTCTGATTCCCCGCCTCTGATTCCCTGCCACTGATTCCCTGCCCCTGATTCCCCACCTCTGATTCCCAATATCTGATTCCCCGCCTCTGTTTCCCCGCCTCTGATTCCCTGCCTCTGAATCCCATTATCTGATTCCCCGCCTCTGATTCCCCAGCTCTGAATCCCCGCATCTGATTCCCTGCCTCTGATTCCCCGCATCTGATTCCCCATCTCTGATTCACCGCCTTTGATTCGCCACCTCTGATTCCCCATATCTGATTCCCCACCTCTGTTTCCCCGCCTCTGATTCCCTGCATCTGATTCCCTGCCTCTGATTCCCCGCCTCTGATTCCCCATCTCTGATTCACCGCCTTTGATTCGCCACCTTTGATTCCCCATATCTGATTCCCCACCTCTATTTCCCCGCCTCTGATTCCCCGCCTCAGATTCTCCATATCTCATTCCCCTCCTCTGAATCCCCATCTCTGATTCCCCGCCTCTGATTCCTAGCCTCTGCTTCCCCAACTCTGATTCCCCGCCTCTGATTCCCCAGCTCTGTTTCCCCGCCTCTGATTCCCCGCATCTGATTCCCTGCCTCTGATTCCCCGCCTCTGATTCCCTGCCTCTGATTCCCAATCTCTGATTCCCCACCTCTGAATCCCCATATCTGATTCACCGCCTCTGTTTCCCCGCCTCTGATTCCCCGCCTCTGTTTCCCCATATCTGATTCCCCGCCTCTGATTCCCCAACTCTGATTCCCCTCCTCTAATTCGCCAGCTATGATTCCCCACCTCTGATTCCCTGCGTCTGATTCCCTGCCTCTATTTCCCCACCTCTGATTCCCCTTCTCTGATTCACCACCTCTGAATCCCCACCTCTGATTCCCCATCTCAGATTCCGCACATCCGATTCCCTGCCTCTGATTCCCCGCCTCTGATTCCCCGCCTCTGATTCCCTGCCTCTGATTCGCAACCTCTAGTTCCCCACCTCTGATTGCCCATATCTGATTCCCCGCCTCGGTTTCCCTGCCTCTGATTCCCGGCCTCTGTTTCCCCATATCTGATTCCCCTCCTCTGATTCCCCAACTCTGATTCCCCGCCTCTGATTCTCCAGCTCTGATTCCCCGCCTTTTATTCCCGGCCTCTGATTCCCTGCCACTGATTCCCCGCCCCTGATTCCCCACCTCTGATTCCCCATATCTGATTCCCCGCCTCTGTTTCCCCAGCTCTGATTCCCCACCTCTGATTCCCCAGCTCTGATTCCCTGCCACTGATTCCCCGCCCCTGATTCCCCACCTCTGATTCCCCATATCTGATTCCCCGCCTCTGTTTCCCCAGCTCTGATTCCCTGCCTCTGATTCCCTGCCTCTGATTCCCTGCCCTGATTCCCCATCTCTGTTTCACCGCCTTTGATTTGCCACTTCTGATTCACCATATCTGATTCCCCGCCTCTGTTTCCCCGCCTGTGATTCCCTGCCTCTGATTCCCAACCTCTGATTCCACACCTCTGATTCCCCATATCTGATTCCCCACCTCTATTTCCCCATATCTGATTCCCCGCCTCTGATTCCCCAACTCTGATTCCCCGCCTCTGATTCCCCAGCTCTGATTCCCCGCCTCTGATACCCGGCGTCCGATTCCCTGCCTCTGATTCCCCGCCTCTGATTCCCCATCTCTGATTCCCCGCCTCTGATTCCCCGTGTGTGATTCCCTGCCTCTGATTCCCCGCCTCTGAATCCCCCCCTCTGATTCCCTGCCACTGATTCCCTGCCCCTGATTCCCCACCTCTGATTCCCCATATCTGATTCCCCGCCTCTGTTTCCCCGCCTCTGATTCCCCGCCTCTCATTCCCCATATCTGATTCCCTGCCTCTGATTCCCCAACCCTGATTCCCCGTCTCTGATTCCCCAGCTCTGAATCCACGCCTCTGATTCCCCGCATCTGATTCCCTGCCTCTGATTCCCCGCCTTGATTCCCCATCTCTGATTCACAACCTCTGATTCCCCACCTCTTATTCCCCATATCTGATTCCCCGCCTCTGTTTCCCCATATCTGATTCCCCGGCTCTGACTGCCCACCTCTGATTCCCCGCCTCTGATTCGCCAGCTCTGATTCGCCTCCTCTGATTCCCCGCATCTGATTCCCTGCCTCTGATTCCCCGCCTCTGATTCCCCATCTCTGATTCACCGCCTTTGATTCGCCACCTCTGATTCCCCATATCTGATTCACCACCTCTGTTTCCCCGCCTCTGATTCCCCGCCTCTGATTCTCCATATCTCATTCCCCGCCTCTGAATCCCCATCTCTGATTCCCGGACACTGATTCCCCACCTCTGATTCCCGGCCTCTTATTCCCAGCATCTGATTCCCGGTCTCTGATTCCCGGCCTCTGATTCCCCGCTTCTGATTCTGATTCTCTGCCTCTGATTCCCCATCTCTGATTCCGCACATCTGATTCCCTGCCTCTGATTCCCCACCTCTGATTCCCCATATCTGATTCCCCGCCTCTGTTTCCCCGCCTCTGATTCCCCGCCTCTGTTTCCCCATATCTAATTCCCCACCTCTGATGCCCCAACTCTGATTCCCCGCCTCTGATTCCCCAGCTCTGATTCCCCACCTCTGATTCTCCGCATCCGATTCCCCATGTCTGATTCCCCGCCTCTGTTTCCCCGCCTCTGATTCCCCGCTTCTGTTTTCCCATATCTGATTCCCCGCCTCTGATTCCCCAGCTCTGATTCCCTGCCTCTGATTCCCAGCGTTCTATTCCCTGCCTCTGATTCCCTGCCTGTGATTCCCCATCTCTGATTCACCACCTCTGATTCCCCACCTCTGATTCCCCATATCTAATTCCCCGCCTCTGTTTGCCCGCCTCTGATTCCCCGCCTCTGTTTCCCCATATCTGATTCCCTGCCTCTGAATCCCCAACTCTGATTCCCTGCCTCTGATTCACCAGCTCTGATTCCCCGCCTTTGATTCCCCCCATCTGATTCCCAGCCTCTGAATCCCCGTGTCTGATTTCCTGCCTCTGATTCCCCGCCTCTTATTCCCCATCTCTGATTCACCGCCTCTGATTCCCCACCTCTGATTCCCCGCATCTGATTCCCTGCCTCTGATTCCCCGCCTCTGATTCCCAAGCTCTGATTCCCCGCCTCTGATTCCCCAGCTCTGATTCCCCGCCTCTGATTCCCCGCGTCTGATTCCCTGCCTCTGATTCCCCGCCTCTGATTCCCCATCTCTGATTCCCCAGCTCTGATTCCCCGTGTCTGATTCCCTGCCTCTGAATCCCCGCCTCTGATTCCCCGCCTCTGATTCCCTGCCACTGATTCCCCGCCCCTGATTCCCCACCTCTGATTCCCCATATCTTATTCCCCGCCTCTGTTTCCCCCCTCTGATTCCCAGCCTCTGATTCCCCATATCTGATTCCCCGCCTCTGATTCCCCATATCTGATTCCCCGCCTCATTTTCCCCATATCTGATTCCCCACCTCTGTTTCCCCGCCTCTGATTCCCCGCATCTGATTCCCTGCCTCTGATTCCCCGCCTCTGATTCCCCATCTCTGATTCACCGCCTTTGATTCGCCACCTCTGATTCCCCATATCTGATTCCCCACCTCTATTTCCCCGCCTCTGATTCCCCGCCTCAGATTCTCCATATCTCATTCCCCGCCTCTGAATCCCCATCTCTGATTCCCCGCCTCTGATTCCTAGCCTCTGCTTCCCCAACTCTGATTCCCCGCCTCTGATTCCCCAGCTCTGTTTCCCCGCCTCTGATTCCCCGCATCTGATTCCCTGCCTCTGATTCCCCGCCTCTGATTCCCTGCCTCTGATTCCCAACCTCTGATTCCCCACCTCTGAATCCCCATATCTGATTCACCGCCTCTGTTTCCCCGCCTCTGATTCCCCGCCTCTGTTTCCCCATATCTGATTCCCCGCCTCTGATTCCCCAACTCTGATTCCCCTCCTCTAATTCGCCAGCTATGATTCCCCGCCTCTGATTCCCTGCGTCTGATTCCCTGCCTCTGATTCCCCACCTCTGATTCCCCTTCTCTGATTACCACCTCTGAATCCCCACCTCTGATTCCCCATCTCTGATTCCGCACATCCGATTCCCTGCCTCTGATTCCCCGCCTCTGATTCCCCACCTCTGATTCCCTGCCTCTGATTCGCAACCTCTAATTCCCCACCTCTGATTCCCCATATCTGATTCCCCGCCTCTGTTTCCCTGCCTCTGATTCCCGGCCTCTGTTTCCCCATATCTGATTCCCCTCCTCTGATTCCCCAACTCTGATTCCCCGCCTCTGATTCTCCAGCTCTGATTCTCCGCCTTTTATTCCCGGCCTCTGATTCCCTGCCACTGATTCCCCGCCCCTGATTCCCCACCTCTGATTCCCCATATCTGATTCCCCGCCTCTGTTTCCCCAGCTCTGATTCCCCACCTCTGATTCCCCAGCTCTGATTCCCTGCCACTGATTCCCCACCTCTGATTCCAAATATCTGATTCCCCGCCTCTGTTTCCCCAGCTCTGATTCCCTGCCTCTGATTCCCTGCCCTGATTCCCCATCTCTGTTTCACCGCCTTTGATTCGCCACCTCTGATTCACCATATCTGATTCCCCGCCTCTGTTTCCCCGCCTCTGATTCCCTGCCTCTGATTCCCAACCTCTGATTCCACACCTCTGATTCCCCATATCTGATTCCCCACCTCTATTTCCCCATATCTGATTCCCCGCCTCTGATTCCCCAACTCTGATTCCCCTCCTCTGATTCCCCAGCTCTGATTCCCCGCCTCTGATACCCGGCATCCGATTCCCTGCCTCTGATTCCCCGCCTCTGATTCCCCA